>NC_034599.1:24210607-24243778 GCF_900095145.1 Mus pahari
ACACACACACACACACACACACACACACACACACACACACACACACACACGGGGCAATGTCCAGAGTCCTAGCTGTGTAGGCCCCACCAAGCCCCAGCTCCTGCCTTACTTTCCAGGGATCTTTGCAGATGTTGCTAGCTGCCCACAACTGGGACCTATATGGACACAAAAATCCCCTTGTTCTCTGATAGGCAGGTATATCTGAAACTCTTATCTGTTCCAGTCTCTTCCCACTTGAGCAAAGGTAGAAGAGTTTAGGAAAGAGATGTGGAGAAGTGCAGAATTATGAAGCCAGGATACCAAATGCTGAAATGAACAAATATAAACGTGTCTTTACCCCTTATTCATATTCTTGGCAGTGTGGGGGAGTACAAAAGAAAACATTTCCTTTTACTTCCACAAAACATGGAAGAATCATAATATTAAGAAGAAAATAAATATATGGTACTAAAATTAACATTGCAGGGGCTGATGGCTTCTTTAATGTTCTCACCATGGGAACTCCAAAGTCAGAAGGAGGAGAGTGTGGTGCTTTCTGTTGGCTTCTACCTGGGAGCTGCCTTCAATCCCTCTTTGCTTTATGAACTACATGACCAATATGGCATCTCCCTAGCCAGTCCAGTGGATCTGACTTTCAAGATGCGCTTCATTAGCTCTGAATCCATGTCACCAACTGCTTTCTAGTTGCAAGCCACTGATGCTATCTTATCTTTCCAGATGATTCCCCTTCAAAGTCATCCTTCACTGTTTGGAAAATGCATTCCAAGACCCATGTGGGTGCCTAAAAGTTGCATAGCACCAAAACTTATCATTTTACATTTTCACCTATCATATACATACATACATGCATATATACATACATATTGTGATCAGTTTAATAATTGGATTATGCACAATAAGAGATTAGTAACAGAAGAGCTGAGTGTAGCAACTCATGTCTATAATCTCACTATCCCTGAGTCTGAGACAGAAGGATCATTATAAACTCAAAACTACTATAGGCTACATAGAAAGATACCATCTCAAAAAACTTATGAGATAGAATAATTATAACATGTTGCTAATAAACTCCTATGAATGTTGTCTCTCACTGATAAAATGCAATGCACCCTATGTTGAACAAAGGACTAACTTATTATGGGTGCTGTAGAGTCCTCCAGATGGTGTAGGAGTTCATCACTCTGGTCAGAGCAAGACACAATTTCCAGCTTACAAATTGCTTACCTCTGGAATTTTCATTCTATATTTTAGACTGCAATGAATTGCAGGTAACTGAAATTCTGCACAGTGAGCCAACAGACTGGCTAAGACCCCGGTCCCCCATGTGGACATTAGATTGGGCTCCAGTTCCTTTCTAAGGTTACATGGGATAAAAGTCTTCTCCTACTCCTGGAGTCCTAATAGCCTTTGACCCATAGAGTTCTCAGTAGGAACAAGATGCGCTCTGGCAGCTTCATCCAAGTCTGTTAACACAGTCCGTGATCAGCAGACTAACCAAAGAGGAAGGACCTGAGAACACGACTACCTAAACACACAGATTGTTCCTACTGAGAAACCTGGATCAAAGTGAATGAACTAGAAGGTTCTGGAAAGGCAAAGGAAGTCGGGGAATAGGCTTGCGAAGATGCTGACCCAAGCACGTATCCTTATCACTGAAAATGTGTACTTTGCACTTCTCCTACAGTCTAGATTCGTTTTTCCTGTCCTAACACAGGCACATACAGGAGTTCTGAATTTAAATGGCTGTTGGATGGAGCCAGTCGTGTGGTGTGTATGCCTAAAGAAAAATGATAATGCTAGCAACCAAATTCTAACTTCCATTTCCTAACATGTCTTGCCACAGCCTGGAAGCACAGCAGATAGTGAGCTTAATAACATGTTAATTAATTAATTAATTAATTAACATTTACTGGCCTTCTGACTAGAGTGGGGAGTGCCACGCCCCATTCTGTTCTTACCAGTTCTGTCTGATCATAATCATTTATTTCATCTGTCTAGAAAAAGATAATTACAACCCAAAGGCTAAGGCATTAGGTCTATTCTAGAACTCATGTGGGAACAACCAGGTTGGACTAGCTCAAAGGACCTCATGACTGGCTTTTTGTCACTTGACCCAGGATAAAGTAGGTATTCTAGATCAGTGCATAAGTAAGGCATTGACAAACTGTCCCTTGAGTTGGTTAGAAAGTTGTCAGTAAGGACTCAATAGTAACAACACCTATATAAGCAGAGACACTGTACTGAACTTCTCCCCCATGTGCGTGGTAAGGATGCCTACTTCTCATGCCTACCTCTAAGCACCTTGTCAGGAATATATGGGCAAGTACTGCCTTCATGCCCATGGGAGCTCTCTTTGTAAACTAAACCTTGCCAAAAACATTTTGTGAAAGACATCTCCATCGGATGAGCTTCTGGCTTCCATAACATCTGTTATCCCCATGGAGAAGTTCCTATAGTGTCCCCAGTGATTTCTCTCCTTACCAGATGTGAACTCCTACGTGATTTCCTACCAAGTATCAGTGGTTACTTAACTCCAAGCCCATAACTATGAACACTGGAAGAGCCTTGGTAACCCCTCTCCCGCCTGAAGGAAATGTTCATCTGTGTAGCCTGGAGGCAGGTTGCAGTATGCCGAGTACTGACCCTCCTGAAGCCACATCTGATTGATGCTCTCAGAAGTGCAGGTTCAGTTTCTCAAACCTTACTGATAGAGAAGGCAGGGCTAGCAACAGCTGAGTGGTAATATTATATATGCACATTCAAAAGACATTTATTATCTGAAAGACACTGTTTAGAAATCGTGTTTCTACTTAATTTGTGATAAATGATTAGTAAACTTGTTTGTCAATGTAATAATAATAATAATAAAAAACACTGAGACTCATACAGCATTCTCAATTAGATTCACATAGCTTGTTATCTAAGAAAAGTCAGAAGCGAGCCACTCTCACAGGAGGACCAGGAGATTGCTTGCCTGAACTCTTCCTTCCCACCCCCTCCGCAGGCAGCCCTCTGCCCTGCACAATCTATCCCAGACAGGCTTCCTTCTGCCAAGGCAAACTGATTACCCTAAGGTGGAGGATGGATGGCCAAATACAGAGATATCTTTTGTCCAAACGTGCCTGGAAAGATTATAAACCATGGCGAGGTCCACTCCTCTACCTGGACAGAGAAGGCTAGTCCTAGGTAAGATCTAAGAGGAGAGCTAGCCTCTGGAACGTGAGGATTATAAACTCAGACATCACTCAGCCTGCTGGCATGACATCCTTTCTCCTATTAATAGCAACTTTGTCCCATTCTGCTTATCCAAGAGAATGGGATGAATGAGGCTTGGCTGCAAGTATGAGAGAGAATAAAATCCAGGAGAGCAATAAATTGGAGCACAGAGTGGCAGACACCGTAATCCGCTGGAATGCCTCTCTGGCTCAAGGAAAAGTACCTCTTTGGGGAACCAGCAAAGGAAATCAATGCCCATAAAAGCATCCAGAGCACAGGCAACAGCAGAAAAAAAAATAAGACACTGTTGACCAGGACATGCGGCAGATTGCAGGTTGTAAAGCAAAATAGAAAGTCATTAAAAAGGCGGGCAAAGGGCATGCTTGCACGATGCAGATGTCACTGGGGACCTGCGTTGGGGGGGGGGGGGCTCAGGACTTCTCATTAGCTGGGAGGTCAGTATTGTCTATATGACTCCAGGGTCCCACATGGTTGATCCCTGCTCAGCGGCATGGAGGTGAGAAGTGGTTACACGGGCAATAGGTCCACTTGGTAGCACATTCTAACCAGCTTATCGGGTTATTAACACATCACAAGCATATTGAGCTGTATTCATTTAGGGTTCGGGTTGCTTTAACCAAAGACTGTTCTGGGAAGCTTGCCAGGGTATGTATTTCTGGAAGGAGTTCCCTTTCTACCTCATACAGCACCTTTTGATCCACCAGAGGGCAGAGTCAACCCATGAGACCCAGACTTTGGAACTTTGTGGGGTTGTGTGCAGTCGGGATGATAGGGGAGGGGTCCAGAAAAGCAAAGCCATCAGCAAATTCTCCTTGTACAGGAAGTGGGGAAACATGTCCCACTACTTCCAGAACAAGATAACTACCTAACAATAGGACCTGAAAAGGAACAGGGGTAAAATGTCACTGGTATGTGCCTCAGTTTCCCAACATGTGAAAGAAAAGGTGCTTGACTGCCTTTTACAGATCATCAAGAGCATCTCTCATCACACAAGAGGGTCAGCTGGCGGAGCCAGGCTCTAAGCTCATAGCCAACTAAGTAGAAGGCCTGCTTGGAAGGCCTTTCCCAGGCTTCCCACTTCTCTCTCCCACTGGCCTTGGCAGGCTTCTACCTCAGGCATCCCCATTCTAGCCCTTCCTCGCTTTTCATTGTCTTGGCCACCTGCTCCAGTTCCTCTTGTCTTGGGAGAAATAAAAGTAAGCCCTAAAATAACTCCTGGGGGAGAATGACAGCAGCTGCCTGCTGCCATCCCAGAAGATAGCTCCAGAGTTCTGGCATGCTGCCAGCTGTGGTGTGAGCTTTGATTTCCAGTACTATTGCCTATGTTCCACAATAGCTCAGCCTTCCTTTATCAGAGAGAAGAGGATGATGGAGGAGCAACAAAAAATACCTTCCCATTCCATAATAATAACTGGCAACAGCATCTGTCATCACCCCCAGCAGAATTGCATGGTATGTACCACATGCCAATCACATGGCTTCACCAAGAACTGACTCCACAGCTGGGCTGGAAAAGAAAATCACATTACCCTGATACTGTTCTGTGTTCTTAAACCAACCCTATGGGAGACCAAACCCATTGGGCTCTTTTGGACTAGAAAAGAATGGATTCAGACTCATCTGTTTGTTTGTTTTATTTTATTTTTCCCTTCACAAGCATTCTCTGACATACCCGAGTAGTCAGACACCGGCTCATTCTCAGTCTCTGTTCTCCTACATTTCACAAGAGTATGTGCTTGGACTCAAGGAGCTCACAGAAAAATGATGATACCTTCTACCAACAGCTGGCGCACTCCACGCCAGTCAGAACCAAAGTCAACCTCTTGGGCACCATAGAACATATACACTAATCTATTCACTAAAATCATCTCACAGAATATTGTAGGGTACATAGGCCTAATGTGCATCAACCAATGTGCTAGTGAAATAAAAGATGAATAGGACAGGTAAGCTGTCGTAGGAAGATGGTCCTTTCTGGTTTGCAATATACATCAGCCACATTGACGGACTTTTATTAGTGCCTGTGCATTACTAATCTCTCTCCATTAATATTTAAAAGGAGTTTCACAGCTTTTACTGATGAACAGAATGGAGTGACATCCATCTGAGTGGCTGCTAAGATTTAGGAAGAATTGGGGCAATATAGAGCTGTAACAACAAACTGGGACACATCATAAGATGTTCTTACAGAAAGCCTTTGAAATACCCCTAGGAACATAGCGTGGAGGTACGGATGAAGTCCCAGACAGCAGCCCTGAACCTAGATCTGGGAGATAGAATCACTTTCCACTGGGAAAAGACTAAAAAAAAGCAGCAAATGCTCTCACAGGACCACCAGTGGGTTATGCTTGCCAGCACTGTGAGCCCACTGGAAGGACCGGACACTGAGAAGTCCAGATTGAAACTTAAGGCCAGAGGGTCATTAACCAAAGAAATGAGTAAGGCGAAATAATAATATGTAACAGCCATTAGCATGAACCAGACACCATGCTAACCTCTTCACACGCACTGTTTTACTTGCTGTGTGGTAGTTATCAAAAACATCTCTGTGTTGCATGTGAACAAACAGAAGCCTAATAAATTGCCTAAGGTCGCATAGCCACTAAATTTCAGAGTTGGGCTTCGATTTTAGGAATGTCTTTCTGAAGATCCATCCTCCACAGCAGGGTGTTCTGTACTTCTGTACCCGCTGGTCTGTCTGTCTTGGGAGCTGGGCCAGTGGGGAACCAGAAAAAGACATCCACTTAAGGGAGGTTTTAATTTTCTTTTATTTCATTTTAATTAAGGACTTTAACTCATCATCATGAGCTAAGATGTGACTGCATTAGAGGCTCTCAGTTGTGTCTCATAGGCTGGTCTTGATTGTTCACCCAATTTGTCAATTCCTTCATGCAGTATGGTTTTTGCTGTGACTCAGATGAAGTTCAGGGCAGCTGGGTTCAGGGTACACCCTCAACCACTTGTTGATTGGCTTGTCTCATGTACACGGGGAAGGTCTGGTTGGAGGGATTAGAGGCCAAAGAGCTTTTTACTTCTTCCCAAGAAAGAATGGCTACAAGTCATATGCACATCAGGTCCTCTGCTGTCCTGTCTTCTAACAGTCCCAGCCACCTTTCTCTCTGACTCCATATAACTGAATCCACAGACATAGTATTCCAGGCACAGTTAGGTATTATTAGGTCTCCTAATAAGGCTCCTAGGACATGTCTAGGACTTTATTATGATAGCAGAATTATGTCTATGGATATATCTATGTTAAAAATACATGACATGAATTCCAACACCTAACATAGGCACCCTTGTATGTACCTCTTCCTGCCAGGCCACCCTCTGTGTGCTTCTTGTCCCTCTCTGTCCTTGCTATGAACAGTACATTTTATATGAAGCTGTAAAATTTGATGACAGCTTTCTTCTCCTGTCATGTGGCCCTCAATGCTGATCCTTCTGTGATATACAGCACTGACCCTCTGGCAGTCAAGCAACCTCATTACAAATGAGAAAAAAAAATGAAGCAGAGGACACAAAGGGTGGGTTGGGGGATCAAGGAAGAGTGGTGCCATCAGGAGGGTTTACATAGATAGGACAAGAAAGGAAAGCAGAAGGAAAACACAACTCTCAAGGGTGGGGTACAACATTCAGTATCTTTAAAGAAAGACCAGATAAGGGGTACATGAAACTGCATTGGGAGAGGCAAGTCACAAAGTTAAGGCTTCTCAGGAAAAGCTTGTGTGGTCAGGTCTATATTCCTGAGAGTCTCTAAGCTCCCTCTTTCTTGTCTGAAGCTGTGGGACTAATATTTCCAATCAGATACTTGAAACCACGGGGGGGGGGGCAAATACAGTGCCCCTAGCCAACAGGACTCAGCACATCTACAGGGCAGGGGGCTCCCTGCTTAGACCAGCCAGCATGCTTGAAGGATTTCTGAACAAACTCATGAAGTCTGATGTGACCACACAGGCAATCTTGGCTCCCAAGAAAATCTGTTGATTTCCTGTTAACTGCCCCAGAGGGGGGCTGATTTGCTAACTCCAGAGTTACCTAAACAAGGAGGGCGTGTTGGAAGAGAACCTACCGACACTTCCTACACCTCTGTTGGAAAATCCCCTTTAGAAGCCTCCCCCTTTACAAGCATCCCCACACTGGGCTGTGCCCTATCTTGCCTTCCTCTATTGCTTATCACATTCTTGCTCCTGTCTCCAGCAGGGATTAACTTGGATACTAGTGTGCTGGGTTCATGAGTTCAGCATCTTGACAGGGTCCTGAGTTCCCAAGGCTCACATCTCCCAGAGAGGCATTCTGCATCTGTTCTGAGTGTGGGTCTGTGCCAAGTGCTCAGCTCTGAGCATGATGCTTCTCCAAACGCACGGCTCAGCACCAACAGCACTTTACCTACATTTCAAATTAATAGGCAGTTTAGGTGTTCCCCTTTCAGCTTCCTGTATAGAGGCTGAGGCTGCAGTGAATGCCAGCCCATAGTGTCTAGGTTATTAGATATGCCTGCAGAATGCAAGTAATTTGTGCTTCTGCTTTGTGCAATTGGCACTAATGGCACATGCATAAAACGGAGCCATCTTCCAAAACACACGTCAAAGGAATGTATTTACTAGGCACAAAGGCTAGGAGCAGAAGAATTGAACTCTAATGATAACATGTTTGCAGAAAAGCGATGCACTTAAGTTATTATGTATGAAAACTATTGGCAAAATTGTCAGTCTACGCTCATTAGAGAGAAAGAGGCGGGAGATGAACACAGAAGGGGTGGTCTGCTGGTTGGAATTGAGGGACAGAGTGCTGTGTGAGAACATAGATTACCAGAGGGAATGGAAAATAAAATGAGAATTAAGGCTTGTGAGGCAGAATTTAAGAGAGAAATAGGAGATTTTATAGGTCAAAGAGAGGTTGGCAAGAATAGAGCTGAGAACAGGATCCTGTAATGGATCGGCTTCTCACTTATATTTTCTGTACTCCATAGTCCTCTTACTTAAATAAATGGAGTCTGGGCATTTTCCACTAAGTTCTTCTTTCCTGCATTTCATCATGCCTCTGTCGACCCCAGGCGTCTTGTACATGACTCATTTTTTTTTTCCTTTTAGAATTCTGTGTTAGCCGCCAGTATCTACTGTTGCTACAACTTTATGCATTCAAATTTCTATTTTACTTTTTATGCTTGAACTTTGATGTGGGTTTGCATTTAATCTGAGCAGAAAATTAACACTGTGACCCTGATTTTATATTCAAAGCAAATGAGGTCCTGGGAAGAAGGGCTTATGGAGGTCATTGCACAAGACAAGCCTAGTGATGAAGATGAATGTGCACCCTCAGGCTTCCTCAGGGAGACCTTCCCTCCCTATCTCTACAATGGGAATAAAACCCCAACCTGTCTTACTTTTCTCCTGCGATTTTCTTTCTCCTGTAATTCAGAACACACATCTAGGTGACCATCAGACAGATATGAGAGCATCCAGAGACATCAAAATGATGCCAGAACATGAGAAAGCAATAGGGATTGTGGGTATACACAGATATGCACAACCTGGGCCTCCATCAATCCTCTGCAGCTGTAACTGAGCTTGCGGTAGCCCATTCTAATGACTCCACAAAGTGGCTTTAGAGTTAAAGAGAGACAAAGTGAAGAAAGTGTCCTCCCTTGTGGCTCGTCAAACAAAGGGTCCTGAGGTCACTGCAGCTTCTACTGGCATGCTTCTCTCTGGAGAGCCCTCAGTTCAAGATGCCTCGCAATCCCTGTAGGTCCCTATGCAGGTAGGCAAAGATTTCCACCTATTCCCATGTGAGAAAAGAACAGAGCCAGTCAATAGGGAGCTTTATCTACTATTGTACAGACACTGTGTCCTCGAGAGTCATAAGGGGAAATTTCAGCCCATTCTCTCCATAGATTAATTACAAATTTCAATATCACAGGGAGTCTTTAGCCTTTCTTGCCCATGGAAAAGACTCTGTGTTGGTGTTTCCTTCAAACCTTGGGCTAGACTTATAATAGGAAATACAAGGCACTAGTCAGAATTCAGATCACCAACCACAGGTGCCTGACCTCAGCTAGGTTATCTTGGTTGTCACCTTTCCTCATCCTCCGTTATCACTGTCTGCTCCTCAAGTCCATCACTGCCTAGGGAACGTGGAAGCATTCCGCCATTGCTTCAAAAAAACCCTCTTGATCTCTTAGACTGAGAAATTTCCAGAAACATGGACTCCACGCTTGAAGATGCCATTAGTTCTGGTCAGTTTCAATACCAGAGCAATCACTGCGTATAGCAACTTAACATAAACAGAGGAAGAGACAAAGTCACTTTTCTTTCATTTGCTAAGCTGTACAACCAAGTGGTTACTGGAAGGAGAGACAAGGGTGCTCGTTCTATACTTTAACAGTAAATTCACTGATTCACATTCTTCTCAGACCTTTTATGTATTCCCTATTAACTCCGCAGCTCCTATGGGGAAACCTGCAATGGATATATATATATATATATATATATATATATATATATATATATATATGAATTTATGAATCCACATGTCCCCATGCCAATGGGTTCATGCATTGGGTCATGCACTATAGGAGGACTGACATGGCAGCACCACTTCACCACTTGAAATTTTACCTGGCAGGGTCTGCACATGGCCAGGTAATCACAATTGGTTAAAAATCTCCACCCATCTGTGGCCTTGGTGCAGAAGGTCCCCAAGCCCATCAGTAATGTCCCAGTGGTAGACTGGGCTGAGACACAGGACCAGAGGGCTTCAAGCTCACTCCCACTGTGGCTTAAAATCCCATTTCCACACAGGATAGCAAAGGCAAACAATTTAATGCATTAACCTCTACTGACTCCTCACCCAGCTGCTTTCCATCTTGATTGAAGGGTAAGGAGGTTAATTATTCCCAGGCTCCTCTTCAGACTTCACAGACCATATCATTGCTTCTAGCAGGGGTGGGGGATGAAGGGGCTGATTTGGCTGAACCTCTGCTTTGGAGAAGATGGTGGTAATGAAGTTGGCTGCTGTTGCTACTGGAGCTGTTCCTGTGCCAGGCTTTGATATTTGAAAGGGTCAGTCTTGAAGGTCAAGGATGCATGTCCCCATTTTCAGATACTAAGATCACAAAGAGGGACGATTTCTCCTTTGGTCAGTATGAGCACCATGGCAGTACATGCCTTAACAATAGCTGGAGAATGAGTGTGTTCTCTTTGTAGGAAGACCACAAAACTAGGCCTTGGGGCCCACAGCCTCCTGGAACTACTTCAGATCCAATGAAGACTAAAGGATACCAGCTCATGCCAATGAAAGAAACCCTGTTTAGGCGGCAGAGAAAATGAGCCACCTATGGAAGGAAGGGCTTCTTTTCATCCACTGGCAGTTGGAGAATGAGGCTAAGGAAGAATGAGGCAGGCTGGGCAGAGAGGAGTGTCTTTCTACTATATACTATCATGACTCCTCCCCCCTCCAGCTCCTTCACCCCCTTGAGGACATCATCCTTAAAATATATTTCATTTCACAGCTGCATTATGGTACCACAAAATCCTGGGAATCCAATTTAAGAACAGATTACCTCCTCACTTACTTCATTTGAAGCAATTACATGTTAATTTTCATTGAAACCAGCCTAATGCATACCAATCTGATGCTGCAATCTCATTTGAATACTTAAGGGAACATCTACCAGGTTTGGGGCTCCAGAGATTTATATTTAAAGGGCCACTTCATCATTCTGCTCCTTGGTGGGCTCTCTTCTCTTCCTGGTAACCTCCCTGAAGCTCTTTGGGATGGGAGCTTTACCATGGTGAAATAACAACTTACGAGGTTTTTTTTTTTTTTCCTCCTGCACAACTGCACATAGCTGTAGTTAGTGAAGAAAGCCTGTGTTCCAGGGCTTGCATCTTTTCTCTGCCATTTCTGTTGGTGGATTATTGAGATAAAGACACCTAGCCACCTCCACCTTGATTTGTCTGCCTTGCCAAGTCAAGATTCATTCTCTGCCATCTGCACTGGGGAGATAGAATGCCAAATCCCACCTCTCCTCATCCCCCATGTATGTGCAGTTCCCTCACATTGTTGATCGCTGCATATGGCATTCCCAGCCATTCACCTAAGGAGGAAATGGCTTTCTATACAAGCCCTGTGCATTGATCTGAGCCACGGGTAATTAATAATACTCGAGGACTTTACACTCAGCTGGTCTTTCAGTGTTGAGAATATACAGGTTTACACAGCAACAATGTGTTCTCTGTTAATGCATTTAAAAATGGAGAAACTTGTCTGAAGCTGCAATTTACAGAGATTCTAAGGCCATAAGGAGTTCTGAATCTATTGTGAAGATGCTATATAAATCTATTTTATATTACATTATAACTAATGTATGATAATGCAGAGGAAGGCAGGTGGTAAAAGACTGATTTTAAATGGTCAGCACCAAACTGTTGGTTCCAGTGCAGGGATGCTGAGGGTCACGGTTAGGCAAGGTACTACAGAGATGTCTATTATTGTTGCCTGGATTTAGCTGAAGTACAACAGATATTTGGAATATTTACTGTTCCATACAATGCTTGTGGTTGATCCCTCCCCCATTCAGCTCTGTTCTTACAGAGCTTGTACACCAAAGAAGCATAATTACCCAAGTGCATCAGACGACGAGTGTAGCACAGGACAAGGTGGCATAAGGAGGATGAGGAGCAGCCATGGAGGTCCTAGGGCTCAGGGTACTACTACTGTAACAAACCAGCAGGTACACTTTAGCCCATTGCCTTTTCTTCCTGACAGGAGGCAACGTACCCACAGGTGCATTTTGATAGCATCATTTACACTAGTAAAGGTCATTCCAAGCTCTTCACGAAATCATAGCCCTTCTGCGTCTGAGAACAGTGATTTCTCACTCTTTAACTTGAAGAAGCTTAGCTTAGCTTAGCTAAGCTTAGCTTAGGCCCATTGAGCTCAATCAGGACGACCATCCAGACTTGGGAATGTGCCCACATTCAGAGACCCCAGGCTTGACGACTGGCATCCTTGCTCATGCTTTCCATTTCGATAAACAACAGAAAGAAAAACAGCTATCCTGCCTTCCCTTATGGATAACTTGGTAAATATGTTTTGTTTTCAATGCAGCAAGATTGAAATACCATTTGCATTGCTAGAGGGTTAACTGGACTCCTAGAAGAACAGAGCTGCAACACAAAGCAGCAATCATTTTAACTGTCCACTGCCTCTTTCTAACAGGAGTTCTCTAATGCAGAATTAAAAGGGAAGGTGAGCTCCTCAAGAACTCGGAATGTCTATGACACTGGTGGAGCTGGTGAGTTTGTCTTGCTCCATGTGATGACGCCATGTACCAATCTTGCCTTCTGAGAAGAACTCCTCAGAAGCATCCCCACTTTCTGCCTGGTCATTTTGTTCTCTCTCTCTCCTTGAGTCTCACTTCATGTGTTTATATTGTTCTAATTCTCTGTGATACTTTAAATATCTACTATTAAAGATGGAACCAAGGAAAAGGACCAAGTGTTAAGCAGGAGAGCCTCTTCTCCCCTTCTCTTTGATGCGTTATTTCTGTAATGAGTGTCTTCCCTATCACTCTAGACCTGACCAGTAGTCTCTGCACTCCAGTGATTCACATCAAGTCCTTTGAGCTGCAGATATGTGTGACTAGGAAAGGACGGAAACTGGCTGTTGTTTAGCATCTCAGTTGCTCCACCATCTTTCCCGTGCAATCCCAAGTGCAACCAACTTTGTCTATAGATGGAACTACTACAGTGACCTCCTGACCCAGGCACTTTATTCAGGGAAATGGGGTTTAGGATTGCACAATAGACACTCAGGATGTGACAGGAGAAGAGAGTACCAAGCTAAATTTAGAACAAGCTATAGCTCTCAAAGTCTGGACAGCAGAGCTTCTCACAAGATGGGCCTGTATAAAGGTGTCTTCAAAGGGTCTTCCTTGTTTATACTCTGCCCCATTAGAGAGAAGATGTGTGTAGAACTGACATGGGAAAACCTACGAGATCTCCAGGCTTTGCAGGACAGCATTAAGAACATCCTGCTTTCTGAGATCCCTACAAGGCTTGAGTGCTAATCAATGAAGAAAGAGGAATTCAGCACCATCATTTCATTAAATAAGCCAACATTAGAACAAGGACAAGTGGCCCCAGAAATAGTAAGTTATGGCTTTGCCCCCAGGTCTTAGGGCCAAGGAGTGGTTTCTCAAGCTACTGCCACGCCCTACAGTGACTGAGGATAGTGGAGGCTCCCTGGTCTAGACAAAACCCTCTTCTTTTAAAAAGCTCTAGCCATTCTGTGCAAAAACGATTCTGTGTTTCTGATAGGGAAATGTTACTTGTACCTCTCTTTACTTTTCCCCCTTCACAGTACCAAGTTTTTCTCTTTTTTCTTTTAGCCTATTGAGGCATAATTGGCAAATAGAAATTATATATATTTAGCATGTACAACATGATGTTTTGATATATGTATACATTGTGAAATGATCACTACAATCAAGATAATTAGCATGTCCATCACCTTACCTAGTTACCATTTTCTTTGTTGTGAGAATTTAAGTTCTTCTCTTAGCAAATTGCAGCAAGTCTTTGCAAATACAATGCAGCCTTGTTAGTCATTCTCACCATGCTGAGTGTTAACTCTCCAGAGTTATTCTTTTTGGCAGCACCTTTAACATACAAGAAACTTTAGCTCACAAACGATAGGATCTCTGGTTCGGGTGGACACCCAGTATTTGGTTGTGCCAATCATTCACTTGGCCAAGAGAACACCTCTAGGAAGGTGGAATTATCTTAAGCCACACTGAAGAGAAAGGCAGGTTAGTCAACCCATTTTTTTTTTTTAAAAAAAAAAATACTGTACTCATCTTCCCAGAATCCACACTGTTACTGCAGTGGTTTATGATGTGACAGCCATGTAGCATGCATGGTAAGTCTCCTTGATTTTCTGTATATTCAGAAAATTATAACTTCATTTTGTTTTCTATCTCTTTTCTAAGGATGCTTTTCCTGACACCCTGGGTTTCCCCAATACTGTGGTCATCCTTTCTTTTCCTCTAATGCTTCCTTAGCTCATGACTACTTGTTAGCCATGTGTCTAAACTCCATGCCAGCTTTGACAGGGTGGCTTTTCCCCTTTCCTACCCATTTTCTGGACAGTTGTTGAGATGAACGTCTTGACTGACGGAGAGTTTTTCTGTTTTAAACTCTAAGAAAGATTTCCACGAGCTCCCATTTGAGTCCATTCTTAAATAAATTTATAGACTATGGACTATAAGAGGGGACCTCAATTTTTCTTTTATTAAAACTCTGTACTTAGGGACAAACACCTCCCCATCATTTCACCCCCAGGCCCAGGAAGCATCATTCTGCTCTCTGACTCTGTGCATTTGACTATTCTGCACATAAGTGCATTGGTCTCTGTATTTGGGTTACTTAATTTAGCAAAATGCTTTCCGAGTTCATCCACACTGTCACAAATGGTCACTACTGGAGTCAACAATTCTGTCTTTACCCACGGCAAACTAATCACTGTTTCATATTTGCATGATTGTGTTCCTTGTATTAAAAACCATAATAGCCAAGATACAGACGTGCCCATTATCAAGAGATGACTGGATAAAGCATGTGTGATGTATACACATCATGAACAAGATACATGCCAAAAAGTAGAGACAGTAGGCAGGAAAATTGGCTCAGTGTGTAAAGGTACTTAAAATGGAGACTCATAATCTGAGTAATATTTCTGGGACATTCCACGAGTGGTTGAAGAAGAGAATAGATGAATAGACTCCCTTCAGTTATTCATGTATATCTGTATGTGAATGTGGGTATGTACAGAAATACACATGCATACACATACTTATATAAGCCATCCAATACTATTTAGCTTTGAACAAGAATACATCCTATACTTTATACTTGTACAGCTATAAGTCAGTATAACTCAGTTTTCTAAGTGCTAGGGTTGACAATCATTTCATACATAAATATATCACAAGACACTAGCCATTTCACCAAATTCTCATCTACAAGGAGCTATCTATAATTATTATATAACCATAGACAACACAAGCATCTCTTAGGCCCGTGTTTTCCCAAGGTTGCAGAGGTTAAACTTGATCATATCTTAGGTCCTCCACACCAATGTCAAATGAATCCTACTTCGTAGTTTAAAAAGCTAATGCCCATTCTCAACACCCTTCCCTCCCTAAAGGATTGTAAATGTGTTACATAAAAGTGCAGAGTAACCATCTTGCAGCAGTTAGGAACAAATACAGAGAGACCCATGGACAGATATTACTCAGAGCGAGAGACCTCACAACGCTCAGACCTCAAAAGGTTGTCTCCATCAAATCACTCCACTCAGAGCTCTGGGAACCCTGCTGAAGAAGAGGTGGAAAGAGTATAAGAGCCAGAGGGGATGGAGGACACCGAGAAAACAAGGTCCTCTAAATAAACATGAGTAAACCTCATATAAACTCACAGAGACTGAGGCAGTACAGGGTCTGTACCAGGTCCTCTGTGTGCATATTATTGCTTCCAGCTTAGTGTTTTTGTTAAATTACTGAGTATTCACACAGGTGGGTCTCTAATTAGTGTGCCTTTTGTTGGGCTCTCTTCCTTCTATTAGTCTGTCTTGTCCAACCTTGATATGATAGTTTTCGTTTTATCTTATCACATCATATCATATCACCTTGTGTTATTGTCCCGTAGAAGCTTGTTTGTTTTCTAATGAAAGACCAAACAAAAAGGATTGGATTTTGATGGGTAGGGAAACTGAAAACAGAAGAGAGAACAGAAACCGTAATCAGGATATATAATATCAGGAAAGAATCTATCTTCATTACAAAGAGTGTTTGGCAAGGGGAATGCAGAATAAATGGTCAGGGATTAGGAAAGAACGGTTGACTGTAAGGGGGAAGGCGGATGGCACTTTAAGTAGTGTGATCATTGAATGTAGTCTAGTGTTGGTGACCAGAACAAGGACAGGATCCAAGCATCCTGTACTGCCCCATCTTGGTGGAGCAGTAAATGACATTAGAAAACAGGACTAGGGGTGAGGCCGGGCTGGTCCTGACACATAAAATGCTTTTTTTGGTGGCTCAGTACATTCAAAGCACTCCCTAGCTCTCTCCATAGAAATCCAGATGCCTTGACACATGCCATGTACAACACTTGTTCTTTATTTTAAACATATTTTTAGATGTCATATTGAAAGCAAGATAAGACCCTTTCAATAACATTCCATATTTACACTTCTTTTATTTTTTTAAACAAAAGCTTGTGTCTGAATAGAAACACATCTTCAAAGGATGCCTTTTGAAGAATCTATAGGACTGAGAAAACTGTGTTGATGAAGAAATAAGTTCAACTGAGCGCGCTATGCAAAAGAATCCTTCTGCAAGATGGGGAAGAATGACATGAAAAGACAGAAAGAATGGAGGCTGCAGAAAAGGCCACACCATGGATAAAGGGTGCTCAGGATGGAGCTGTCACTGGTGGCAATGAAGATTTGGGTCTGATGCTCATTTAAGATTCCTCTTCACTCTGATTCCTGCCAGTTCTTCAGTCATCCTTGGTTTTAACAATGAACCCAAAGGACTCCATGGGATCCTTCAAAGTAGGTATCCCTTTATACTAGAAGGTGACTACTCACGTGGTTGTGGGGGACAGGTTTACTGCCTTTGGTCACAATAGTTGTCATTTAGCTTCACTGACATGACATTCTGGAGTGAGGAAGTCATGCCCGGTCCATCTCCCTCTCCTGCTCATCATGTCTCCCAGCCAGTAGCAGAGCACCTGCCTGGAGGCTGACGGTGCAGGTGTGAGTTAGAAGCCAATGCCTCAGAACACTTGTACTTCTCCTGACTGCCACCCCCTGCCACTTGGACCAAGAGTAGAAGGAGCCATGGAGGGGGAGATGTGTACCTTATGCGTACGGGCTGGCTTTCAGATGGAGAGAATTTGGGTCATGATATTGAGTTAAGATAGCTCCCCTCCTTGTGATCTCCGGATGAAAATGCTATTTAAATGCAAATCACAGAGGCATTTATTACAACCATGGCAATGATTCCAAAGTTATTTAAAAACCAAGTCCCTGGGTGAATATCTTACGAACACCCAGATGAAGTACCTCACTCGTGCTGGGCCTGGGCTGCATAGACAGGGTATATAACAATATAGAAAGCCATATACATATACATTTTATATACATATAAAATGAAAGCGAGCCATTCCTGGACTTGATCAAAGCTATCTGGCAGTGTTCATGGTGTGCGTGTGTGTGTGTGTGTGTGTGTGTGTGTGTTTATGGTGAAGATGATGAACAATGACTAGGAGGGTCTGTGAAGAACCACTTCCAAGGTCTCACCAGGGTAACCTTTCCTTGTGTCTGAAGTCATAAGAGATGGTCCAATAGGCCCAGCAGGTTAATCCAGTGTCTTCCAGGTCCTTTCTGGAGATAACAGGCAACTCTTCCCCTCCACAGCTATTTCTCCAACTGTGACCAAAGAAGATTATCTCTGCCATCTTGAAAATAAGAAAGCGGGGTTCCTGTTATTTCATCTAGAGAGTGATATACAACTGCCTCCCTGGAACCATGCAGTGCCTTCCCCTGTAATGTGCTATGATAAAGAAAGAGTTCAGACGTTGCTCCTCAAGTCAGCACAGGTGTGACTTACAACTGCCTCCCTGGAACCATGCAGTGCCTTCCCCTATAAATGTGCTACGATAAAGAGTTGGGACATTGCTCCTCAAGTCAGCACAGGTGGTCAGGTCAGAATCTCAGCCTCTGAGAACCTAGGGACATATGATGAGAAAGCATTGAGTCTTAGGGAAGTGTGCATCCTGGTCACGGTCTGTCTTGGTGTTGCCTGTACAGTCAGTCTCCAGCAGCAACTGTTCCCTCAGTGGAGAGCTGTGCACTCTACCAGCCCTGCCCCATTTCCCAAAGCCTCATTTTCTATCAGTTCGGAGAACTGCATAAGGTACTCTTAAGAAATTCCAATGTTAACTGAGTAAATGGTTCTTTTACTAAAAGAAAATGTCTTTCTGGTTCTTTTGTCTTTTATTTTCCGGCTAAAAGGTTAGCCATACACATCTATATAATATGCCTCCACGTTGTCGAATTCATCCAAGTGTATAGACACTCGTTTCTTTCACTTGTCTATCAACGCTGTATAATAGATCAGGAGAATGACGCACGATTGCTTCATCTATGGCCTGTTTAACATGCATCAAACTGCATCGCTGTGTCTCAGCCTGCGTCAGTCACCAACAAGGCTGTACGACATAAAGAAGGCTATGTACTGCTAGATGACAAAGAAGGGCGGCGGGGGGGGGGGGTAATTCTGCTCTCTTTTAGAACAACCAAGGCCTCAAACATGAAAGGGATCTTGTGACCTTTTGTTGTGCTGTGTAGTAGCTATTTATAATCTGTAGCCTCCATTGGACACGGCAAAGCTTCCCTCATCCCTTGCCAAAATGCCTACATTCGTATCAAACTGGTTCCCTTCTGCCTCAAGCACAAGCCATTGAAAGCCTCCCCAGAAAATAGAAACTTGTGGTAATGTATCTTCATTACTAATCACGATTGCAGAGGCAGTCTCCACTTTCCTGGTGGTGGTGAGTGGCTTTCTGGAAACCATTTATTATTCTATTTCACAGACTGAAGAATCTAGATAGGACATCTTTAAAAGAGTAAATCTGAAAACCTGGCGCGTCATTTCTTCTCAGCTGATGTTGGTGTTGGAGGCATCTATAGTTCTTTTCAAAAAGGTCAGTGTAGGCTCTCCCTGATCTCAAACAATCCCATTTTGCACATGGGAGACTGTGAGTTGCTAGTGTGCCCAGGACTGCAGAAATCCTCAGCACTGGGAATGGAGATGGGAGATCCTTTGTAAGCACAGCCACAGGCTCGGGATGTCTTCTTCATACGCATTACTACCATAGACTAAATCACTTCACTGCCACCAGGGATAAATTGATTGAATTTCATTTTAATTTTTGTCATTGTGTGTCGGTGTGTATCGTGTGTGAATGTGGGCATGTACATAGGATGCAGGTGGGAATGTTAGAGGACAAACGTCAGGCATCAGCTCTCTGCTGTCACAGTAGGTTCTGAGAATCAAAGTTGGGTCACCATGCCTGCAAGTCAAGCACTTTTGATCTGCGAGCCATTTTGTTGGCCTGAACATTTAAGTCGCTGCCTCCCTATTTTTATAACAGTATGATAAAATTAAACCTTACTTACTTACTTTCCAAGAAGATGATAGGAGAATCTATTCTGTGTGAGTTAGTATGTTCAAGAAATTACAGTGTTTGTTCATATCTAACTTGGAAATATATCTGGAAATTAAAGTATGCATTAATGTAATTTTTCTAATAAGAAAAAAAAACATACCAAGTTCATTAGTTTATTTCTTGCTATAAAAACTTAACAAAACATGAATATGAATAGAGACCTTTCCAGAGAAGATATTTAGCTGAAAGAGAAGAAACCCAAAGCCCCATGGTACAAACATCTGTGATCTAAAGAATAAACTGGGCACATGCATAGTTATGGTCATACTGCAGCCATCTGCTCGCAATCCAGCTCTCCAGAGACACAAGTGTCCTTGGCAGAGATGAGTCATGGTGAGATCCGAAAGGATGTTAATTACTAAGCTTACTGGTGCTAGGAGCGCCAAGCAAACTGTGCTGACAGGACTACACGCCTCATTGTCCCATCGCGTGTTCATATTCACTGGTCCAGTTCTGAGTTTGCACCAGATGTAGTGTAAGGGGCAAAGCTACAGCACTCAGAACGCAGAGCCCTCCTCCTTTCTGAAGCTGAGGTGCTAGTCGGGACCCTGAGAAAGGTTGTCCGTGTGATTCTAGAAAGTCATGGTATTCTGAAGACAGCATATAACACAATGGACTGAAGAATGGCAGTGGTTGAGTTGAGTGGATGAGTTGGGGCTGTGCCTTTATAGAAGCACATCTTCAGGAGAAGACATGTGTCTTGATATCTAAGAGCTAATCAGGAGGTATCAAAATGGAGACCTGGGTCAGTCTGACGAGAGTCGTGCAAGCATGTGGTAAGGAGCAAGAATGCACGGGGCATATTTTCCATGACCTGAGAGCCAATGAGTGGAGTGGGCTACACTAGTCCATCCATCACCGTGGACTTGTATAAGTCTATATAGGTAGGGGAAAAGGCTTGCACGTCTTGTTGGTAACTAGCCCCAGTTTTAAGTGTAAAAGTTTGGTCAATGGTCTTAAGCTGGCGAACAACCTGGTATACAGTTTTTCTCTTAAAATGATGTTCCAATTTCCCCAAGAAGACGGTGTTCCAAAAAGAGCTTGGTAGCTGAGAGGCCAGTTAGGAAGTTCAAGAATCTATCGCCGTTTGACGATGATGAGCCAAAAATACAGGTTGTGGAGTTAAGAACAAAAGTAAAGAATAGGAATATGCTTTGCAGGTTGATTAGAAATAAGGGAGATGACAATACCTGGAAGAACAGGAATAAGAGCGAACACTACAGTTATAATAAGAGTGAACACTACAGTTCCATCCTGAGAAGCCTTGTAGAAGGTGTTATACGTTAGTGAGATGGAGTATTCTCCATCACAGGAGGATGAGGATTCGAGAAGAATTAGTAATTCTGTTTTATATTTACACCTATGGTGCGCTGCTGGAGTCGCCTGTTAAACTTCACCTTGGTCATGACTGGAAGGTCTGGGAGGGGCTACCTATCAAAGCACTGTTACTGTAAGCAGAGGTGAGAGAGAAACAACGGTGTGAACTGATACAAAGTATCTCAATTATACATATGGAGCCAGGCTACAAAAGGAGACATGGGCTTGGACCCTTCATATACCAACACTCAAGGTGGTCCCAGCAAAGCAGGAAGCTCAGAAAGCTGGGCATAATGAGGCCCTGTTCTAGACTGTTCTTAGACTGGTGGCTAGAAAGCTGTTGTTAACTCATGTGGGAAAACGAAAACACACAAACAAAAACCAGCCTTTTTACTTACACCATATTCAGCTTAGGTATATTGAAGAAGACAGAGGAGTATCAATACATATCAATTCTTGTGCATACCTACTTATGCATCCTGTGAGAAGATTCTAACTAGAAATCAGAAGAGGACATTGACAGGGTGATAGTCTGTAGTCATAAGGCCTGATCCTTTTTCTTTTAACCAGCAGGTCCAAAGAAGAAGTCTGATTTCAGACTACAGGGGTTAATATGGTACCTAATAAATAAACACCTAGTGTATTGACGAGTGCCTACATTGTTGGGATGTTCGATATACTTTTGGGATTTTTAATTTTCAGGATTCATAGATTGCACGGAGAACTCAGAGAGCTATCCTGCCTCTACAAAAACTCATAATAAAATAGTAGAGACAGCAACTTCCTAACTGTGTTGTATATGTTTATCGGTAAATGATTACAGTCACCATTCCACTCAGCTCTAGCAGATCATGCAGTCTGTCAACATTGGAGGAATGGCCTGCCCATTAGGGAAAGGATGCTGTGGGTGCTGTGGGTGCTGTGGATGCTGTGGGTGATGTAGATGCTGTGGGTGCTGTAGATGCTGTGGATGCTGTGGGTGCTGTGGATGCTGTGGGTGCTGTAGATGCTGTGGATGCTGTGGATGCTGCGGGTGCTGTGGATGCTGTGGGTGCTGTGGGTGCTGTGGATGCTGTGGATGCTGTGGGTGCTGTGGGTGCTGTGGATGCTCTGGATGCTCTGGATGCTGTGGGTGCTGTGGATGCTGTGAGTGCTATGGGTGCTCTAGATGTTGTGGATGCTGTGGGTGCTGTGGATGCTGTGGGTGCTGTGGATGCTCTGGATGCTCTGGATGCTGTGGGTGCTGTGGATGCTGTGGGTGCTGTGGATGCTGTGGGTGCTGTGGATGCTGTGGGTGCTGTGGGTGCTGCAGATGTTGTGGATGCTGTGGGGTGCTGTGGGTGCTGTGGATGCTATGGATTCTATAGGTGCTGTGGATACTGTGGGTGCTGCAGATGTTGTGGATGCTGTGGGTGCTGTGAATGCTTAAGAGTTGCCCTGAAGATCCACTTCTTTCTGGACTTTTAACATCGCAAACAAAATCAGCTCATCGGTCCGAGTTTGTTTAAACTCTCTGCAGAGAGCTTATAGGTGGGTGTGGGCACAGACAGATGGGATGCTGCAGAGAGGAAGCTATGTAAATGCCAAGTGGCCAGGGCTGTGGCCAACCTGGAAGCCTTCCTGAGGGTACTTCTGTTTACTAACCTCCTGTCTTGGCAGCGCCTTTGGTGTGGTCACGTGGCTGCTCCACACGGAGCCACTTAATTGCTGCCAGTGGATAATCTGACCCTTTGAATCCAGATGGCTGAAATCTCCCTGTCATGGACATTGATATCCCTTCCTGGGTAAAGCGGCTTCCTTATTGCATGGGAATGAATCCCCTTTAGGTGGACGAGCTGATGACTGCCACTGCAGAGGAGCCGGGTAAACGCCACACCAAATGTAAAGGGACGAGAAGGTAGAGGTGGCTGCTTAGTGAGCACTGCTGTTCTGCCCCTCTCATTCCCGTCATTTGAATGTGTTTATTTATAACTCAACATTCAAACTGGTAGCTGAAAGCTTTCAAGTGAAAATGTAGGTCAAGTAATATTATGTGGGATAATGGCAATTGTTTCAGCTTCAGGGAGCAAGTAATTGAACCTTGCTATTTCACTGATGGCTACAGGCCAACACCCACCCTCTTCTCCATCGAGCACTTGGTCCCAGTTAAGCCTCCAATCGCTACCTTCGAGATGTCTTTGCAGAGAAGGGGCTGGATTTAGAACAGGGACTAGGAAGGTTGGCAAAGATGATTCACATGTTCTGCCTCACCCCTCCTGAAGATTGGCAAGGTACTGTGGAGAATGCCCTGGATTTCTTCAACTGGAAAGCAACCTTAGGTTAAGGAGAAAAAAGATGAGGAGAGTGAGAACTTCCCCAAGTCCGGGTACCCCAGC
Organism: Mus pahari; assembly: GCF_900095145.1. Lineage (NCBI taxonomy): Eukaryota > Metazoa > Chordata > Mammalia > Rodentia > Muridae > Mus > Mus pahari. The sequence continues at coordinate 24,233,835 of NC_034599.1, forward strand.
ATGAAGCAATCAGTTCAGTACTCTGGGGCCTAGACATCAAAGCTGTGAAATGACAGAAACCTGCAGTGTCAGCTAGCCAACCAGATAACTGCCTGGTACTCCAACCTGGAGAGGTCAGCTCAGGATAATTATGGACAATTAGCCATGCGTCTGCTGCTTCAGCACCCGGGTTTTATCCTAGAAGCTGGGGATCATAGCCCTTCCACTGAGGCCCTTGGCTCTTTCCTCCTTTCTACTCCCGCATCTTAACACAGGCTTCTGTTCAGTCCCATCTGCCTTATCTCTCTTTCCACTACCTGATGCTCCTCACACACTCTGCTCTTCCCACTGGATTGATTTCTCTTTTTGTGTCTCCCCCTACTAAATAAATTTTAATAGCTTTCTTTTCTGCACTAGTACAGACGGGCTCACATTCTAAACATATGTATTAAATTAATAAGCAGACATTTGTTTATCCCAAACTTACCAGTGCTTCCCCCTGGGAGTTTTCTGAGCTCAGAGTCTCTATTCATCCTCACTAAGTGGGCACAGCTTCAGGAAGGAGCATTGCAATACCGGTTGTGCCCAGCCTTCTGGACTCAGAGTGTGTGCCCCCAGTAGGGCTTCCTTAGAGACCAGAGTTGGGAGGAAGGTGGTAGAGTCTGGGACAAAGGGAGTGATCTCTCAGTGAGAGGAAGAACACAACGTCCAAGTGACAGTGCTGGCCTTTCTAGGGGTTCAAGACCACCCATTTTACCCAGATTCCTGTTGGATCATCCTTTAAAAGAGTTAGCGTTTTATAATCTTTGCTGCTTTCAAAATATTCATGTGAGAAAAATAGAATATAAAGTAAGAAAGACAGATAGAAAATGAGTCAAAGGAAGAAAGAGACAGGGGAAAGGAGAGAGGAAAGATGATGGATAAAGAAAATTAACTGCCCCATAATCTCAGAATTATTCAGAAATGTCTACTTTAAATATTGTAGCAAATATTCTCACATTTATCCACAATGTTCAAATACACGTGGGTGTTATATGAAAGTGTGACATGGAGTTATATTAGGCAGACTATTTGAAGATGAAAGATGCCATGGCCCAGGAATCCCTCCCTGTAAGAAGACCATTTGCAGAGCTATCAAGGATAAAGGAAAAGGCAGTGAATAGTCTCCTGCTTCTGGCCAGGCCACTGCATCTGTGCCCCCTTGACCCTCATACCAACCCAGAAGAACTTTATTTAGTATAGATGATATGGAATCTCAGAAAACAAGGGTGTCTCTCGACCAGATCTACAGCTAGTGGGTGGCACACTCAAGACATGGGTCTAGGTAGTGACATGATGACTGACATATCTTTCAGACATGTGTCAATTCTGCAGAAATCTCTGGAATGGAAGACAGACATGTGCCTCACTGGCCTCCAGTCATATATAACTGAATCAGAGAGAATAAAAAAATATATATAATCTGAAGATCATTTAACAGCTCAAAAGTTAATTAGCCTAACTGAGGGTAAGAGAGTGAGAAGGCATTCTCGTCAAAGTTCCTGAGCCTGCAGTGGTGTTCTCCACGGCAACAAAAAGTATGAGATTAGAAATGCTAGCACACACGCAAAGGCAGAGGCATCCACGCAGCTAAGACTCGCATGTCTTCAGTGAGCTTTACTTGAAGTCACAGTGGACCCCAAAACCTGTGCAAGGGCCGCATTCCAATCTGGCTGAGAACATGTGCCAACTGGTTTCAGTCTGTCAAACTCGTCTTCTCTAAGCTTGGAGAGGGGATGGGTGAGGTTGGGCTGTGCCTGCCATGCCTGGGAGTATCCGGGGAGTCACCTCCAGGAACATCTGCTGCCTATGTTCAACACTAAGCAGGATAGGGATCAGATGAAGGCAGACTCTGGCACACTCTGCTCTTCATGAGGCCAATTTGCATTGTAGATGCCTCAGGCTCCCTGGGGCCAAGGAATGCAAGGCCTTTACAGTCCAATTTGGCTCTGCTGTGCTCAGTTCCGAAGGAGAGAGTTGCACTTAGTTTAATGGCTTGACACCAGGCTCATGATGTGTGCAAGCACCTGGAAGTTTGAAGGAGGCTCAATTCCAGGACATGTGAAGACAGGCTCCACACTGCCCACAGCTCTGGGACCAGAGGTTGTCACCAGCACAGCAGGGCAGCCATGCCAGTGCTGGCTCAGGGGGCACTTCTAGAAATGCTTAGCATTTCCTCTACTTAGGAAATGCCCTTCATCAAAGTTTTGCTGACAAGTTGATCTTCCCTCAAAATGAGGCAGAATAGATTCCACTGGGAATCTGATATGGAATGTATACTTTATTGTGTAAGTGGCAAAACTAACCTACAATGTGGGATGCAACCGATCTGAAACATATGAGTTCTTTCGGGAAAGATGTCTTTGACCACCTCCTGATTGATAATGAAATAGCCAGGCTTCCTACTCCATAAAAAAGGTCTGTTTATTTAGCTTATAGTTACAGAAGCTGAAAGTCTAAGATTAAGCAACCCCAGGTATTCTAGGGTCTCCTTAGGCTCCTCCTAGGTTACATTATAAAATAGTGGAGAAGACAGAAACCACCATGTACAGGAAAGGCCAAATGTGTGGTGTGACCACACTTTATACCAATCAACCCCCAAGAGAACTAATTCATTCTATAAGATCTGTATTATTCCCTTCTAATAGTGACTTCCAAATGACCTAATTACCTTCCCCCTAGGCTCCAGCCCTTACAGGTTTTACCATTTCTCAATATCACTACGAGTGACAGAACACCGGAAATGTGGAGCCCTTTCCAAACCTAGCAGATAGCTTGCTTGTGGTTTACCTGAAGGGACATTGGCAACCCCCTCTGCTCACTGGGAGAATAAATGAGACGCACCCTGTATCAAAATCTCAGAAGAAAGAATTCTTCCTATATCAGATGCTCTGAGGGATAATTCCTGAGGATGAGTAAAGGGAAGTCAAGGAGAAAAAGAATGGAAAGCATTATGCAGGAAAACCCCACAGAGGCACAGTACAGTTGAGAGCAGAGCAAACTGTAGGCAACTCTATCTTCCTGGAGGGCTAAACTCCATGCCTAGAAATGAGGCTGAGAGCCCAGAAAGAGGGACTGGTTCAGAGAGTGACATGTGCTACTCCAAGCAGCTTAGACACAGACATTCAGGAGTAGAGTGAAAGTTGGTATTTTTACATAATCCTTCCTGCCATCCTGCTCGGGATCCAGAGATGGAAGACTGGGCTTAGCAAGACAGGATGGGGGGCAGTGGAGATAGTAAATCATCAGCATAGTTAAGGCAAGAAATACTGAGAGATGCAGTTATATTCCTGGTGATAGAGACACGGGGTAAGAAGGGGGCAGTATCAGACTGGCAGAATGTGCTGTTAAAAAAAAAACTGACTGTGGTTTCTAACCTGTGCTATTTACAGTTGATTGCATCACAGCAATGCCTCTTCAGTCCATCCTATTCTCTTACTACGCCCAGGCAGAGTAAATAGGAATATTAACTTATTGGGACAGATGCTCCCTGAACGCAGGCTTCGTGGCTGATTCCCTGTAGCTTTTCCCTGAAGAGAATCCTGTGTACAGAACAAAGGAGCAGAAGGTCACTGGTGACAAGGAGTCAGGTCACAGGTCAGCAGGGAAGAGAAGGGTGATGTCACCCTGAGTTTTCTTTTGTCTGAGTGAGCAATCTCTCTGTGGTAGAATACCACTGTCAAAATCAATATTGAAATAAAAGGGTGGGGAGGACCAGAGGGAGAGAGAGAAAAAAAGCAACAACTCAAGTCCAGAGAGGTAGGAAGGCTGATCAATGGCCTCAGGAACAATCCATACTAATTGTGGTGATAAAAAGCTGTCAGTCAATAGCCTGGATATTAAATTTAGTGGGTTGGAGACAACAGGTCTGCTTTCATTTCCCCCACCATTTTATTTATTGAAACACTCAGATACAAATGAGCATTCAGCGCTAAGATTACATTATTGTTTCACCTGCTTTGAACTGCAAATACTTTGATAACTGGATTGAAAAAGCTGTCATATCCCCCTCTATAGTGTCTATGCGGAAGTCTTCTGTCACCATCGGACAGAATTCCATTTTGTAAAGTTTGACAGTGATACTTATCATTAACTCACAGCTGATAGTTCACCTTACACATATCAACACAGCTAAAAATGTGTGTGTGTGCATGTGCGTGTGTTTATATGTGTGCATGAGTGTATGGGGAATGCTCAGAGAATAGAAGGGAGATTCCTGGGCAACAAGAGAAAACAGGCAATAACAGTTAGTCCCATGTAGCAGCAGCCCATGGTTGGAAGTTGCATTTCTGTCAATGCCATCCTCTGAGACTCCATGTGACCAGATGCCTAGCGCAGAAGAAAAGGACACAATGGGCATCTAAGAAGTTAATGAGGAAGCCTCACTCACACCATCACTTGTGGTTCCAGAAGCAGAGATTCAATCATCCCTGAAGCAGGTGCTGGAGACACACAGCTCACCGGGGGCTTACATACGCAAACTGAACCTTTGACTCTCTGGGCCTGTACTCCCTTCCCTTGATTATTCTTCTGCCAGGGCCAGATCCTGTGGATGCTAGCTAACCAGCCTCTGAATCAATCTCCAGTCAGAAAAACAACACGAAGTGCATATTTTATCAACCATGCCGATCAATCTTGCCTAGGGTACTGAACAAACCCTGTTAGGCCATAGGTTGCTTCCAGGAGAGATGGCAAGGAGGCAAGTGGGTGTGGTTAGCAACCAGGTGGGTCTCAATGAAACGCTCCTTTCTGTGCGCTAAAGCTCTGCCAACTTGAGCAGTGGAAACAAAAGTCCTTGGAATAGCAGATTTGTAGTTATCTTGTCTATAAGGAAGACTGGTTTAAATGCTGTTGAGTACCAACAGGAGGAAATGGCCCACTTTGGGGGAAGTGGAAGAGAACTAGGGAAAGGATTAGGTAGGCAAGGATTGGAAGATTTGGGGAGGAACAATCAGTCCGGGTACTGGGGCTCCCCTTAGTGTTTTGGTGTGGGTAGATGCAGAGAGTCTACTGTCACCCCCAGTGAAAATGCAAATGCCTGCTTCTCTCCAGAGATCACTTGTGGCATTGAATTTTACATAGATCCTCAGTCTGTATAGCCTGAGAACAGCACGGCGTCCTGGGAGTCCTGTTCCTTAGTCCTGTCTGAATTTAACATTGAAGACCATGTTGAGCCTGGGGCTGCTGAGGAAGAGTCTATAGAGTGGAGCGAAGTGCGATTAAGAAGAACCGAGGGCTTAAGTGAGAAGGCTGCTGGGCCATCTCCACATTGTGTGCCTGCAGTGGGGTCATGAGATCAACAGGTTAATCAAAAATTTTAAAAAATGAAAGAAGATAGACAAGAAAATATGCACATAGGATGATCACTAGTAAAACAAATTTTATGTCATGAAAAAGATTTGGACACCACTAGCTTGGAAGCACTTTAGGTCTCCTTCTAAGTGCAACAGTATGTGGTTTTATTTTTCCAAACCTCAGTAGGCAGACTCTAGCAAGTCCCCCATCCCAGTCCCCCCCCTCCCAGTCCCCCAAAGACTTCCAGGCTCCCTGCTCTGGTCAGCAGAGTTGGTTCTTTCTCTCTATCTTTCATTTACAATTTGATTTTGTCGTGTAGCAACAATTTCTGTTTCGATAACACAGTTAATTAAGACACGATCTCTAAGAAACAGGTGGCCACAGGAAGATAAGCACTGAATCTTCCAGCTGTAAACAGCGAAGTCCCCTGACCAGCTCCAGAGAGCTGCTGCTGTTACAAAGAAGACATCGCTATCGTCCCTAATCAAACATGAATGGAATGTTCACGTGAATATCGAGCAGATCCCGTGCACATTGCTGTGGCTATGATCAAAACAACTCAGTCTGTGGTAGAGAAAGGAGGCCATATACAGGTTCATATGTTCTCTTCTGCTCAAGAATATCGGGCCAAGGAGACATGAAAACAAAAATCTTACCCATCAAACTATGTGCATTTATTAAGGATGCAACCCTTAGGGAAATGTGCATGAAATGCTAGAGATTCACAAACTTTTGCACTCTGGGGGGTCTTTATTTGCCCAAAAGACAAAAGGTCTGTTTTGTAATTCCTTAGACTGTTATGAGACCAGGTCTGCCTGGCATCATAATTAAATGTTGAAAAGTCAAAGCAAAAGCAAGGCATTAGAGTCAGGGAAGGGGCCACAGTCAGAAGCATCCGAGATGCACTTACTAGGGCACTGTCTCAGTGCTAGCATTCTCCTAAGCAACAACCAAAGTGCAAAAGGGAGTTGGCAGGATGCAGGTTCACAATGCATGTCTGGGGCCCTTCCCAAGAAAAGCAGGTACTGAAAGGGTCAGACAAACGGTAAATGATATAGTTGCTACACCAAAGGTTTGTCACACCCTGGTCTCCACAGGAACGGAGCACCTTTCTGTCCTGAAGATACTGTTAGCTTTGTTTTGTGTCCCAGATTTGTTGAGATCAAAGCACAGTACACGCTTCCACAAGTCTCACTGCTCCAGCTGGGATTTGCATTTGTCATTTGTAATTTTTGGTAAGCCACCAATGAAACTACTGATGTGTTCCGTGACTAAGTTTAAGGCAGTCATCACATTATAATTAAAGATTGTCCCGCATGTTTTAGCTCCCCACCCATCATGTTACCTCTCTAGTGGGTTCAATAATGGCAATGTTATAAAAAGACACTTTGACTTTTCTCATCTGCATTAATTGGACAGAAACAAATTGATAGAGGGAAACATCTTCGTTTACTATAAAATCTGTGCTATGGTGTAGAGGTCAAAAGGGCTTATGTACCACATTTCTATCCAATGTCTCCATTCCGTCTCTGCTTCTCCCTTTTTACTTTTCTGAATTTTGTTTTGTTTTGTCATGTTTTGTTTTGTTTTTCAAAGCTGAGGACCGAACCCAGGACCTTGTGCTTGCTAGGCAAGCGCTCTACCACTGAGCTAAATCAGCAACCTCCATCCCCCTTTTTTTCTTTTGACACCAGGTCTCATTTCACAGCCCAGGTCGGTATCAAGCTTGTGACGTTACTGCCTTAGCATTCTGTGTTGAAGGTACAGGCCTGTGCTATCTCATCCACCACATGTTACCATAGCAAAAGTCGGATCCTGTTTCCATTTGGTTTCTTTTTAGAGGGAGGTCCTTACCAGTCCCACAAACAAAACAGGCAAGTTTCAAAAGAAAACAAATATACTTGTGTTACACAGTCAGCCTTTCTCTTAGGGGAACAGCATGAAGTTTCATTTCTTTGCAAAACTATATTCCCAGGCATTCTGGAATGCCAAAACTCCCCAGACTGGCCTGACCTGAGAGCAATCCAAGTGTTTTTCGTAGAGTATGTCTCAAGTATTCATTTTAGAACATAGATGTGATAATTTGGGTACCAGAAAGGAAATCCAGGCACATTGAGTACTGGAAAAGACAAAAATAATTTCTTTAATATTTCTGATGATTTAGACATAGCCCACTGTACTAGAAAAACTCCCTGGTCAGCAGTGCAGTGTGTCATGATGGTGACTGACAACACAACTGATGGGAGACCAGTGGACAAGGACAGATGACTTCCTATCTGTGGCCTCCTCTAACTTCAAATGCCACTCAGACGGACGGGTCAACTTATTAAGCATCAAGCTTCCAAACTAGGTAGGCCTGGAGGGAAAGCACAAAGCAACCATATGACCAGCACACATGCAAGATCACACACTCTCCAAAGGACTAGGGCATTTCTAAATAGTTTGATGTGTCTTGAGCAGTCTTTCTATTGCCATACCCTAGGGAGCACAGCTTTATAAGAACCTTGGTTTTGTAGGTCTGCTCTGACTATGAAGTCCAGAATAAATGCTGGCACTGCATCCTACTTGAAGCAATGCCCTTGAGCTGGGTTGGGACCCCAGTTCACAATTACATTAAGGAAATCTAACACTCTTTATGCCTCCCATGAGTCAGACATCGACATGTCTAAGATCCCAAAACTTATATTAAGCCGGGCTTGACAAAACATCAGTTCTTGGCACTCTATCAAGTCCAGGTCTATACCAAGGGCTTTATGTTACTATGTGTGCATAGGTGTCTGCATATGTATATGTGGGTGTGGGCATGATTTTGCCATGGTATGCCTGTGGAGGTCAGCCTCAGCTGTTGGGTGTCACCTTTCCCCTTGCTGGAGACAGGGTCTTGTTGCTGTTCTCTGCTGAGACCATTTGGGTAGCTGGATAGCAAGCTTCCCATGTGTTCTCCTGTCCTTCCTTCCATCTCTTCATAGGCACTCTGGGCCCAGATTTACATGAACTCTGGGAATTGGAATTCAGGCTATCATGTGTTTTACATGCTGAGCCATTTCCCTGGAAGGACTCCTTTCAATTATGGTTGTAGAGGGTTCAGTCTACCACAACTGGTTGTGTGTGTGTGTGTGCATGTGCTTGTGTATGTGCAGGGGTTCACAGAGCCCAAACAACTGGTGAAGAAGCAGAAATCATGTCTTTTCTATCTGGCATTCTTTCTCCCTTCATCTCCTGGACTCCTAGCCTATAATAGGACCAACCACACCAACCCCAACATTCAGGGAGGAGCTTTTCCCTTTAGTCTTCTCGGAAAATGCCTTCACAGACATACCCAGAATAGTCGTTTCCAAATCACCTAGGTGCTTCTGAGTCTAATCAAGTGGACAATGAAGATTAAGCACCACACCCAGCAATATTGAGATGGAGTTGTTAAGGAACTAAACCAACCTTGGAGATGAGGTGGCCTGGCATGTTCATAGGCAGATGGAAGCAGCAGCGAGCAGTCTCTGAAGTGACGACAGAGTGTCACTCATAGCCTGATGCTGTTTCCGCGGTCGCATCCCCTACACCCTCCACAGTACTCTCAGTCACCCTGTGGCTCTCCTGGTGAGCTGGGCTTTCCAAAATCCGCATGATGATTTATGGTATGGTGAATGTCAGCTCTTTTCCTGGCAGGCCCTTGCGCAAGGCATCAAGCAGATGAAGAGTGAGGAGATAGTGGGGAAAGAAATCGGTGCTTCTGCTAGCCGTGCAGAGCCCATCACTCCTTGATGGGTCAGTAATTAATTGCTCCAGAGAAGTGGGCATAAGACTGCAGAAGTGTGCCTTGTGAATAGGCCCTGGAGGGCGGGGGGAGTTGCGTTGCTTGTAAGGTCATTAAGAGAATATTATAAGTAATACTCCATGACTCTCTCATTAAATACTAAGTGAGTCATTCAATCTTGGGGTTCTATTTCTATTCCCCTTCTAAATGCAACTTTAATGATTTAAAATCCCTTCAACCCAATTACAGCCCTGGATTCTGATTAGGAACTCTTGCCCATTGTGAGCGGGAACCATTATCCAGAAGCCTATAGCAAAATTAGCACCTAGAGAGGTGGCGCTGGGAAATAAATCCTTCCCTGACATTTCAAGACCGATTCCCGGCCAATTACAACACACTCTGTTACTCCGGTAATGTAGAACCGAGTTGCTTCTTGCAATCAAAGGCTGCCAGTCAGAAAGATGGGGGCAAAGAAATCATTTAAGGCAAAAATAAGCCTAGGAAGTAGAGAAGCCAGTTGTGGGCAGTGGCTTTAAGGCAAGGAAGGGTCTGTCACACAGAATCTGGTATTTGACTTGATCACTTCCTCACACAAGAGCCGAGGTGGATTAAGGGGACTGACATGGGAACTGAGGACTAGGAGTAACACCCACTTCCCCCACTGAAGAGCAGAATAGTGTACTTGTCATGAGAGGAGGAATTGCTGTGACCAGAGAGTAGTAATCCTAAGGCTAAACTAAGTCTTTAAGTCACTAAGTCACTGGGGCTCATGGTCCATTCTGACAACTTGCTCAGTAGAACAGGATGGGAAGGTGGGTTTTCTCCATGCAGTCTCTCCCTCTCCCTCTCCCTCTCCCTCTCCCTCTCCCTCTCCCTCTCC
>NC_034599.1:24244093-24276435 GCF_900095145.1 Mus pahari
TGTGTGTGTGTGTGTGTGTGTGTAACAATCCAGGTTGGTTGGTAGGATTTCTCTACTTTTTAACATATGGACTCTAAGGTTGCTCTGGATGTTGATAGTGGCTGCTGTGACATTTGTGAGTGATGCATGTCAGCGCAGGGTTAAGGACCAGTCAGTTGGCTCCTCGCAGACAGGCAACACTCAGAATGAAGTCCTAGGTTTTCCAAATGCCAGTGCACATTACTGAAAGGGAAACAGAGTGAGATGGGCAAGCCACTGTCTTTGTCCTGGGTGCCCTTTTTGGTTATTGCCCTTGTGTTCTTAGTTCAACTGCCAGTCGTGATGAATTCTTTCTCAGTTCAGGGATGCTAGGTCTGTTTCTATGCCTTTTGTGGCTAAAGCATCCCACTTGGATCCCAGTGCTTAACTGTTAGAGAGACAGTAACACTGCAGATGAAGCGGGCCAGTCCTCAGAGCCATAGGAAAGACATGCCAGAGGACTGTTTAGGATGGTGTCTATATCCTTTCTCGGTAGCTCTTGTAATTGCACCTGCCCAACCCAGCACAGACCCTGCCTGTTTCTCTTAAGTAAGGGGTGAGAAGAGGACGATGAGAGGCAGGAGGAAGCTAAGGAGAGAGTGGCAGAAGAAGCTTTCTGAATTGCTGGGCTCGTAAGCAGCCCCACTGCACTGAAATCCCACAGGACATACCCACAGAGTTCCCTCTAGGATGAGAAGAGGAAGTGGAAGGTGAACACTCCACTTCTTGCTTCAACCCTTTCCCTGACACCCCTCTAGCTTGTCATCAGAATGTCTTATTCTCTGATTCCCTCCCTCTGCTGTTAATCCAATGGAGCTGTCATTACAAAGACTCCTTAATTACTAAAAGCTGATAGTTGCCTCCTTGTTGAGCCCTATTGTAATAAATGCCCTGAATAAACATCCCAATTTCCCCTGGCCCAGCAGTGTATACATGCACACACACACAGGGACACACGCAGCCCATCTTCTTAAGAATACTGGGCTATCTCATCGCTCTAACCTCCCTGACTTTTCTCTTCTCTAGCTCTAGTTGTTTCCATGGGAACCACAAAAATAATAATAATCATCATAATAAAAGGGGAAGAAATGCCTGCTGTTCCTCTTTTGAAAGGGGCTTCTATTTACCAACACCCACAGTCCAGTGTCCTCAAAGTACTGCTAAATTCTAGCCACATAATTCTTCTCATTCTCATCTAGCCCCAGCCTTACAATAAATGTCACTCAAAGTCACTCTTTGGATCTTTCTAAAGGGAGAAACTAAGATTTTTAAGGGTTGGGCAGTAGAAAATATGATAAGAAGACACTAGAGTATCCAGGGATAGCACACCTCATGCCTGCTAAGAACACCTAGTGTTCCCTGAATGGTATCAGCAGGTTATTCATGGCAACTCTGGTTTTCTGAGCCCAGGAAAACATGATGAAATAGGAAGATAGCACCATATAGAACTGGACACTTAGCCTGCCAGTTCATTGTTCTATCTTTCTAGCTACCTAGCCAGATAACAAACATAAGACATGGCAGTGAGGTGAGTGCCAACCACAGTTTTGTAATCAATCATAATCCAGGAGCAGTAGTAGTTAATAATAGAAAACAACTATCAACCACTGTCACTGTCCTCATGGACCATGCCATTTTTGCTGATACAGATAAATAAAAAGGCCAAGGTCAAGATGCCATGACGCCTGGGTTCATCACAATGCCTTTTCACAGGAGAGACTTTGAGCATAGCTATTAACTCAAAGAAGCTGCTAGGAAGAAAGAACGTCAGTATTTAATATGATGTGTGTGTGTGTGTGTGTGTGTGTGTGTGTGTGTGTGAGAGAGAGAGAGAGAGAGAGAGAGAGAGAGAGAGAGAGAGAGAAACATGTACTAGACTGGTTGATAATGAAGTTTTGTTATGAAGACAGAAGAATGATATTTTAGATAAAGGAGAGGGAGATGGTGGATCCATAATAACAAAAAACTTAGGATACCAAAAGCTATTCTCAACAATAAAAGAAGCTCTGGTGGAATCACCATCCCCGTCCTCAAGCTGTACTACAGAGCAATTGTGATAAAAACTGCATGGTACTGGGACAGTGAGAGACAGGTAGATCAACTGAATTCAATTCAAGACCCAGAAATGAACCCACACACCTGTGGTCACTTGGTCTTTGACAAAGGAGCTAAAGCCATCCAGTGGAAAAAGGACAGCATCTTCAACAAATGGTGCTTACTCAACTGGCAGTTATCATGTAGAAGAATGGGAATTGATCCATTCTTATCTCCTTATACAAAGCTCAAGTCAAAGTGGATCAAGGAACTCCACTTAAACCAGAGACACTGAAACTTAGAGAAGAAAGTGGGGGAAAGCCTTGATGATATGGGCACAGGGGAAATTTCCTGAACAGAACAGCAGTGGCTTGTGCTGTAGTAAGATCAAGAATCGACAAATGGGACCTCATAAAATTGCAAAGCTTCTCTAAGAAAAAGGACACTATCAATAAGAACAAAAACCAAACAACCGTATTAAAAATGGGGTACAGAGCAAAACAAAGAATTCTCAACTGAAGAATACCAGGTGGCTGAGAAGCACCTACAAAAATGTTCAACATCCTTAATCATTAGAGAAAAGCAAATCAAAAAAACCCTGAGATTCTACCTCACACAGTCAGAATGGCTAAGATCAAAAATTCAGGTGAGAGCAGATGCTGGCGAGGATGTGGAGAAAGAGGAACACTCCTCCATTGCTGGTGGGATTTCAAGCTTGTACAACCACTCTGAAGTCAGTCTGGCGGTTCCTCAGAAAATTGGACATAGTCCTACCGGAAGATCCAACAATACCTTTCCTGGGCATATATCCAGAAGATGTTCCAACTGGTAATAAGGACACATGCTCCACTATGTTCATAGCAGCCTTATTTACAATAGCCAGAAGTTGGAAAGAACCCAGATGTCCCTCAATAGAGGAATGGATACAGAGAATGTGGTACATTTACACAATGGAGTACTAGACAGCTATTAAAAACAATGAATTTATGCAATTCTTAGACAAATGGATGGATCTGCAGGATATCATCCTAAGTGACTTAACCCAATCATAAAAGAACACATATGATATACACTCACTGATACATGGATATTAGCCCAGAAACTCAGAATCCTTCTTAGAAGTGGAAACAAAATACCTATGGAAGGAGCTACAGAGACAAAGTTTGGAGTAGAGACTGAAGGAATGACCATCCAGAAACTAACCCACTTGGGGATCCATCCCATAAACAACCACCAAATCCAGACACTATAGCAGATGCCAACAAGATCTTGCTGACAGGAGCCTGATATAGCTGTCTCTTGAGAGGCTCTGCCAGTGCCTGGCAAATACAGAAGTGGATAGTCACAGTCATCCATTGGAGCACATGGTCCCCAATGAAGGACCTAGAGAAAGGACCTAAGGAGCTGAAGGGGTTTGTAGCTCCATAGGAGGAACATCAATATGAACTAGCCAGTACCCCCAAATCTCCTTGGGACTAAATAACCAACCAAAGAATACACATGATGGGACATGTGGCTCTAGCTTCATATGCAGCAGAGGATGGCCTAGTCGGTCATCAATTGGAGGAGAGGCCATAGGTCCTGTGAAGGCTCTATGCCCCAGTATAGGGGAATGCCAGGGCTAGGAATGGGAGTGGGTGGGTTGGAGAACAGGGGGAGGGGGAGAGGATAGGGGATTTTCATAGAGGAAACTAGGAAAGGGGATAACATTTAAAAGGTAAATAAAGAAAATACCTAATTTAATAAAAAGAAGCAACTCAATGGAGAGACAGTTTGTTTTGGATCAGAGGACAGAGTCCACAGTGGGAAGGAATGCATGGGGCAGTAGGAAATGGACTCCCAGCTATGACACAGAAATCTGCTCATATTTCAGCAAATGAAGAAGAGAGATAGGACTGCTTATCCTCATAAGGTTATCTCCCGTTTCATTTATTCAGTTCAGGATCCCAATTCATGTGATGGTCCCAACCCTCTTTAGGGGCCAAAGCGGTGCCTCCTTAACTCCAGAGATGTTTCTTAATCCAATCATGACAGTTACTAAAATATACTTTCTGGTGACTGTCTCAGGTCAACGGAACCAGCATATACCAAGTTCTAGAAAAAGGGGAAGTCACAGGAGGAAGTGGGAATGTGTTCAGTATTGCCAGAATGGAACAGGGGTCATGAGCAGCGTGGTGGGAAGGAACAAGCTGGTAAAGAGTTGAAGGTAACCATGGTAAACCGGTGACATCAAGAGATGGGAAGCTTAAGGGCCCCTAACCCAAGGTAGGGATATAGGCTGTTGTCTCAAGCAAACAAGCAAACCAGTGAAACCTCTAAAGAGGAAGGACTGAATCATGATTCTAATTGGAAGGTTTCTCTGGCTGCAGCACAGACAGTGGCTTGGGTCAGGGACAGCCTAGGTTATGTGAACAGTTAAATATTATAATAACATTCTCACTGAAAGATCAGAGCAGCTAGAATTAAAAAGAACTGTGATTGAAAGAAATGTTCAGTAGGGGCAGCAAGGACCATATTGGGGGAAAAGAGATGGATGGATTACTTGGGTTCATAATTGTTTTCTGACTTGAGTCCTCTGGGTGAGGGATCACAAAAACTTTAGACTAGGGGAAAGTTAACATATTTAAGTCAAATATGCTGGCCTTATCATGCCTGTGCATTAATGAGTGGGAACAGACCGAGGACTATCTCATGTTTCAGAGGCAAGAGATGAAGCAGTCTTGAGTTGTGAATTATAGAGGAATCAGTAAACATGCATCACTGGGGGAAGGTGGGCCTGACAAGGAGAATCAGCTCTGTGACTGTCACAGGAGGTGGACTTCCCAAGAACAAGCATCCAGATAGACTCTGACCGTCAGAGAACTACGTTTCTGGAAGCAGAGGAAAAATCCTAAGTAGCCTGAGAAGTCAGGTGAGCTTCCTTCAGCAGGGACTACAGAGCTGTGGGCATCTTGGTGGTACCATTTTTGAGGAGCAGTGAGGCAGAGACAGGGCACAGAGAGGCAGACTGAACTGTGAGCTAGAGTATCAGAGCTGATAAAATAACATCTAGGAGCTGAGTGTGGCTGCGAAGGAAGATAGAGAAAATAGGCAATCACTCAAGAAAAGCATTCAAATGTAAAATACATTAAGGGTATTTAGTTGCTAAAGGAAAGCAGGAAGCATCCAGATACTATCTGAAAGAAAAACAAACAAAATGCAAAATTGGTCTTCTATGGAAATTTTGTGAGAAGATGGCAAACAGAAACCCAGCTTTAGACAAAAGAGCAACTTCTGTTGGGAGAGAAGTCAGAGGACAGGCCCACCACTGTGGTGGGAGGCGGGCCTGAGAGCACTGTGTCTAATGACATCAATGTGTTGCATTTCCTCATTGATACATATGCTGTCTTAACTTTCCTATAAATATTGTTTTCTTTTTACTTACATCACTTTTTACTTAAATTCTTCCTTTTTTTTTTTTTTTTTTTTTTGTAAATAGATTCTAGGGCCATGTCAATGCCACAAAAGCACGGTGCTAGCTAGTGACAATTTGGAGATGGGCCTCACAAAAGTTGTTAGGCTGTCCTTGAACCCACTCTGCAGCCCAAGCAGGACTTGAAGTTTCTATCTTTCTGTACTAGTCTCTCAAGTAGCTGAATTATATGCCGGATAAAAAGAAAAAAAATACTTTTACTGAAATATATTTTGTAGGAATATAAGAAATGTTTATGAAACATAGCAGTAAATACAAGTAGAAAAGTAGAACCAATTATGATCTCAAACAACAAAATGAAAAATAAAAAAAAACCAGAAAAATAAGAGATTAAAACTTACATGACATGTACTCTAATTTGGAAAGACAGATACCTATGAAAGATCAAATATCGGAAAAATTCTGCTTGAGAAAAATCTTTAAACTGAGACCTAAAATAGAATTGTGTAAAGAAAAAAAAAAAAACCACGTGATTTACAGGAAGACAAGTTCTCTGGGGTAAGAGAGAAAAGCAGGGGTACGAGGGTGAAGTAAAATGGAAAAGGCTGAATACCCCCACTCTACAGAATGAGTGCAGAAACAGTAAAAGACTTACCCGTCTTTTGTATGTCTAAGTTAGGCTAGAGTATGGATTCAGAGAGGCAATACTCCACCACTCCGAGAAGCCCAGTTTCCCCTAGCAGCCACTGGGGATAGCTCTTGTGACATACATTTTCCTAGGTCACATTTTACTCAGAGAGTATGATTGAGAAGAGCAGGGTAAGGTCAAGATGTTTATAATGGTGGGTGAAGACATGGGTGTTTGTTTCTAGGCTGGAAGCTGTGGAATAGAATAAAGAAAGAAAAGGATAGCAGGATATAAGGGAGGGATGGTGCTGGAGAACTCTTAGGCTCTGGTGCATCACAGTAGAGAAAGAACTTATTATATATACCCGGAAGCACAAAGGCAGAGGGGTCATTGAGTGAGTAAGTAACTCGGGATACTGGGAGTAGACCCAAGGATCTTGAGATGACCAGGAGATAGAACGCTGGCTGGGAAGAGAAGCGAGGCTCATTGGACAGCAGGAGATGACAGGCTGAGAGTGCAGATGGTTTAATGAGTCACTACCCAGGAAAGCAGTAGGTCTGAGCAGAGAGGGAGAGTGTAACATCATGAAGAAATGTCTTTTGTGGTTCAGCTCTCATGGGGTGGGGAGGGACACACAACCCTTCCTTTGCCAGGTGGCAGCTGTGATGGGCAAAGAGAGCACAGGACACAAACAGAGCTGAGATGTTGTCATGCTGTGTGCCAGCCACTGTACTGCTGCACACAATTCTGAAGGTTGTTTTGGACATCGGTTCATGCATGTGCTCCTATAGCTAACAAACTACACAGGACTTTTGTAGTTGGCTGTAGGCAGTAACCATTAGGACTGGAATCAGAAGCCATGCAGTTTTGCATTATTAGCCAGTTGAGAGATGGCTGTGTGAAAGATACCTCTACTTCCAACTGTTAGGAGGCTCAATAAGGAGAAACTCAAGTTCAAGCCTGCCTTGGCTGCACAGTGAATTCCAGGCTATTTTGAGTAACTTGGAAAAGCCCCCATCTCACACTAAGCAAAATTAACGATGACACAGCTCACTGGTAGAAACCTTAACCTACGTAGCTCAGTGATGCAACCCTTACCTTCGTGACTTAATGCTGTAACCCTTACCCATGTAGCTCAATGGTAGAATACTTACGCATGAGTCTCAGTGGTCAAATCTTTACCTGTGTGGCTCAATAGTGTGATCTTTGCCTATGTGGCTCAATAGTAGAATCCTTATCTTTGTATCTCAATGGCAAAATCTTCACCTGTGTGGAATCCTTATCTATGTAGCGCTATGATAGGATGTACACCTATGTGACTCAATAGTAGGAAGAGGCTCAGAAGACTTAGAATTTGTGAGCTAAGCATTTAGGTAATACATGAACAGGGTGGCATGAAATTCTTCCAATTTGACTACTCCTGCACTTAACATCAAAATACACTGTAGAGAGTGCATTTCTTCTGTTAGATACACACTACTTTTAGTTACCATGAGAAAGTACACTTGGGCCCTGCATAGAAACATGCATGGCTGGGTTAGAGAAAGAAAAAAGGAAAACTATTTGAATGACAATGGAATGTTGATTTACCAGTTCTCTGGTGTGTGTGTGTGTGTGTGTGTGTGTGTGTGTGTGTGTGTAAGCGCACACATACATGTGTATATTTTATACACACACATATGTATATATTTATGTATGTATGAATGTATGTATATATGTTTCCAATGCTGTATTGTCATTTCAAAGTGACCCCTTTTTCTGCATTCATTTAGACCTCATTAAGATGAAAAGTCTAGGTTTATCTCTGCCTTCTGGAATATTCATGTTGACATTAAGCTCTCATTTCAATGACTAGAACATTTATAACTCATGCCAAACGTTCACATCTACTTATGTATTCTTTATCACTATATACATGACTTCTTTTCCAGAGTTTTCTCTTTCTGTAACAACAAAAATTCCTTGGCTGTGTCAGAAGACAGACAGGTTTGCCTTCAAGGTTTATATTGTTCCTTTATTGGGCACTGGGCTTGGTATGTGCGAGGAGGACAGGTGGTGTCCCTTAATCAATTCTCATTTCCTCTTGCCATAAACTGCCCAACCATTAGATCTCCATGCAAACACTCAGGAAAACATCAAGTGAAACAAGTACTTTTCACTGTTTTTCTGAGATTAAAATCTGGGCTAATGGCTGTTATGGAGAGAAGAAAGTTCCATGGAGATGCATTTGCAGAGCTCTGAGGATAAGCACAAACCTGCTGAGATTGCCTGGCTCACAGACTGAATAGGTCAGTGAAGCTTAAAAGGCTCCACAGAGCCCATTGGGAATATGGAGATGAAGTTCAGGTAGAAGGCGGCAAGTGGACAGATGGCGAGCATCATCAGTGGCCTGACACTCACCCCTGGGTCCCAGCATTTTAGAACACTGTCCAGCAGCAGGCAGAGCTGTCTGTTGGCCTGAAGGATGGAAACAGCCTTTGTCAAGCAGAGCTGTCCACTCTTGGCTGCTGGGGATTATGTACAAGTGCTCAAGCCTAGCTATGATCTTTTTGGCATGGGGGTTTGGTATCAGATAAGCCTGTCTGCTCTTTGAAAAGCAGTCCAGCTGAGTGGGCCATGTGGGCACAGCTGGTAGATGCCTTCTGCAGGGACTGCACATTTAGTCACTTGGCAAATTAAAAGATGTCCCATGCAGGCTGGAAGCTTGCTCTCAGTTGCTTACCCATTGGGAGGGCTGAAGCCATTTATTTTCTTCAGCATGCTTTCATGATGAAACTTACCTGGGCCTCACAATGACACTTCAGGAATAGGTTCTGAAGGCTTAGAATATGGGAGCTAAGAATTTAGGAGATACATGAAAAGGATGGCGTGAGAGTCTTCCAATTGGACCACTCCTGCACTTAACATCAAAATACAGTATAAAGACTAGACTGCATTTCTCCCATTAAATACACACTATTTTTTTATTAGCGTGAAAAAATACTGCATTTTAAAATTATAAAAAAAATCAACTGTAGAAAGATAAAAAATGAAAAACTGCCCTTAAGCACAATTTGTATATGATTTTACATTACCTGGAATTAATCACAGGTGAATGAAAAGCTCTCATGGTGTTGCGTAAAAGTAGGTGGGATGCCTGACCACGGTAATAGAGACATAAAGTAGAAAACAGAAGGCAGTGTGCTTTGTGCTCCTTAGACCTCATCTAAAACAGTCTAGGGCATCATGCTCAGTTTTAATGTGTTCAGGGGGAACCATAGCCAGGGCAGCAGAGGTCAAGAAACAGGCCTATGAGGAATTTGAAATTAATCTTGGAAAAGAGAAGACATTCATAACTGTTTTCAAGTTTGTGAAGACCTATTATGTGGAAAAGGTGTTAGGAGGAAAACTATTTCAGAACTTGTAGGTATAATTGATAAAACAGGGAGAAAAGTCTATTTTTATAATTATAGTGGATACAAATGGCTACATCACTGGAGAGTGACTTCTCCATCTCACCAACAGTTATCATCATCATCATCATCAGCAGCAGCAGAAGCAGAAGCAGAAGCAGAAGCAGAAGCAGAAGCAGAAGCAGAAGCAGAAGCAACCAAGCAACTGGTGGTAACATCAATTGGAAGCACAATCTAAGGACTATTAAAGGCCTTCACTCATAAGCTAGGGTTTATAAAGGATGGTTGTCAGATTCAAACACAGATCCACTGATTCCAGATCATAAACTCCTATCTGTGCTTTATTAACTACACAACAACCTTAAGGTTCTGATGTGGATTCAGAAAGAAGACACACAAAATGAACCAATGAGAGCTCTGGGTGGCACAGCTACTATGCATGAGTATTGGCTATTGTCACTGCTATCTCTGGACAAGTGGAGCTGGCGAGCAGCTAATGCTAAGGTTTTCTGGTTCACTAAAGAGTGCGCCTCTGAATAGCATCAGTGTTGTCTCTGGGCTGCCTCTTAATACCTCATTTCCTATGCCGGGACCCTGTGATGTGGGTAGCCTGACTCTCATGCAAGGGTCAAGTGCCCTTCTGCAAAGCCAGCTCCAATACCCTTGAGGTTCTACATCTAATCCTAAAGTTGGACTTTTCTTTATTCAAATCCCATTCAGAATTGGCACAATTCCATTTGCTGATTCAAAAAAGGGAAAGAGGTTTTGAAAAGGCTTATAACAAAGGCTCATAAGCCTTACAGATCAAACAGCTCTTAAAGAACAACATTTTGATGAGTTAAGTGTAAAAGAACCAGAAACATACGGATTAAATTCCCCTTGAAATTTGAATGCATTTAAAAATTAAAGGGAAAAGCACTTGGCAGAATGCACTGGGGTCCTCTACTGAATCTCAAACATTTAGGAAAACGGCTTGAGACATTGGACCCAAATGAAGCCACTTTCTATCTGGCTTCCATTAAGTGCTGCTGGGTACTTCCCCCCTTCCCCCATCTCTTAGGAGACTATTTCAGATCCCCAGCTCCTAGTCCTTTCTTTTCCCTTAATAGCTAATTGCTAATTAGCAAGATATTTGTGTGCTGGGAGAAGCAGTTCATTTTCTGAAATGGCCGGAGCCTATTGCTCAGGTCATCCAGTGGCCCTCACCCAGACACTCACTTGTAAGCACGTGCCGTGCAGTGGCCTGGGAAGCTCTATGTGGGCTGTGCTACCTGCCACCTGCCATCCAAGTGCCGAGTGTGGGATGCAAAGCACACTGATGGGCATGTCAGGTTCTGGGGGCCGGAGCTACATGGGCAGGGAAGGTAGACTCTACAAGGGTCAGAGCGTACATGGCCAGGGCAACAACAGAGACTAAAGTGGGATTGTTAGGTAAATAAAATATTTTTTTTTTTTTTTGGCTTGTGTGGGTGGTATCGGTAGGGGGTGGTGTCCAGAGGTTCCTTCACATGTGTCAAGAAAATATGTCTTCTGCTGTTTGTATGTAGTCACAGATTATTGTTATTACTTATGGCTTCATCGGGTCCTCACTCTATCTTAGAATAGGAAACTGATTGGCATCAATAACCACTGTCAATGAGTCTGTGAGTGTCATGAGCGATGGCTGAGGGTTTCCTTTTGTTGTGATTATAGTTTTATTTTGTATGATCTGTTTTCATGTGAGCAATAAACTTAGAGGCTTTGGCAAAGGCGCAGGGTTCTGACTTGGGAGCCATAGACCCAGGCTTAACTCCTACCTCAGTCACTTTTTAGCCAGATGGGGCTGAGGAAAAGGCTTGTTCTTTTATAGTCTTCATGTCCTCTGTAAAATGAGAATTTTACTACGGTTGATGAGGAAGTAAAAAAGCTCCATCGCTTAAGTCCATCACTGGGCAGAATAATAAGTAAATAGAATTCTGCCTCTGTGGTCTTTTTCGGAAGGGTTAAGACCAGTTCTTCCTGTGGATGTGCATGAGTTATCAAGTCCATAAAATTGGATGATGACAATGAGTAAAATTTTAGTAGTGTAGGGATAAGGTGTAGACAATGAACACCAGTTTGCATGTTCTCCATCAGGTTTTTTATTGGCATAGTAGAACTGGGCATGTTGTGACAGCAATCTTGATTTTTTTTTTTTTTCTACAATGTTGGCAGTCTCCATGAGCAGTAATCCTGGTGCCTGGTCCAAATCCCACATACTCACTGTTTCAGTAAGCAAATATGTTCGGGCCGGGGGGGGGGGGGAGACATACAATTTGACTTCAATTTCTCTACCACTATATCACTTCCAGGACAGAGCAACACTGGTTCAACATACGATACATCCTAAAATATTTACTATTTTTCCATTTATAGAAAAAAAATTGTGGACCGCTCATCTACTTGAATCAAACAAAAGTCACAGATAAAGAGAAGGCATATTTAGCAAGCAGGGTAGTTGCTGAGAACATGGTACAGCTGTTTCCATAACACACACTCATTAAGTCAGATTAATGCAGCTATTTAGCATGAAATGTATGGGGTAATCAATACTATTGTGTCTGTGGTTTAAAGAAAATAAATGATGAAAGTATGTCATTGATTACATACCTACCAACACTATCAATATTTACCTAACTCCAGGTAAATGCCAGCGAGATAAAGGTTACCTCTTGCATGAGAAGAATTAGATTTTTGGTCAATTCTCAATCATTCTGAGACAGATTAATAAGAGCTTTGCTGAGCTTCCCACCCTTCTGATTTCTGCCTGTAGGCTGCTATGCTTTTGCTTGAGAATTTCTGAGAAGAGTGGAAAGGAGAGAAGGGAAAGAGCCGCACTTTAATCTAGGCCCTGATAAACCTTTCTCCAAAAAGGCGATGTGCTAAAATAAAATTCCTTGCAGAAAATGAATAAACACCTTATTTTTAGCTTTCTGAGTAGATTGCAATTATCTCTCCTCCCTGGACTAATAATAGCTCAGAAAATCCAGTGTGGTTTGGAGGTGGCAAGAGCTCTGTTGGTCCCAAGATCATCAGAAATGTTGTTCTAGTTAGAAGTGTAACTCAGCCATAAAGCCATCGATAAAAGCTAGCTTGCATGGCTCCCTTAAGAGATGCGAAAATCAACCTGAGAATCCATCTTGGAAGGGAGTTTTAGAAGAAATGTATGCGGAACTTCTAATGTTAAGCTGCTAAAAATACTGCTCTGCTTCACTTTAAAAAAAAATGTTTCCAAATTTTCATACTTCCTTTCAAAATTTTTATCTTACTATGGCAAGAGCTGAGACCTATAGGTTGAATGAAACTGTAAGCCTCCAGTGTTGTCTGCAATAGGCACAATGCTGTAGAGTAAAGGTCCAGACATTTGTTTTTATTTTCTGTGATGGAAATTGATGCTTGTTGAACTGTATGTTCTTGTCCCTCCCCTGCCTCTAACAACTATGATGTAAATGTCTATAAATGGTCCTAGTTGGTACCATGTTGGATTTAAACACCCAGTACAAACCCTTCTGTGACTGGCTTATTTCATTCACATAATTAAAATGTCCCCAGGATTCACATATGTAACTGCGCAGAGTGGAGTCTCTTCCTTTGTAAGGGGTGAATAATATTCCTTTACATGTACAGACTTCATTTTTCCGTATCCACTCATTGATTAACCCATGTTTCGATTCTTTCCACATCCAGGCCATAGTGATTGGGAATCTAGTGTATGGATCTAGAAATGTGTTCTATCATATTTATGGAATTTAAAATGATATCTGCCTTTTTACTTCTTCCAGGTTTACACAGTTACTGGCAAATTAACAAGCGTATTATATCAAGAGCATGTTGAAATCAAGCAAGCATAATTTTCCCTTGGACCCTACGAAAGACTAAAGGAATCTATTTTCCATGAAATACTGTCTATGAAATTAATTCTGGCTGAAGGCTGTGCTTCCTTGAAAGCTCAGATTTCTGCAGCAGAGGCCTGTTTAGCCCCCACATGACAGTGGTAGTACCTTAAGAGACTGATACAGCAAGTAAGGCCCATGGTTCTCAAATGCAACCTGTCTCTAGGACAGTCAAGTGTTCCCTTCCCAGCATTCCCCTGGCTTCAAACCGCCTGCCAAGTTCATTCTAAAACAAAATGACACCTTGGTCGGTGCACTGTTTTCAAACAAGCCATTATCCAGTGGCCTATTCTGAATTAGTTGAGGGAGGCTCTGTGCTGGGAGATAAATCTTTCTGTGACATTTCAAGACTCGTCCTCAGCCAATTAGAACTGCCACTGTGACAGTGGCTTGGTGGCAGGCATTTCAACCAGGTTCTCCTCCAAGTCTCATCCCTTAGTGGCCCTGCAGCATCTTCTGCAGGCTGGGCCCAGACAAGTGTACAGGAGGATCTGGAAATAACAGGGTCTGAAGAAATCAAAATAGGGAAAAATAACTGATATGTGAACCTTCTTGCAGAAGGCTGGCTCCTAGCCATGGCACTTCCTTAGTCCTCTTAGGCCTCTAAATGCAACTTTGGGTCACAGGGAAATGAGTTTTTGGTGCCTATCACTATTACTATTATAATTGACTTCAACTGCTTAACTTAGAAAGTTTTACCATGTGATTTTGGCCTGCTGTGGTTTGCGAGATGGCTTCAAGTCAGGCCATACCAAATCAGCTCCCACATTATTTAAGTGCTCCTGCATTCTTCAATTAGTTTTCTGGAAACCAGGTGAAGTCATCTCTCTTTTACAGTATTCATAGATTGCCATTCCCAAAGTTCACTTCTATGAAGGGGTCAGGTATTGACTCTGATACAACGCAGTAACTGGAACTTTTTATTATCAGTAAGACACTGCATGAGGTCAGCATGGTGTCCTTCCATCATAGGACTTGTCTGAGGATAAGTAAGAACCCCATTTTTGTGGCTGGAAAACTGAGACCCAGAGAAGATAATACTTATATTCCAGGTCTCCAAAAATCTCTTGCTTTCCTTCATAAATGGAGGAAGTTTTAATGTGGTTCCTTGTATTAATACAGAAGACCACTGAGTATGGAATCTCTCAATGTAATGGCCTTCAGGACATGGCAGAGCCAGCAATGAGGCTTGAGGGGTCTTCAGCTGGATACATGCCAGACTCACAATCCAGACTCATTTTTCAGAAATGACACCAACTTCAGATCTGTTCAGGTATGACCATGGAGTAACTTTCAGCAAGTGCTTTTCTGAAGCATTTTCTCTCTTTATAATTTCCCAAGAGAAAACCTTTGATTCTTCTCTGCAGTGAAACACAGCCCCCCCCCCTTCCCAATGACACACATACTCTGTGCTGATAAAGCAACTGCAACCTTTAAAGGATGAGATAGAGACCAAGGAGATGTCTGTTTGTCCCTTCTGGAGAGGTGGCAGGGGGATCTGTGCACACAGAGCACTCTCATTGAACTAGGCATCCTGTCTTCTGGAAATCTAAAAATAGGGGATGATAACAAGAAATACTTGTCTGAATCTGAAAGGAATTTCTGATATTCCCAGAATGGCATCTCTCCACAAAGTCTCCTCACTCCTTCCCATGCACATTTCTGCTTAGTTCTTTAGTTCTTCTCTGATATACATACATATATATATATATATATATATATATATATATATATATATATATATGAAACAATGCCTTCCCCACGGTTCACAACAATAAGCTTGCCCAAGCTAGCATCCGCTCCCTCAAACTTGGTTGGTTAATTACTTACCATCAGAAACACCAAAGCAACAATCAGTGTCATATGTGTTTGAGGACTCTTATTGTTCTAAGAGACTCCTAATTATATGTTTCCTCTTGTGTCTATCCCTTACCCCCCTCCCTACTTCCCTACGGGAGATCGAGTAACACAATCAAAGAGGATTCTAAAGAGGCTTGTCATATCCTGGGGTTTACAAGACATAGCATTCAAAAGGCAGTGATGTTAATATTGTTTTACAGTACGCTGACGACTTGCTTGGGGGTTGCAGCCATCTGTGAGTGTTAGCCCCTTTCTCAGTCAGAGGAAGGATGGCGGGGGGGGGGGAATCATTCAGGCAGGCATGATATCTGTCTTATCTCTCAGGTACTTTGTAGCCCTCGATTTNTTTTTTTTTTTTTTTAATTAATTTATTTATTATATGTAAGTACACTGTAGCTGTCTTCAGACACTCCAGAAGAGGGCGTCAGATCTTGTTACGGATGGTTATGAGCCACCATGTGGTTGCTGGGATTTGAACTCCAGACCTTCAGAAGAGCAGTCGGGTGCCCTTACCCACTGAGCCATCTCACCAGCCCCCTCGATTTCTACCTATCCTGTTTCCCCCCCCCCTTATTCTATTTCTTCCTTCCTCCCTGGTTTCTCCCTCTCTCCCTCATTCTATCCCTCCCTCTCTCCCTTTCTTTCTCATGCGAAATATACCTCAGTCAGTTTTTATGGAATAGAAACCTAGCGATTCCGTCTCTAGCCAATCCCTATAGGAACCGTTCTCAGAATTCTCCTGAAATCCTTAAGAGTTGAGTCTCACAGATGCAATTGATGTTTGTGAGCATAGTTTTTTTTTTTTTAACTGTGTTTACAATCTAGGATTCTTAATGCAGGCATATTGCTACAGATGGAGGCTGCGTTACTTAGGGCTTCTGTTTCTATGATGAAATACCATGACCAAAACAAACTGGGGAGGAAAGGACTTATTTGGCTCACATATCCTGAATCACAGTCCACCATGGGAATCAGGAGCCAATGCGGAGGACCCGTTGAATGCTGCTTACTAGTTTGCTCCTAATTGTTTCCTTAATTTGATTCCTATAGTAACCCAGGGGTGGCACCACCAACAATGGGCTGGGTCCTGCTTGCACAATCACCGATTAAGAAAATACCTCCAAGCTTGTGTACAGTAAGATCTTTGAGAGGTGCTATCTCAACTGAAGTTCTCTCCTTTCAAATGACGTTAGCAAGTGTCAAGTTCACATAAAACTAGGCAGTACTGAGGCCTTGCATGCCATGCAAATTAGATTTATGTCAATGTGTGTCAAACGTTAAAACAACAAATATTTTGTGAATGAGGTGAAAGATATAGACTCTAATTCTATAAGATAAATTTATTATTTTATGATTCTTTCTTTCCTTCTTTTCTCCTTTCTTTCTTTCTTTCTTTCTTTCTTTCTTTCTTTCTTTCTTTCTTTCTTTCTTTCTTTCTTTCATTTTTTTCCCCATTCTCTCATATACAGAGGCATGTATGTATTTCTAGAAGATTATTGGACTCTATAAAGATGACTTAATCCCAGGTTAGGAGAGTTCACTTTGTTAAATGTTTAACTTCTAAATGTTTAGTATGACTTCTGTATATCCCTCTATAACCATCTGTAATAGATTATAAATAGCATCTTATTTACTTTTTTCTCAGTCAAAAGTTTTCTACGGTGATGCAAATTGCTTTATTTTAATCCAGAAACATGCCCTGGGGTTTTGTTTTTTTTTTTTTTTTTAAAGCAGGTGCTGGTACAGTCTATGATGGTCAGGTTTGTGTGTTAACTTGCCTGACTATAATGCTCAATTATTCAAACACTGATCCACTGTTGCTATTTCACATTCACAATCCAACTAACCGGAAATAAAGAGTCTTACTCTAGATGATGAGGACACCTTCAATAAATCTTCTCAAAACCCTTAAAGAGTAGAATTGAGAACTTTCAGAAGAAGTAATTCTATCCATGGACAACTACTCTAGCTTCTGTCTTCACAGATGCTGCTCCTAATAACTGCCCTATATATTCAATTTGTCTATCTAGGCAGTCCTTCATGTTAAATATCCAGGCAGTCTTTTCCAATTCAGTGGCTGCTGTTAAACCCTTGTTGATGTTGATTTTGTATAAGGAAGTAGGGCATGGCTGAAAGAAATACATCAAACAGCATAGCTGTCTGTTGAACTGAGTATTAAGTAGGGTCTGGGATCCACATGTATACAGAGAAAGGCAGACTACCATTCACAGAATACTCAAAGAAGTTGTGCTGATATGACCAGCATTTTCTTAGGAATATGCTATTAACATCTGCTGCAAGATAGTTTCTTCTAGATATGTCAGGAAAGCTGCACTCCTGAAATCCCAACAACATGCCACCTAACAGCACAATGACCTCACCAGTTGACATGCCAACATGGATGGCAAAAATATGAAAAGACCCCAATCCTAAATGAAGTTCTATAGACCTTTAATGACTGCTTCTCCAAGGACAAGCTCCTGTGCTACGTTATCTAAGCCCAGGGAGTCACCCTTAATCAAGGATAAGCAACATTAGCTGGACTCAGCAAGTTGTATGCATATATCCATGTATCTATGTATTTACATATGCAATATATATGACATAATAATGATTAAAGAAGAGGTCATAAATTTGACAGGGACTGGAGTGCACAGGAAGAGGAAAACGATGAGTGGAAATTATGTAAATACAGTACTCATGCATGAAATTCTCAAAAGCAATTACAAACTTAAATTTAAAAGGCTCTTATTATTATATAAGATCAGAAACCTTAGCTACATTATGCCCTACAGGTAGTAAAAAGAAGAACATGTAAGCATGAACATGGATATTTAGTAAAGGAGATTATCAAGTAAAGTGGTAAAGGTGTAGCCTGGGCTTTACATTCTATTTATAGTAAAATGTGAGAAAGGAAAGATAAATTGAAGAACTGTTAAGTAAAAATGACCTTGCCTTTGATGATTTGGGAAATTCTCTGTCTATGGAAGTTGTGAAACATACTAAAATTAGGATACTCTGTTGTTAACAAAAATGTGCCCAGGAGAAAAGACAGGCAATGAAGCTAAGCAGTCTTGTACTCTGGATGAAAATATTGTGTAGGAGTCAGAAATAGAGATGCAATTACCCATGAATGGTCTAGAGGGAGCCCATCAGTCCAATGGTATGAGTCCCTATGGCATATATACATAGGGCACAGAGTGTTTTGAGAATGTAATGGTAATAGAAGCATGGCCCTCATGGCTGGAAAGATGAGGACAAGACAAAACCAAACAAGATCTACAGGAAGGAGCCAGGTGGACAAAACTGCCAAGTTACAAATGTACACTGTTATTGAAGAAAAAAGAAAGACAAAGGTCATTCCATGTGAGTTCTGAAGCAAAAATGAACCAAATTGCTGCATGGCAGTACCATGATGTAGGGATCTGAGCCAGAGCAGCATTCTCATCACCTTCATCCTAATGGAATGTTCCAAGAGGAATCTTGAACATCCTTAGAAGTCCTATCCCCAAACCCCATCTTCTTTGTCTCTCCTCTTTCAGAAGGGAGCATCTATAACAGTTTGCCCATGCACACCATATTTTAGAAGAAGATAAGGAGTATTCTAGTTTCAAAGGCTTCCAGATGGAAGGAAACCTAGGTCCCATTAGGAACATACCCTGAGTATCACCTTATATATGTTAGATAATAAGACATGGAACTTTGGGCATAAATACAATTTTAAACATGAGTTTATGCCATAGCAGGTTATCTGGAGGAATCTTCAAATAGATTAAATGTATTTTTCAGGACAAGCATCTGTAAAGCTATAGTAGTCAAAGGTTTGCAAAGCTGTTGTAGGCCAAAAAAAGGTGTACCTCAGAACTGTCTACATTCCAATCCCTGAAATTTGTATATTATTTTTATGGGGCATAAGAGAATTTCTACAAGTGTAATTAGTGAGTAATCTTGCAATAAAAAGCCAATTTGGACTGCCCTACTGATGTTTATGGACAAGCATACATTTTTATAAATGGAAGATAGGCGTGAATTTAAATACACACAGGTGAATGTGGTATGACTTCAGCAGAAAGACAAGAAATGCAGTACTTGAGCAGTGGAGGGATACAGTCATAGGCCAAGAATACTAGAAACTCCCAGAGCAGGAAGAGATGACAAAACAACACTCTGGTGGAGTCCTGAAGGCAGGGCCCCAGCTCACCCCTTATTTTAGGTTATAAAATTGACCTTCTAGACAAGTGAGAGAGTATATTCTCTTGCTCTAAGCAAACAAGTTTGTGGTAAACATTACAGCACATGCAGTAACACAACATAAACTAAACACTAGAAAATGATCTACATAGATTATCAGCCTTTACCGTAACACATTGTGAACTGACCAGTGGAAAAAGACAGATTAGTATCCGGGTATCTCTACCGTAAAGAGGCCAATGAGAGGGATGAAAAGCCTTGGATCCCTTCTTTGGATATAGAAACTAGATAGGATGCTGTAGGAGGTGTATAGTCATGAAATAACCTGGCATGTTTTGAGATGTGTTCAAATGAAGGAACCCTGAGATTTTTACAGTGCAAAAAAAAAAAATGGCTAAAGGAGCTTTGGCCATGACCCATAGCTACACTAGAGTATATGAGCAGGCACTCATCTAGCTGCTTTGAAGAGTGTTTCAAACTCTTCTTTCTATAAGATATGCAGAACTATGGTCACTGGGTACAACTGGTCTGATCTCCTCACCTGCCCACAAACCTGCCAAAGACAGGCAGACAGAGGCAAAGAAAGTCGGTATATCCAGAAGCCTTAAATAATGATGCTGACAGTATCTGCTCACTGATAACTTCTTCGTGGTCTTAGTTCAATATAAGCAATGAAGATAAGAATTATGACATTTTCATAAGCATCTGCCATCCGTCTATATAGTTAACTTATTAATAACAGTAAGTTAGCATGTGGGGAAGTTCAGGATTACAACCTAGCATGTCTCATCTTTAACCTTTCCACGATGAGGCTCAAGAAATTATGTCTCATACCGAGTATTCAAATTTTGATTGGCATTCCAAGGGCTTTGGAGTCTATGAGATCCTTTCAGAATATGGTACAATGGAACCTTATGTTCTGGACAAGATCATTATCTGGATTTGAAAAGATACAAAAGGTCACAGATGAGTCAGAAGGGAGTCAGTGTTGAATCTGCTGGAGCAGGTCCCAGGAACAAGAGGCTGGGGCTCTGACTGAGGACAGAACAAAATGCACTTTTCAACAATCATGCCCACCATGCATGTACATGAGACCATGTTTGAGGAGGCAAAAAGTAGTCTGGTTTATATGCCTATCCCAGCACTGCAGGGGATATCACATGAGTGAGGTAGGAGTTGCAGTGCTTCCTTATGAACAGCTATTCCAGAAAGGGCATCTGAATTTGGCATCTCTCCTAAGAGATCCTCTTTATAAAATGTCACAGTGTTTGATGGCTGGCAAACTACTTTCATACATTTGTTTACAAAGTTTGCCTTTCTTATTTTCTAATGATCCTATTGGCCAACTGCATATGTTTTTCCAGGAATCATAGCCTTTGTTCTCTTGTGCACGGATAGCCCAGTAGAGCAAGCATTTCCTAGCAACAAATGTTAGGGCTCAAAGCTCAGCATTTTGCAGATCCTTGCAAGTGTGGCAATGAACCCATAACCTTGTCCTGGATCTCTCTTAGCTTCTTAGTAGAGATTCAGAACCATGTGCAATGAACCATGATCTGCAAAACCCAAACAATAAGTGCTTTTATGATACACTCACATAGTTGAAATAGTTAGGTAAGATGCTGTGGCCTGTTATACAAGGTGGTGGTCACTTAAGCTTCCCTCCCTGGGGAAAACAGACCTGGTAAATTGGGGGAAAAAAAAACAAAAGAAAAGAAAGAGCATTGTGGCTCTAGAACACAGATCTGGTGGTCTTCTTGCCTGCTTGCTAGCTATTTTTGGGTTTGTTCCCCGCACTATGAAATCCAGGAATTTGGTGAGCCTCATTTTAAATCATTTAGAAATCCATGGCTTCAAATCCTTTCTCTTAAAAAAGAAATGCTGTTGGAGACATCACCATTAACTTGCCATTCCTGGCTGTCACTTCCGCTGTCCTTTCTCCTTCACTCTTGTCATTACTAATATTATTATTATTATTATTATTATTATTATTATTATTATTATTATTATTTATTACTATTACTATTTTTATTATTATTGGATAATGCAGGGATGTATTTGAGATATATTTTATGTACTTCCATTTAACTCAATTAAAATTTATCCTTGCACGCACACAGAGTTTCAAAAGATTTTAATCATGAAGATAAGTATATTGCATATTGCAACCCAAGATTCAAAGATAGAAATTAGAGTCTAAGAGAAATGAGTGGTTTATTCAGGGGCTTCTTATCCTTAGTCCTAGAGGAAAGGAACTTTTGTAAGAACAAGTGCCTTTCTGTTCCCTAACACTGAGGCTCTTCCATCTCAAGTTTTCCACAAACATCTTCTGCCATATCCCAGAGCTTCTCCTTGGCACATTTTGCACCCTTACTGCCATTGACTTCTGTACCCTCAAAATCTATGTTTTTAAGTTTGATTCTTGATCATAGCACACTTGAAAGTGGGATCTGTGACGCATAGTTATGCCGTGAAGATGGAGTCTTTCTAGAAACTCTCAGGGACAGAACAGTGTTCTCTTCTTCTTTCTATGACATGAGATCATAGTGAAGAGAAAACAAGTCTTCGACTCATGTAGAACTGGCCAGAACTTTAACCTTGGCCTTTCCAGGCTCCAGAACTAATAGTGAGTAATAAACACATGTTGTGCAAAGCCAGGGTATATGTTTGCCATGTCGTGACTTGGACAGACTAAGGCAGATACCATTCTCCTTCTCCTAAGCCCAAAGCTTTCTTATCTGAAGCTCAGTTTATTCTACCCAGAATCCACTTCCAGAAATACACAAGGTGCCACGAGTTTCAGCCTTCTCCTTCTTTGCCTAATCTATGGAGTTTTTCCCCATTCAATAAATGACTTCGTTTCTATTGACTTGTAAAGACCACACACTTCGAGTGCCGCCAAAACAAATCAATGTTGCATGAGGCAAATAAATCCTTCTAACTACTCCAAAAAACCCAGTGATTGCGAAACTGTGGCGATTATATTTTGTCAGGACTTGTAGGTTCTACATAACCCCTGGCATAGCTGCCATGCTAAGACACCAAGCAGAATGCATCTGACCATATTGTGCATTCTCTCTGGAGGGAAAAAACTCTGCAGAGAACCTCTTTGCCACAACACTCCCTGTTTCACTCTGCATTCTACCGAGAACTCCAGGCTCTTCTATCAGAGTTCAGAGCCATTGGTTTGTTGAGGACAGTTAGTCACTGATAGAAAGTTTAAATTCTGGGACTAAAATTCAGGACTAAAATGTTGAATCAGTTGCTGTTGCTGAGTCTGGGGGATTCTCACTTGGTTATTTGGAACCGATTGGGCTGGCACCTGCCAGATCTATTCTTGGCTCTGGTTGGCATGGTGAGCCCCCGACTCTCCAAAGCTGAAAAATATAAAAACAATCATACAGAGATTATCATGTTACACTGCCTCTCTCATACTCTACTAGAGCATCTTGAGGGTCGTTTATGCTTACTGACCTCAGGATAGGTTTTTTTTTTTTTTCCCCCTGCACCTGGGAGGTAAATTACTTTCAGGTGAGGTAAAGCCAGATGGTCCAAAGTTTCCTGGAGTTGATTAAAAAGATTGTACCTGCTTCCTTTATCTACCAATCAGATACCACAGTTGGATTTACCATGGTAACATCACAGCCAGTGGCTTCTGCACCGTTAATAGAAGATGTTGAATCTACCAATTAAAACCAGCAAATGATACCCCCTATCTGATACACACACACACACACACACACACACACACACACACACACACACTCTTATCTCTTCATCCTGGGTGCTTTCACAGAATCAGCTGCTGCTGAACAAAAAGGAAATTGGAAAGAAATTTAAGGAAATAAAAGAAAAGCATTTCTTTTCGAAGTGGAGCTCCTGCTTGGTGAAATACAGAATAACACAGGTCTTGAACACCCCTGACCGAATCTACCACCTCATAACTGCAGAAGATGGTTGAACTCTGTAATTGTTTGGCATCTCATGGCACGTTTGTCGACACTTGGCTAAGATGCCCAAGAACAAGGGTGGAGGATAATTTCCATATCCATGTGGTATGAAATATCTCCTAAGTCAGCCACATGAATTCTACACTGTTATTTTCCAATGTTACTAGATAGCCATGCATTTCCACTTTCTGGTTTATAATTTGATACAATTCAATTTATTCCTGTTCAATTCAATTGGATTCAATCTAACTCAGTTTAATTTAACACATTCATTAGCCACATATTCTATTAGGTATAGGCTGGTATGAAAATGAGTTGAACACAACCCTTCCTCACAAAGGGCCTACATAATTTATCAGCAAGTGTTTTATGGACCTGTATAGTTGCAACATGAAGGACACTAAACATCCCTGAGTAGCACCTTGGGTGTTGCTAAGGACATTTAGGTGATTTTAATATATTGGCAATTGGTACACAGAAAGTATGCCAAGGATGAGCAAAATTTCTTGTTAATGTTGCGAATAGGATGAGTATTTTTAAAATACAAAACAAGAGGAGTGAAAAAAATGAAATGGTTCTGCAGCATAGCCCTATCTTCAGTGCAGTGTTAACAGTGAGAAAATGGAAACCCAGCACCATTTCGAAGCATAAAATAACATCTCAAAATCACTTAGATCTTCAGTATTTTTTCAACATAGCTGAGTGTTTGCCTTTGCAGATGCTCAACACAAACCTCTGCATTTAAACCCATAAAAATAGCAATCGTTTATGGTTATGACCATTAACACCATGTGTAGATAAACAAAAATCAAAAAAGACATATCGTCCCATATGAGGCAAGAAATGCACCAATTTCTAATTCTTCTTTCTGCCACTTCTGGTCTAGAACTCAGAAACAAAATACCAACAACACACAGTTGCAGAAATTGCACATTCCTCTGGAAATTCTATAAACTCCACTATTTCTGAAGGTTGAAATTAAGTTTTTGGTTTCTACCAATAACATGGGGTTTAATGGGATGTTCTCTGTATTCCTGCAAACATCACTGTTCCCTTTGCATGTTTACTAGTGGGGCAAAGCTATCTGCCTGATGTCAATATTCCCTTTCTTATCTTTGCTTGAGTGTTGCTAAATGTGGGAACAACCTCCTTCTCCCACATATTAACCTTTGAAATTCATGAAGCCTTTTCTGTAAGGAAGACTTGCCTTAGGAAACATGGCATTAGATGTCAAAAGCAAACCTCCTCTGTCTCTGCTTAGGTCATCCAACTTGAATGTATTTGGTAAATGAAGTCCCTCACAGTTCCACTCGCCAGTGTCTTCATCAGGGGAAACTTGGAACTAGGAAACATAGGACTAGGAAGTCCATTATTGGAAGAACAAACTGAGAACTGCTGGATATGGTGTAACTTCTGGAAGGTGGTTAGCAACTTAAGACGTTTTTTTAAGAAAATCAGCAAGCCTTGGTTTCAACTTGTGAAAGTAGCTCTCTTTCCAGCTTACAAACCCTTTCTGCTATATATTTTATATTTTACCAGTATATTCCAATATTGCTAGAGCCATAGTGTAGGCCTTTCTACAGGGAGCTTGGAAGAAGTCACAGAGCACCTGTCTGGATCTTGGATCACTATAGTCATTTAATGGACAAGAGCGTCTCTGACTTGGAGAAAGCAGGGACCTACCTTGCACCTGCCTCCCAATGCCTCAGGGACATTCCTGGGAACAGGACAGGATCAGAGGATGTAGGATTGCAGAAGTTCAAGTCTGACTGAGGTGAGAATTGCTGGGTTTGTTTGTTTGTTTGTTTGTTTGTTTGTTTGTTTGTTTTTTCCACAATACCTTAATGAAATAAACCGTACACAAAGACTGTAGTAATGTTTTCTAGAGGATTCCATGGACTCTGAAATGAATTCCTGTGGCAACTGGTCACAGGTGCCTGACCTGGGGCACATCAGATGTGGAAATTAAAATGGCTTAAGAAACAAATTTCAGACAAGCAAATTACAGGACTAATAACTATCATATGCAAACTCTAGTTTAATTAGTACTACCGAGGTGTTTTGGAAGTCAATTGATGAATCTGACATCAATTTCTCCATTTCAAAAATGAGTATATGTCCTGATCAGCTTGGTATCAATTCTCAACCTGATATAATCCGAGGGGTTGCTATTTTTCTGTGAGGGACTTCCTTGATTATTAATTGATGTAAGAGGACCCATCCTTAGAGGCAGGTGGTCTGATACTGGATAAAATTCTAACTAAGCATGAGGTATGGAGAAGTCCATGAGTCAACTACTAACCAGTACTCCTCCCTGGTACCTGCCTCAGGTTCCCGCTTTGACTTCTCTCAATACTGGATGCTGATCTTGAAATATAAGCTAAGTAAGTCCTTTCCTTCCCAAGTTGCTTTTGGAGGAAATGTTTTATCGTAGCTCCAGAATGAAACCAGAACTGCAGGTAAAACAGTGTACATGAGACCCCTGAGGTCTTTTACTTCTCAGTCTAAGCTGTTCTCTGTTCTAAGGTCAGGCAGGTACCTCAAAAGCTGATGCTCATTGACTGTAAAAGGCTTCCTGGACTTTACAGCCATGAGATTTCCAGGGATATAATGCTGAGGTTCAAAGGCAGCCCTGCAAACAGGGAAGGAGAATCAAAAGTTCCAATGTGGTCATTCAGATGGACTGCTTGGTTTATCACCTAATAGACAGACAGGCTCATGGCTACAAGAAGGCAAGAACTAGACAAGGGCCTATAACTACCAGGAGGGCTATCAGAGGTTAAAGTCTGAACTCAGCACACACTAACTACAAATGACAAGTGATGGAATGAAAGAGGGATGTTTAGTTCTTACTGTTGTTAAGCTAAAATGGGAAATTTTAAAGTTTTAGTCCTCCAGGAGGGCATTCTAAAGAGTTTCCACTTCAGTTACCACCAGCACAACTATATCTTTCTTATTCTTACTCCATTTCCCATTTTCAGAGCATCTGTCATACTAATTGTGAATAATATTGGCTTAATCTCATCTATTGTGGAGCAGGTATTGCTTATGTAGCCCTGCCACCTTCAAGTGAAGTTCACAGGTTTTGATAATCTGATGTAAATATGACAGAGTACCAGGGAAGTGATGTAGATGCTCTCTGTAATACTTGGGTCTCCTAAGTTCTGTGGGTCATCCTGTTTCACATAGACAGAGAAGAAGACGATGACCTCTTGAGTTAGATGAAAGACTGTAGGTCTCATTGTCTGCCTGGACCTCCTGCCCCATTGTCCCATAGAAGGACACAAGGTAACAGGAAGTTACTTCAGCAAGTGTAGGTGACAAAAGGTGAAAAAAGTCTAGAGAAGTGGGGGGCCACTTTGGCATTGGGCATTTCGCTGTACTAAAGGTATCTGGACAGGCTAAATAGCTACATCAACAAGACATACTGTGTCCTACAGATGGTCAGGAGAGAGACTGAGTCCATTATGAAAGACAGAGCTCTTTAAGAGACAGGGATGTAGAGAGTCCAACATGGTGGCACATTCCAGTAATGTGAAACTAAGTTAGAAAAAGCCTTAGAAAACTTAGAAAAACCCTTAATAAAAAACTAAGGTAAAAATATCAATGCCAGGATGGGCTGCTCAGAGAGTTTCAGACAAGTGTGAACTATAAAATGGGTCTATGACTCAAAAAGCAAAGAAAATATTAATCAACTGTTGTCAGGCCAAGTGTATTCCTCTCCTGTTAGGAACCTCAAATGAACACGTCTGACCACCATCTTCCATAACCCATGTTCTTCGCCAGAGTGCACAGAGAACCAACCACCAGGTAGCTGAGTGAGTATTCAGGATTACAATGGTGCATTCAAATAAGACTCACCCAGCATTTCAGCAACACCAACTCCACAAAAATCAAATGAAGAAGCAACATAAAAGCCCCTCAGCGAACAGAATCATCGGAGCTGACAGGGCAAGGAGAATACGTGCTAGTAGACTCAGACAGGAATAAGACATTCAAAGGAACTTTCATTTCCAAAGAAAGGGAAGTCTAGTGCACTCATAAACAAGAACAGGAGTTATTTAACAAGCACAGGAGGTTGGCAGGCTGGGGGCACCATTAGAGATGTAAGGAAGGAGAAACTACTACCCGGTACCATAAGGTAATTAAGCAAATAACTCCAAGATTTGAGAAAGGGAGGGGAGGTGAATTAAGGTAAACGTAACAGTGAGGCAGTCCAATGCTCCAGGAACTTTGAACCAGAAACTAAGAAAGAAAACTTGGATACCATGGTGGCCCAGGCTAAAATTCAACGCAATATCCAGGATCTCCTGGAAATGCTTGGTTGCCCTGTGAGAAGTCAGTATCAGTGGGTCTCCTTCAGATTAAATCCAGAGGAACAGGACATCATAGTAGACCACTTAAGGAGAGAAGGGGCCGTGATGATAAGTCTAGAGAAAGCAGAGCAGGTAGTGGGGGCTTCATGTAGGGAGAAACTGAAGAAGTGGTTAGCATTTTTCCAAGAACGTTCTCCTTAAACCTCACCACTTGAGAGGGTGTTACTAAAACAATCCTTGAGAGTATAAACACACAGTTTAGCCTATCTGACAAAGAAGAACAAAAACGAAATCTGTGTAAGAGATTCCTGCTCTACCATGCAACATTGCTAAAAACACATCTAACAACAGAAAGGAAAGAGATTTATAGCTAAATTCCTAGAAACCCAAGCCTGGTTCAACTCCAGATACACCATATATTTTAGACTCCACACAATTTATTTCATTGTATCTTTTCTTTCTCTTATTTATTTATTTTTTTTGGTTTGGTTTGTGATGTTGAGACACTCCATTTGCCCTGTCTTGCATCCTGATGATGCCCATCTTCAAGGTAATTGTATCAAGTTTATGAAAGCTATACATTTCGTAGTTGATATCAGCACTTTCATTTTTCTGTGGGGTTAGAATGTACCAAAACATCCACATAATCCTACAAATATTGCCGCACTAACAAAGCAGGTCTTGTTCCTGGAACCAAGTGGATGCCTGGTTGGCAGCACTGTGGTTAGGCGATAGCTCACTCATGAGTGTAGCTTGTATGAGAGCTTACTCATCAGTGTAGCATGTATAATATCCCACTCATTAGGGTGACATATATGATAACTCACCCACTAGTGTAAAACATGTATGACAGCTCATTGATTAGTGTAGAGTGTATGATAGCTCACCCTTTAGTGTAAAATGTTTGGTGGCTCACCCATTAGTAGCATGGATGATAGCTCACTCATCAATATAGCACGTATATGCACACTTGGCCTTGTCACAGTGGCCTTCCTCTAGTGTACTGGAGAGCATACAAGCTATGGAAGATAAAAGCACACAAGACAGATGATCTTCTGAGTATATGTAAGATGTAAACTATGAGACCAGGGACTTGGCAGATGAAGAAATGACAAAATGTACCAACTCTCTGTCCTTCCCTCCCATCTCCTCCTTCCCTTTCCCCCATTTCCTTTTCTCTTCTCTCCTGGGCCCTCCACTTGTTCTTACATTCACACATGTGCTTATCCATCCTGTAAGCTTAAGATTGCCTACATTATTTTCTGATCGGTTTTACATTTTAGTAGGGAAGCACGGGTGTGAGATGACATCTCAGCTCACTGTGTTAGTGACTAGGTACATTGGCAGTAGAATCTCACTGCCAACAAAACCTGTCACCGAGCATCCATCAGTGGAGAAAAGGTGAGCAGCTCAGTAGGTAGGATGGTGTGTAGGGTCCCAGGATTGCAAGCCAGGCAGGGCTCATTCTCATAGCTTTTCCCACGCACTGCCTCTACCTTTTCTGATTGACAGTTTGGGACAAGAGTATGTTCCTACGTTAGTGCATACTAAATAAAAATAAGCATTTCTAATTTGTAATTTTATAAGAGAAAGGGATATTATATTTCTCTATGCACTGTAAAAATGAAGATCAGTAAGTCAAAATCCCTTCTTTGTGGTTTCTTGTTGCCACCCCTCTCACCTCGTTTCCTGGCTGCTTTTATCCTGAGGAAACAGAAGATGGACTGTGGCTCTCTGAAAAGAAATGAGGACCAGAGTTTACTGAGCACTTTTTGTGTGCTGAGTCTCACATCACATCAGATCAAAACAGATCATCTGTGATCTCAGTTTACAGTTCTTCCTCAATCTATCACTGTGTTCTACCCCAATACACTCATCCTAAACTAGGGATTCCATAAGGTGAAAGTATGCTCACCACAACTAATGTATTGTATCACAGTTTAGCATCCTATGCCTTTCAAGATATTTGACTATATCTGGTCAAAATCAATCTACTCAAAACCTTGGTTATAATAAAGTATTGACCATGTCACATACATATAGAAGTGGCTTCTTTCATAGCCTTGATGGCATGGGAGAACACAAGCCAGAACACTTCAGACCACTAGCAACATTCCTTTTAATGATGCACCCAGTAACCTCTGTCAATCATCATGAGTGACTACATATCAGAGTCAAAGGAAAAGACTCAGGTTCAAAAATTTAAAACTGGTTTCAATTGTAAAGTTTAAGAGTCAGAAGTCAAGGCGTGTTATGTTGGGGACTGTCAGCACAGGACTTCCAAAGACAGTCACTGTAGAAAATGAGAGTTTGTTTGGAGGTTCTACCAGGGGAACACAGGTACTCATATACCCTTGACTGAAGACTGGGTTCTCCTCTCTTCAGGGGGCCTGGGAGGAGAAGAGGGAAGGGAAACTGCTGTTGGGATATAATGTATGAGAGAAGAATAAATAAACAAATACATTTCTATAAAAGAAAATGAAGCAAAGACTCAAAAATATTAAGTAAATGATCAGGATCCCAAATCCTGGAAAGTAGGAGATTTATACCCACACACACAAACACACACACACGCACACACACACACACACACACACACACACAAAGGAATACACATGAACATTCACACACATGCATACATGCAAAGACAAACAGTCACACATACTTACACAGAGACACACAGAGACACACGCACGGACACAAACACATGCACTTGCACACACAGTCCTCTTCACTATACACTTTGAAACCCACACTTACTTTCCTACAATGCCTGCCTGTTGTCCCAGGCTGCAGCTGCTGTTCCAAAGCTGTGCTGCGAGGTGCCAAAAAGCTGTTTTCTTCCACTCTAATAAACATGTTTCTATTCATTTGTGAAATGGTGTGTTTGTTTATCTAGTCGGCTTCTGCCATGTGAGTCTGGCCAGATAGTATGTTAACCCCTCCCAAGACAAGCTGTTCCAAGCCCTGGATGTGTCTGAGCTATGCTTTAGTCAGTGAGTCCTAGGAAAGGTGGTGGCTTTGAGAGAAGAAAATGCAAGTGAATGGGGAGGGGCAAGAATGGAACAGCTGCTTCATTATCCTAAGACAAATTTAGAGCCGATAAAAGGTGTTCAAGTGAGAAGACTGGAGAATGAAGATTGACAGTCAATGAAGCAGCCACTTTGGGTTTGGCCTCTGCACCAGCCCAACCTTTTACAATATGGTTCTCTTAATTCCAAAGCACAGCAAGGCACTCAGACCCCCTGAGACTTGATTCGCTGAGAGGGTATTTGCTCTTCATCAAAGGCTGGCATGGTGCTGCCTGTAGTGTCTCCACTGGCTGACACCTAGGAGGTCATTTAACCTCCCTGGGAATGACACATGGGCATCAAACATACTTAGTGATTTTTTAATTTTTTTTTTTTTTTTTTTTTTTTTTGGAGAGCACAAAACTCAAGCACAGAGCTGTAATTGATCTGACCAATGTAAAACATCTTGTAAGTGACTGACCAGAGATATGAACCCAGGAGTTAACATGACATCATGCAGGTTTTGGGCCAAAGGACTCTTGGGAGATTTCTTATGATATCTTCAGCCAGTTTCATGAAAATTTTAGTTTCACTCCCAGACAACTTAATGAGAAAAGCACTGTGCTGACTATACAGAACCATACCCAGGCACTTTCTGCTATGTGGACTTGGATGAGTTAAGGAGACTCAAAGAGACTTTGTGTAGCAAGTAGGATACTAAAATTATACTGCAAGGGGAGGAAAGGACCAGGCAACTGCACAGACACAGGGACTAGAACATGCAATGGACAGCCCATGTCACCTATAGTCTCATTGCTTGCTAGTAGCCATCACTGAGTATGCAATGACCATTCAGGGGATGGAAGGAAAAATCTAACCCGACAAAAGCCAGCTTTTGTTAACATGGCCATTTGTTATGGGTTCCAGCTCTCAAAGAAACTTCATTATTGGCAGTAGAAGACTGATACCCAAATAGTCACAGAAGTTAGGCCCAGAGGGAGCATTTCTCAACCCTGGGAAGAGCACCATAATGTTGTTATCAGAGTTGTCAGGGCCAGATACTGGGCTCTGCCAACCTAAGAAGCTAGGCTCACCCACCTTTCCCTACGTGATACACAAATTAAAAGGACAAGTTACAACCAAACGCAGACAGAGGAGACTCATTCAATTTGGCCACAATGGAGAAAAGAAAACAGAGCTCTGGTGATCCCCAGGTCATCTTCACTGTCCCACTATGAAAATAGGTTTAAAGAGATTGCAAGGGGGCTAAAGAGATGAGTCAGTGGGTGAAACTTTCAGCAGACAAGAGTTCAGATCCCTAACACTTGCATAAAAGCTTGATGCAGGAGCACACATCTGCAACTCCAGTGCTCCTTCGAGGAGATGAGCAGGAGAGACTGAATCCCAGAAGCTTGGGAGCTACTGCATTGCATACACAGTAGCAGATCATGGACTTTGTCTGAGACAGTATGGAAAGAAAGTATTGATATGCATAGCTGTCATCTGTCTCCATACACAGAACATAGCACACACACGTACCTGCACTTAACACACAGATAACAACTCTCTCTCTCTCTCTCTCTCTCTCTCTCTCTCTCTCTCTCTCTCTCTCTCTCTCTCTC
>NC_034599.1:24277245-24308959 GCF_900095145.1 Mus pahari
AAAAAAAAAAAAAAAAAACAAAGAAGAAGAAGAAGAAGAAGAAGAAGAAGAAGAAGAAGAAGAAGAAGAAGAAATTGTTCTAATAAACCCCCTACTCTCAAAGATCTTTCTAAACTTCCATTGAGATAGTTCAACAGCCCCTTAACCTGCCCTGGGCGGGGCTAGCCGAATGTCCCATCAATAACAACACAAATGCCTGGGGTAGCTTTTGGAAGGTAATGTATGAAGAGATAACTTTTCTCCATTCAAACTAGCTTTGACAATGCTTTCCATCTTATGTTAATGAGTTAGTGTATTGGCCCTTCCTCCTCTGAGGTCTAGGTTGAATATCTTCCATTAGGTCTGTTTTCTGACCTTACAGTATAATCAAGGAGCTGCTGACCCTCCTCTAACTCATTGGGAGTTTTCTGTGCCTGCATCCACTCATTGGTCCCCACAATGGAAATGATCAATGTCACATTCACATCTTAAAGGAATCTTTTCAGGAGAAATGGCATAATAAATGCAAAGTTGCACACGGCGCTTCAGAGAGTGGGGTCTCACATCAAAGTGTATTGAAAATTATTTGTCTATTTTCAGAGAATAGGACTCCAAATCGAATCATCTGTGTCCATCCAGTAGAAAGTGTAGACAAATGACTTTGAAACTAAATCTAGCTTTGTTTAAAGGGGAAATAGGGAAGGCTATAGGGTACTAACCCTTTGTCTTCTGTGAAGAACGTACATATGAATCAAATCCCAGGCCTTTTTGTACAGCAGGAGGCAGATGCCTTGCTGTGGAAATAATGTTTTGTGCTATTTTTTCCTTTAGCTTTTGTTTAGTTTCTTGTTGGATAACCACTGCATTTACCGCTGTAAATAGACCCTCAACGCAGCACAGCTTCTCTAGTGGGGACTTGGCAGCTGGTCCTGGGAGGAAATCCATCAATTAGGGTCATCAGCACAAGGGAAAGAAAGAACACATATTAAGTGCCTTTTGTTTCAGGAAACACCTGGGTAGTTTGAGAGACAACCAAGCCTCCATTTGAGCTTTTGAGGCTCATACTTAGACAATTTTGCAAGAATTGTAATTGACAGGAAGTCGAGAGAGTACTTCACCTTCATATCTCATGTGACTTCAGTCCATTTCCCCAAACATCCCATACCCAACACACACACACACACACACACACACACACACACACACACACAAAGAGAGAGAGAGAGAGAGAGAGAGAGAGAGAGAGAGAGAGAGAGAGAGAGAGAGAGAGAGTTAGTTCTTGGTCTCAGGGAAACATCTACTGACTCAATCTGTAAATCTATAATCTATAATCTATTTCTGTTGTAATCAGAGAGCATCTAGTAGATTTCTAGAAGGACTGGCTTTGGTGAGTAGATGCCCTTTGTTATTTGCCCATGGTAATGGCAGTGTAAGAGGAGCAACGGTAAGACTTGACAAGAACCCCATGCCTGGATGTTTCCATCTTCATCCATCTGTGACCTGATATATTATTGGCATCATTTCCATCATCTGGACCATATACAAAAACTGTGTCATGGGGTCAGAACTGCTTTGGGTCAAACCATATTTCCTCACCTTTCAAGAGGTTAACCTCTGTTATCCTGTATATCTTCACTGGTTTACTCAAGGACAATGATAGTTATACCTTCCCAAGAATCCTGCAAACCTTCTTTGTATT
Organism: Mus pahari; assembly: GCF_900095145.1. Classification (NCBI taxonomy): domain Eukaryota; kingdom Metazoa; phylum Chordata; class Mammalia; order Rodentia; family Muridae; genus Mus; species Mus pahari. The sequence goes on from NC_034599.1 coordinate 24,278,924, forward strand.
TGTCCCGTGTTCAGGTGCTTATTATTTCTGTTATGGTTGCTACATCACTGAAGCTGCCTCTTGACCCAGTGCAATGCAAATGTTGCTGAAAGCTATGGAACATGCACAAATACCAAAGGCAGCATTAGAATTCCTTTATTGTTGTTTAGCTCTTCCTTTAGGCCTATGTTAGACATGACAAGAGATGCTATAAGAAAGAAATCACTGAGTCTTCCTTTTGCTTCCGAAGAGCTTTGAAATTCCTAATACGGTTGAGAAATACGCATTTGTGAAACATTAGTAAGGCATTTAAATGAGCACTTGCACATTCACGTTGAGCCTAGAAAATATGACTGTGAAGAGAAATAATTAATTCAGCTACTCTGTCTGTCTCATAGATGGGAGAAAGCAGGGAGGAGGGAGCCTCCAAACCCAATAACATTTCCTTCAAATATGAACTTGGAGTGAATGAGAGAGTGGCTTTTCCATTTGGTGCCTTAATTCCTGTCCATCAGGCTTCCTGCTGCTTCCAGTCTGGAGATGTGATTATCTATCACTCTTCTGCAATGAGCAGGACCAGGTGCATTCCTGAGCATCTCAGCTCTCTCCCTCTCTTGCACTCTGATAAGAATGGCAGAGCTGGGGGCCCTTGACATGTCTCACATTTTCAACTGATAAAGTGCCATTTACACTATGAAGGCAGAAGGCAGTGGCAGGGTGCGGTGTGGAAACATTACACTCGGAGGGAAAACAGACCAGGGCCCCTAAACCTAGAGAGAATGAGGATGCCCACACACATCTTTTGTTCTTAAAGGAATGGAGAAAAAGAAGAAAGAAATGGGGGTAACAGGGCTATTTCCAACTACCGTTTTTTTATTATCAGTTCTCATCATGAGAACTATGGTACCACAGCTTTATTTATTAAGAATTATCAGTAAATCTGCTTGATGGATGCTCCTTCTCTTTCGGGAATTTTAAGGAAAATTTCCTAAATCAACTGGACACAGAGGTCAATATTTTTATTTTCCTTAATTTAAATCTTCCACAAAAGGCCTGGCATTTTATTTCACATTTTAAAGATGAAATTTTTCACCTTCAGATTGATTCAATCCTTTTACACACACCTGACCTGGGAAACCTGGGAGACAGGAACTGGACTGATTTGTGCAGTCAGAGAATGACCCACCCCCAACCTCCCCACCCTCCCTGCCGGTTCAGATCCATTATTCTGCAGCTTCCTTGGCAGTGGATCCAATCTGCAGAGATCGCAGCAGCCTTGATGATTTCCCTACAACCATTCCAGAAATAAACTTCACACAAAAGGAAGCTGTGCATGTCGGTGCTCCCCACCTTCTCCGTCAGAACTGAGAGAAGGGCAGAGCTGTGGAAAACACCCTGGGCAAATGAATAAAAGGGACATGGTATTTCTGTCTCCTCACTATTGTGGCCAAGACATTCAGAGGTTCAGCTACCAAAGCTACAGGGTTAGAATTCAAACTGGCATCTATCTGATTCCAGAGGGAAAACTCGTCAGTATGAAGCAAGATGTCTGTCTTGATGAAGGTCGGCCACCCGGCCAGCCGGCTGACACCAGGACATCCTTCCCACCTTGTGACACAAAGCAAGGCTCAGAAATCATCAAGTCCTATTTATGGAGTTCCTGCTCCAAGGCAGGCATAGTTATGCAAAAGAGAAAAAAATAAAATAAAAAATATAGAAAAACAAGCTGCTTACTGAATCCCAGAGGAGGTGACACACATAAAGATGAAAAGGGGGCAACAGAAGCAGGTGAGCGGTGCCAGGAGAGAAGAGGCACTTGACAAGCCCACCAGCTCCTCTGTCTTGTGATGGAGCCGGTGCTCCTGCAGCAGTGGCCTCCCCTGTTCGGCTGCTTCTGTCTCAGTACCTTCTGCTCACGTGCAACCTAAAGGATGTTCACTTTGCCCACCCACTGTCTCCGTCTCCCTGAGCTTCTAGACGCCACCACTCAAGCTTTGTCTCCATGCAACCTCTCGTTGTTCACACTCTTCTGAAGCACAGATATCAAGTGTAGGCAATTACTTGTGTCGTCACGTGCTTATGCCCATCCCCCTACTTGTACTTAAGGTCCACAACGGCGGGACCTTTTCTCTCTTGCTTCAACTGTGAGCACGATGCTGCTAGCAGACAACACATCATCGCTAGCAATGTCTCCTCCTGACGGAAACTTGCCCAGCAGCTGTTCTTGTTTCTATACTACCTGTCTATTTTAGGAAACTTCACAGCTCTGAAATCCCTATGGGAGTAGGCTTGCCTGCGATGGCTAGAAGGATCAATTGTGGGATGAATAGTTTTTTTTCTCCAAGAGGATTGGAGATGGGTTCTGATAAAACTGGGGTTCTCATTACCTGGGTTCATGAACAAAAGCAGTTGTAGACACCGACCGGTTTTGCTCTTCCTTCTCATTGACTGACCAGGGCCATGGCTCCTCAACTGCCGGCTTGCCACAAATGCCATGGAACAATGTTGGGAAGAGATGTGCAAGCCCCTTGCCCTACCGTTTTACCCACCCTTCTGTTCTGTCAGTCACCTCCTGTGTCACATTATCAGGGGTCTCAGTTAGCTATGAATGAGCTGATTCCTAAGTAATTAGGGGGAAATAGTCCAGCTCTCAACAACTCAGGAGGAAATCATTTTGCAGGCGGGAGAGAGGTGCCATGAATTTTGGAATTCTCTAGGGATGGGATCAGAGATCCCCGTGGATCAAACCAGACCAAGGGTCTCAATGGAAGATATTCTGATAAGTGAAAGATATGTCCCAGGCAAAAGTACCATGGTTCCTTTCCTGATTGAGCTAACCTGAAGTCCCTGCCCTTATTCAAAGTGCCTCTTTCAACCCAGGAATTTTCCTACACTGCCTTCCTGACTGAGCAGAACATTGGCCCCTTCTCCAGATGAGTCATATGCCACCAGACACACCATCAGGACATAAGTAATACGTACATCAGGCAGAGGTGAAGGAAGCAATAAACATCTCTAATCCTGCTGATAACTACAAAGGTCACAGCCAAGGGCATGTTCTTCTCCCGAGAGACTCTTGGGATTTCAGAAAGGATGTCTATTAGGGAGGTAATCTGCTGCTTCAGACAGTGTTGTCTCCTGTCTCTGATTCAGCTTTGCCATCTCTATTCCTGTTCCAAGCCAGCCTTTGGCCATCATGACCTGAACAAGTACACTTTGCTAACCCCGTCAGATATCACCAGCTCTGACAGCACCCCATTCCCTCTCCCTTCACCTTGGAAATACCCTGTGACCAGAGGTGAGTCCCATGGTTTCCAGGTCTGGGTCCTCTGATGATGACTTTCCCTAGGGTTCACTTAGAACAGGAGGCTGATAGAGATGTATCTTTAGACCTAGACTTCCCTCCTGTTTGCAGCTGAGTCTGAGATGTTCTCTGCTTCCTGGCAGTCTGAAGCTGGAGCAGATGGCCTTCAAGTCAAAAGGCTAGCACTCTCTCCAATTATATTTTTCTCCAATTCCATTTCCTTTGACCTGGTCATATCTGAAAGACCAAACATCCTCTTTTAACATCCTTTCTTCTGAGCTCACAAGGAATAGCAAACTCAAATCCAGTCTCATGCAACAGTGTAGAAGTCCTCCTTTGGAAACATCAACCTTGACTCTCAATAGAACAATGGCTGATTTTGCAAATGCCTCTCACCCTAGAATTATGGCTCTAAAGAGACCATAGGCACTGGTTGTTTTAGCACCCAGTTAAAATTAGTGGGCTCTGATTCTACAGTTTTTAAGTTTTGCTTGTTGTTGCTGCTGGTGATGCTTGCTTTGTCGCTTTAGAGGATGTCATGATGATAAACCACATTTATACTACTTTCTCAGACAAAGCTTTCAAGTGACTCTGGAACCAGGACAGAGAATACAGAATTCTGCACTCCAAATGACTAAAAAGGAGTCTGCTCTTTTTCTGTCTCCAAACAAAAACAAGCAAAAATGTAAAGTCTCTCTCCTTGTCCCCCCATCATTCCTAGAAATCCATATCACCCTGTTGGTGCTAAAGATGGCCACAGGTTATAGGAGTGTGTCTGTGGCCTGACTACAGAGAGAGCTTTACAAAGTACAAAAGCTATCTCAGCCTTCTTTCTTTACAGGATATTTTGAGCTTTGTATTGGAACAGGAGAGAAAGGGAAGAGCCTGAGCATGCTTATGTGATGTTCATTGCTATTCAACAGCATATGCCTTCAGCCATGGGATGTGGCAGCACACACCTAGAATACCAGCATTCAAGAGTTGAAGACATGAAGGCTGTTTAGCATACATGCATACAAAACTGTCAAATACAAATAGGTCTAAAGATTAATCACACTCTACATTATCAGAGGAAATGGAACTATTTTGGGTTTAAGGGCAATCCAGTTCCATATCTGAGACCCCACAGGCTTTGTTTGACCATCTCTGGCCTTAACAGGCATTAATGATGCATAGGCAAGCAAGACCTTCATAAGGATCATCACTGGCAAAGACAAAATGATCTTGTCTATGCCTCAGAAACAATTACAGAGGGACTGAGGCTCCCAAAGAAGGAAGCCATAGAGGGCACGTTTAACAGAACTTATACATTGCCCTTATCAGTCACTGCCTAGGGTCTAGGAAGATGTCTCAGTAACGTGCCAGCTGCACAAGCATGAGAACCTGAACTCAGCTTCCCAGTACCTGGTAAAAAGTCAGTTGCTTACATGAAAAGGGTGGAGCACAGCAGCAGAGGTCCATAACTCTATAAAACAGGGAAGGCGACTAGCAAATGCAAATCTCTGGAACTCCCTGGCCAGCCAATTCCGATGAATTGATAAAATCCTGGTTAACTGAGAATCTGGTCTTAAAATGTTAGGTAAAGCGATGGAGGAAGATAATAGATGTTGACCTCAGGCATGTACACATGTATGTACATAACACTATCTATTAGACATGCCTGTACACATGAGTACACAGAACAAGAATGGTCCTTGGGAAAGCAAGGATGAGTGGGTTTTCAACAATGGGACTTAGATCTTACAAGAGCTAAATGATTTTCTTCAAAGGTGATTAATGGGAACTGAGATCAAGCATTTAAAGGGAAAGAATATTACCTCAGGTAGAATCATAGCTGAGACATTTTGGAGACAAAATTTGCAAAGCTTATATGGGACTGATGATCAGGCTAGCCCAAAATTCCTGTGCAAAATTTTACTTTGGCATTTCAAAGACTACTTAGTTAGTGGATAAGGCTCAGTGTCTGAGTCCTGTTCACCCTCCAGTACTGACTAGAGTCCATGTCAGATCTCAGGCCGTAAGAACACAGAAACAGGACACAGGCAAACGAAAGTTAAAGCTAAACTTAGCAACAAATGTCGACCTCAGTTCCACCTCCAGATTTGTCACTTGTTATCACAGGAAAGGGTAGACAACAATCTCTGGGCCTGGGATTTCATGAGTAAACTGTTATGATACTAAGAACCTCCTATTGTTACCACTTTATTTAAACAAAAATGATCCCAATGTCATTTCTAATGCAGTAAGTTCTCAGTATGACTAGAAATGGGGAGTAGACATCTAATTGATACATGAAAAGAAAAACCCAGTGCTCCACAGCCTGGGGGTTTTATTGCTGATGCTTTGTGTTTATTTCATGCCATAAACCCCTCCCCTTTCTCTAAAGATAGCCTTGTATCCACTCTACATGTTGGTGAGGACGACACAGAGAACACAGGGGAATGCCATCTGGGAATGATCTATTATCCGGACTCAGCATGTTCCTGGAAACCTGTTGTCCCCAAGAGAACAGGTGAAAGCCTGACACTGTCAGAATGTGGGGGAAGCACTCTGCTTAATATTTTATTAATGGTATTAAAATTTCTTTGCATAGGTCATTAATCATTAGGTCACTTGAAAGGCTTATATTTATTCAGAAAGCGTAATAACTCACCACACTAAGGACTGTGATTTCTCCACTGGCCAATAGAAATGTTGGGTTGCTATACAAAGGCATGGTCTTTTACTTGTATGTGTGTGTGTGTGTGTGTGTGTGTGTGTGTGTGTGTGTGTTTCGTTTCATTTCTTATTTGTCTCAAACTCGATACAATTAGTTGATTTACCAAACACATTTAGAATGCCTCTGACAAAACAAATAGAGGTTGGACTCTCTGGTGAAAAGCCCATAATGGCAACAATAATGATAAAATAGCAAGAATCACGAGGATTTGTTGGGCATTGGCTCAGGACCAGTCCCATGTCAAATACTTGGTACTCATTATCTTGAGCATCCTATTTAATTCTCAGCACCCCCACGCCCCCACATGACGTGTATACTCTTGTGATTCCCATTTTGTAGAAATGGAGATTTGGGTTTGAGTAACTCACCCAAGGTTAAGCAGGTAGGATGAGTCTGGTCTAGCAAAAATGGCAGGCTGCTTCACAGATAAAAAAAAAAAATTCATTTTAGATTCTTAGCTTCATATAAGCAACTATATTTCTATACACGACCTGCATGAGCCAGGACAGCAGCATTCACTCATCTTTTATTCCCTGTCCACGGTTCTGATGGATTTCTACAGATAGTGGTACCAAGGAGAGAGATTAGGGAAAAAATGGAAAATGTACACACACACACACACACACACACACACACACACACACACACACAGACACTGCAATTCTCACTAGTTCCTAGGAGAGTCAGCTGAGTAATCAGACACCCTGAAGTCTGTAGAAGCCCCACTGTGCTATGACTCAGACCCATGATGAGGACCTAGCTTGAGGAAACCATGATCTGAAATCACAGTACTCAAATTTGGGAGTGTGGTCCATTCTGTACCTTTGGTGTTGAACTGTATTTGGGAAATGGAGGGAGAGTTACAAAGAACACCAAAAAAAAAAAAAAAAAAAATCACCCATATTAGATATCAGGAAAATAAGCAGTCACATAGGAAACTGTAAAAACAAACCTAGTTAAATATACAAAAATAATCCCCAATAATAATCCCAGATGCTTTTTAAATAATTAAAACCTGTTAATTGTACAAAGTAATGAATTGCATTAAGGTTTTTTTTATTCTGTGGACAATTTAAATGTTTTCATGATATCATTATCACAGATGTATATTACTATACTTATGTTTGATGTTCTCACTAACATCCTGTGATAGTTTATCTCCATTGTCAACTTAAGGAGATCTAGGAGCATCATAAAGAGAACCAGGCCTAACTTGATTAGGTTAAATGAGGTCAAAGGATCCATCCACTATGGATGGCACCATTCCTTGGGGTACAATTCTGGACTAAATTATAAAAATGAGAGGGGGCCAGAAGAAAGATAGCTGAACACATGCAAACATTTTTTTTCCTGTGTGTTTTCACTGTGGACACAGTATAACCAGCTCCTTCAGGCTTCTACATCCATGAGTTTCTCACCATGATGGACATACCCTAGAACTGTAAGCTAAAATAAACCTCCTTTCCATTGTTCTAGCCAGGGTATTTTATCACATCAACAGGAAAGTAATTAATACCTCTCCCCACCACTTCCTGCTCTCACTGCTCCCTTTCCTCAATTCAGATAAATTTCGTGTGTGTGTGTGTGTGTGTGTGTGTGTGTGTGTGTGTGTGTGTGTGTATGCATGCATATATTAAAATCTGTATTACACATGCAAGGAAAGGTGTGATATTTTATCTTGTTCCCAATACCCCTTTTTCCCTTTGATTCCTCTCTCACATAACCACCCTGAACTTCCATGTGCTATATATCTGTACATTTAAAATCTGTATTCCATATATAAGATATGAGAGAAAACAAAATATTTGTATATCTGTGTCTTTCTGATTTATTTTAACATAATGACTTCTCATTCATTTTTTTTTCTGTAAATATCCTAATTTTATTCATTATGACTGAATAAAACTTTATCTTATAAATGCATGTATGTGCTTGGGTTAACATGAGTCTGTGCGTCTATGTCTAGATAGACAAACATATAGATAACAGATCATATTTTCTTCATTGATTCATCTGTTGATGGGATGCATAGTTGGTTCTGGATCTTAGCAGTTGAGCCTAGTGCTGAGATAAATACGGATGTGCAAATATTTCTGTGGTATATCCCTTCAGTTATACATCCAGGAATGGACCTGAACCTTTCAGGAGCCTCCATTCTGATTTCCACAGAGGCGCTATTTACATTCATGCCAGTGATGTACATATGTTCTTCCTTCCCTAGTGCATTTGTGGTTGTTTGTTTTCTTGATGATAGACATTTTGATTAATGTGAGGTAGAATCTCAGCATAGAAGAGTTTTAGTTTTATCATTATTTATGTCTTAGTTTGAGACAAGGTCTCACACTGCTGCTGAAACTGGCCTACATTTACTATGTATGCGGTTCAGGATGGCCTTGAACTCACAGCAATACTCCCCTGAGCCTTCCAAATCCTGGTTCGGTGGAGTTTTAATTCAGATCTCTAGATAGATAAGGATGTTGAAGATTTTCATGAATTTCTTGGCAGTTTTATTCTTTCCCTTTATTTACAAATATATTCACGCATGTCAGAGCACCCACATGGAAGCAAGAGGACTTTGTGAAGTTGGTTCTCTCCTACCTTTAACTGAGTTCTGAGAAAAGAAGTCAATTACCAGCACTGTGCCCCAAGAGCCTGTACCCATGCTAATGAAGCTGTCCAGAGCTCTTTGTGTTGTTAATTTGAGAACTGCCCATTCGATTCATTGGCCCAATTCATTCATGATTTGTGGGGAATGTTTTATTGTTTGCGTTCTTTTCCATAGATGATGTCGGTTTATAGGGACAGGTTCTGTCTAATGAAGCCTAGAATGGCCCAGAATTAGTCAGACTTTCTGCCTCAGCTGGGAATGCAGGTGTGGCCCACCACGCCCAGCTTCGTTATGACATTTTAATACAGGAACCCAACATCATTTGATTATATCCACCCATTCATAGTATCTTTTATCCCTGCTACACCATGCTGATAGTCAATTTTCTCTACCTGAATGGTCCCCCAAATCTGGAGTGTATATGTTAGAGAAAATAGGAGTCAACAGTAATCTCACACTCCCCCTATATATGCTATGGTGCTGATATCATTTGTTTTCCATTCCAGCTATGTTGTGGTTGGGGGTGGCTACTGCTTCACAGGCTTGAACTTAACCAGAAGTAGTAGTTGAAGGACACTGTGGGTCTTCAATCCTTCAGATACTATAAATGAGCCCAAGTTCTTTTTTCCTTTGGGCAAAGCAACTACCTAGAACCTCTATGCTTGGAGAAGGAAGAGTTCCTTTATAAACCTTTAAGCTGATCTCAGGTCTTAGGTGGGCATGTAAGAGTCGGGGTTGATATTAGCAGAAGTGAGGTAGCGACAAGATCATGAGGCTGAGAGTAGAAAGTCCTTCTCCTCCTGAATCACACTTTCATGTCACAGCATCCTCAGGGCTGGCCCTTCTCTATCACTTTCCACTCCATTCTGGTCTCCACCTAAGTACACTTACATAGCATAAATCAATAGTATGTGAATAAGGTCAGTGAGTTGAATACTGCTTAAGAATATCTGTTCTGAGCATCAGCTGAATGTTAGGCAGAACCCCAAGTACTAGGGCTACAAGGTGAATTAGAACACTGTGGCTCCTCTCCTTGTATAGATTCGGTACAATGCAGATGATATGATATGTTTATCGTGAAGGCAGGTACAGTGCAAACGCTGATGAACTGGCAGACTACAAAAGGATATGTAGTACATGTCAGGTGACTGAACTTTGCCTTGACTCCTCCACCAATGCACAGTTCAGACACATTTTTCTGGAGTACACCTACATATTTCCCTTGCCCACATAGTGAACCTTCAGGGTCTAATGTGTAGCTTTTGGTGGCACATCCTATGAAGTATATTTATCCTGAGATATGTTGTAGAAATATATTGTTATATAGGACAAGGACATTTCTTGAATCCAAGTCTATCTCATAGAATTTTGTGTTCTAGCACTTAAACAGGTTTTTGTTTAGAAAGAGAACACCCTTTCTTCTCTTGGGTATGGACAATGGAAGTGTCTGACCACAACAGCTAACAGCCTTTGCTCGGTCAGGCTCCAAAGCATTAAAAGGATCCACTGAGATGACAGACTGATGCTCCAGGACAAAGACAAGGCCAGTGGTTGTCTTAGGGCTTCTACTGCTGCAACGAAAACACCATGACCGATATGCAAGTTGGGAAGGAAAGGGTTTATTTGCCTTAAACTTCCAGATCATAGTCGATCATTGGAAAAAGTCAGGCATGAACTCACTCAAGCTGGGGTGGAACCTGAAGGCGGGAGCTGATACAGAGGTCATGGAAGGGTGTTGTCTACTGGCTTGTTTACATGGCTTGCTAAGCCTGCTTTCTTTTGGAACCCAGGATCAGCAGCTCAGGGATGACACCACTTACAATAGGCTAGGCCCTCTCTTTGATGACTAATTTGAGAAAATGACTTAGAGCTGGATCTCATGGAGGCATTTTCTTAACTGTGACTCCTTTCCCTCTAATGATGAGAGCTTATGTCAAGTGAACACTCAGAACCAGCCATCTCAGGGGTGTTTATAATTTACATCAGCTTTCTTAAAGGAGTGTAGGGGAGGAGGTGAAGTCGTCCTTTGCCAGCAGAAAGCAACACAAGGCTAAACATCTGGAGTTACTGCAGACCTACAATTGACTACCACAGTGTTTTAAACTTCCATTGTTTTTTTCTTGTTTGTTTTGTTTTTGTTTTGTTTTTTTTTTAGTGAAAGAGACCATAATTATTCTTATATGCAGACCAAAGTATCTCTCTTACATAGAACAAAGAGGAAAGGTAAGCTATTCGGCTTTTAAGGTTAAAGTGAAGTCTTCTATGTTAGATTCAACTGGATTCTTTATTAATATGTAGAGTAAAATGTCTCGTTGTAGACCTGCCAAGAGAATTATGAAAAAAAAAGTCAATTTATTACTGCTCTTAACAGTAATCTAAACATGATCCATGGGAAGTGGGGGAATTGATGATAACCAGGGACTCCTGGATCTTTCCTTTAACTGAAAAGCAACCTGTCAGTTCAGGACAATTAGCAGCAAATAATACACCACTCCCTTATAGGTCAATCTTTTGACGTTTGTGATTTACTTAATTTTCTTCGTGTGATAATGTTCCCAGTTCTCAGATGAAATAATAAAGACTTGCGATGGGCAGTCCTTATCCAAAGTCAAGCTGATAATTGATGGGAGAGACAGAACTTTCGTCTGATCTTCTGGTTTAGATTCCCACAGGCCACAGCGCTAGGGGTTCTAAAGCAGGGGACATATTTGCCTCAGATGCCGATCACAGCCATGCTCCTGCTGCTGCTGTGGCTTTCACAGAGCAGCAAGACTTTTAAATCGTGGCTTTGCAAGTGGCTGCGCATCCTTACCCACCGAGAGACAGAAATGCATCTCAGGGAACTATAGCCTAATAATCTCCCAACTCAGCACATTAATAATAACCCGAGACGAAAATAAAACACATGACCGACTGTCTAGGTTTGTCTAAGGATTTTCTGAATGCATCTGAGGGAACTGGATGAACAAAAGCCCTTCACGATCATGTCAGAATGACTCTATCCTTCATCTCGGCATCCTTCTCCAGCCACGCCTGGCTGCTCTTCAGTTTGCTTCCATCCCTTTGCTTACACTATTAAAAGTCAAAACCAGAGAAACAGGAAGTTATTTCCCCCAAACAAAACACCTCTTTGTTTCTTTCTTTGACACACACACACACACACACACACACACACACACACATACATACATTACACAAGATTAAAATGACAGAAAATATCCCAGAGATGCAGGCTGCTGTGTTTCATACAGAGAAAGGCTCCAGGCTGAGAAACATAAGGAGATTGTTTCTTTTAAATGTTGAACATGGAAGATGGTGAGTAGCTTAAATTTATGAATAGAAGGAAACATTGTCATTTACTGGAGACCTACTACGTGACTCCCATGCACACAAACTAGTTTAATATTAGAGCAGCCACGGTGCAAGTCATTTACTTCTTTATAAACCAACAAGGAAATCAAGTGCATATGCGACATTATTACAGCTAGAGAGGGGTGAGGCAAATCTATACCTGACACCAGAGCACAGGCTTATATTTAAGTCTACTTCCCTTTCTCAAGATGAGAACAGAGTTAGGTCACCCACTGACAGAAAAACATCCTGGGGAAGCGGAAAAAATTTGATCAAAGCAAAATTATGATTATTAAATTGTAATTTCTAGAGTTTGAAATGACCCTATCTTTATTTGCTTGTCCAACAAGTCTCAGTGAGTTGTATCAGAACAACCTACTTCAGTATGAAATGTAGGCAGAGAACCTTGGCTTAAAAGGATAGTGCATAGCTCTTGGAGCTAGATGGTCTCACCAAAATTTCCAACATTTTATATGCTGGTGCTATTCCTGATCTTAGGAGAATGCCCATATCTCAGGGTTCCTATTTATGTGATAAAACCTTATGACCAAAGCAACTTGGGAAGGTGAGGGTTTATTTCAGCTAACAAGTTCCAGATCACACTGTATCACGTAGAGAATTCAGGGCTAGAACTCAACGTTGGAGCCTAGAGGCAGGAACAAAAGCCTAAGCCATGGAAGATCATTGCCTACTGGCCCGTCCTCATGACTTTCTTAACTTCTTTCTATAGCGCTGAAGACCACCATCCCAGGGCGGGACAGGCACAATCCATAGTAAAATGGGCCTTTCCATTTCAATCATCAATCAAGGGAATGCCCTCCAGATTTAACACAAGTTACTCTATCCATCAAGGTTCTCTTTTCCCAAATGACTCAACCTTTTATCAAGCTCACATAAAACTAGACAGCACTCTCCAAATACTTCCAGGACAATGAAGGAAGGATATTCCACTAGGAAGTGTCCCAAATGCATCCACTTTTTTTTTTCAGTACAACTCCTATATTATTTGCAACTCCTATATTAACCATGTTTATGAATTATTTTTGGAAGTACTTAGCCTTGGTCTGCCTTATCCACATTTTCTAGTTGCACTGGTTCATGAAAAACCTGCAAGCAAGCATCAGATTTATAGTCCTACTAAATGTTCCTGCTTCCCACTCAATATTCCTTCTGATTTTTTTTTTTTGTAAAATGATTATTTTTATGTTTGGCACGTTTGAGTATGCTGTATGTGTGTGCATGCATGTAGAAGTCAGAGGTGAACATCAATTATCTTGTATGATCACACTTCACCTTACAAATTTTGGGAGATACTCTCCCTTTAATCCAGAGGTCACCAATTTGGCTATGCTAGGAAGCCAGCTTGCTTCAGGGATTTAGCCTACAGATTTCTTAGCCACATAGCTCTGCCTTCAGTCATTCAGGCTTCATCCATCGAGGCCAAGTTTCCGCAAGTCTACTAGTTCTGCTTGATTCCTCAGATTTTTACTTTTTCTGGCCCCATCTGCTGAAGATTTATCTGATGTGTTTCCTGGTCCCTTTTGCTCCACTTGTCTTCCAGGGGCACATGTAGAGCAACCAAGGTGGAAATTGTGACAAAAATCCACAAGAGACTATCCTGGTATTCCTCCTGGACTGAGTTCCTCAGCAGCATCAATTGACAAAGTCACTGCTTTCATGGAGATCAATGCCAAGTATAAAGCAACACACCTAAGGTTAGACATAAGTCAATTGTGCAAACTATCAATGGCCGCTATGAAAGGAAGAGAGAATACTCTACAAGGCCATGGGTCATTGCAGCCACAGACTCTTGATGACAAACAAAGTAATGTCTTAACGAAAAAAATACATAAAACCCCACTCAGTCCTCAGAAGAACCCTAGGGGTAGGAGAGTCAAGAATCACTTTACAGCTGGGAAAACTGTACTCAGGGAAGTTAAGAGACTTGCCTACATGAGCCAGCTTGCAAATGTTCCTGCTCCAAAAGGTCTTACAAGTCTCAGAACTCAACAATCACTAAGTCAGAGATCATTCTCAATCCATACCCTCCCTCTTCCAGCTGGAAAAATTTCACTGCACATTTAACAAGAGCCAGAGTCTAACCATGCCAGAAAAAAGACTGGTCAAGGAATTCATCAGCTTAGCACACAAAACCAGAGAAGATGAACTGATTGAAATAAGCCTGAGTTGCTAGTGAGCACAGATCTCAATGACTTCAGTCTCCTGTGTTTCTAAGAGAAACTTGGATTGCTTATGCTAACCATGAGTTCAAAGACACCAAGATATCAGGAAGAGCAGCACAGGTATATTTAAAAAGTATCTCCACAGAAAAGAGGCACTTCCAATCCATCCATATGTGTGTGTATGTACGTGTGCGTGTGTGTGTGTGTGTGTGTGTGACACACACATGATAATATTTTGTTTGCAAATCTGCCTATTTACATAGTTAATGTGGTATCTGTTTGCAAACACAAATTATTTTGGTGCAATTACTTTGTGCACGGACATGGAGTTACCCGCTTCAGTAGCTTAATGGCATCAAAAAAAAAAAAAACTGCATACCAGCATATGGTTGTCTATATATAATCACAGTATTACCTGCACACATTAGTTACATAGAAGTTACATTATAATTAGCACTGTCCTTATGTCATTGGAAGGGTAGGAGAGTGTTCTAATTAAATCAGCAAGGTGTTTTGGTGGAACAAAGGGTCTCAGCATTCCATCGACTGAAATGTGCCAACTTTTTGCATTCCTATATTGTGGGGAAGTTGTTTTGTTACAACATTGAACATTTTCGTACTGTGTCCTCCTGTTTCCCTGCCTTCAAGACATAGTGTTGCTTTCTGAGTCTCCTCTGCAGCGTGAGTAGTCATCAGTCATCACATTGGAAAGGACCGCAGTAACAGTCTGGTCCATAGGACAATTCCCCAGAGAAGAAAACGCACCAGACTCCGTGTCTCACCACTTAGGGGAAAGCTCGAGATTCGGACTACTGTCTCTCATTTGGAATCTAGGACTAACTCTAACATACCCTATCCCCATATCCACATCATGATGTGCCTGTCACTTCTTTAGCGGCAACCTACATGTCTCACTCAGTCCGTTTTCTCTAAGATTAAGAATGAATTCATAAGGCAATTTTCAGAGGTTGAATGGGTACTGCACTTCTTTTCTTTCTTTCTTTCTTTCTTTCTTTCTTTCTTTCTTTCTTTCTTTCTTTCTTTCTTTCTTTCTTTCTTTCTTTTGTGTTTGTTTGTTTGTTTGTTTTTCGAGACAGGGTTTCTCTGTGTAGCCCTGGCTCTCCTGGAACTCACTCTGTAGACCAGGCTGGCCTTGAACTCAGAAATTCTCCTGCCTCTGCCTCCCAAGTGCTGGCATTAAAGGCGTGTGCCACCATGCCCGGCTCGGTGCTGCACTTCTTAATTCATTCATAACCAATAAAAACAAACTATCCTAGGTCATTGAATAAACAGAAGCTAGTATGTAAATATCTTCACACAGTTTCAAGGATGCAGTCAATTAAAAGTAGGCTGCCTCCTGAGGATGTATTCAATTAAACCCATCAGGGTGAATTGAGCCAGACTGTGTCATATGAGCTCCAGACACACCATTTTCTGGGTGACATTGGACAGTGTACTGAACCTTCCCTTGATTCCTCCATGATACTGAATCACACACGCAAATGTTTCCCTCTCATTTTTCATTATAAAAAAGAATTTTTCTTCCAGCAAGCACTGTGTTAACATGAGCTTCAAATTACAACAGGCAGTGACATCATCTTAGGGTTGATATTGCCATAGTGACTCTGAATAGAATGGGTCAGAATATTCCTTACACCCAATTTCCCCCATGCTGCCAAGTGCAATATTGTCTCTATCCTCTTTTATAGAGGAAATGTGAACTTGGAGCCTAGGGGAGGGAAGCCACGGGATGCTGTCATTATCACCAAGCCAATTGAGGAGAACAAATAGCATCAGAGCATAATCAGCATCTTCTCCCAAATCGCCCTGTCCTTCCTCCCCAGTACACCATTTAACACTCTATGCAGAAGAAACTAAACATTCTTTGTAGCATAAGATGGGAAACAGACCACAGAAGAACAGGATAAGAGATCACTGGTGTCCATCAGGAACAAATGACCATGTAATAACTCTGTAATTACATGGTAACTAGAAGTGATTGAGCCTGTAAATTATATCCTTGTCACCCCTGGGTAATGATGCAGCTCTATCTTCCATCTACAGAGAGCTGCAGCACGTGTCCACAGACACTGAGAGATAAGGGAATTCTGGGCTGTTAAAGCGGATTTGCTGCTGCTGATAGGTGGCAAAGAGACAGGCTGAAATGTGGGATTTAATGATCTTCCAGTTGAGGCATTACAGGCTCACCAGCCATAGCAAGACATCCATTACCCAGCCAGCACCCATCATCCTTTTAGCAGGATTGATTGAGACTTCCCAAATTAAAGATGAAAGGAAGAGGGCTGTGAACATGCGCATTCAAAAATGTTACACATGCCCACGGACACACACACACGTGCATAGATGCATTCATACTTACATAGATACACAGACACACACACACACAGAGACACACACACACACGCACACACCACAGACAATTTATACTCTCTCAAGCATTTAATTTGCAAGCCTCTGAAACATCACTATTGTGGCATTTCACCAAATATTTTAGTACGAGGAAGAATATTGTCTATTTCTATGCACATTCTCTCTGGGACCATTATGCAGAAACATTAAGAAATTTTGCATGGTAGATCATTCAGCAAATATTGTTTGACAGCCAACTGTGCATACAACGTTCTTTTAGGTGTTAGAGGAAACAAAAGGCATAACACTCAATTCTCCCCCTCAAGGATATGAGTCCACTTTCACAGATAATATAAATACATAAAACACTGAATTATAATGCCACAAGGCAGTATATAATTAACTGCCAAATGACTGGTATGGATAATGAGAGCTACAGAGTAGAGAGGAAACTCACTTTACTGTAGTGCAATTGTAAATATAGCATCTTATAGATGAACATGAACATCTTCAAGAGCCCAACTATCAGTCTCATTTAAGTTCTGTTAGAAGTGGGTATTTCAAATTTCTCTCTGTTGACAGGCCGCCTGTTTTCCCAAAGGCAAACAACAACAATTGCAACAAATAGATATATAGACAGATGACAGATAGATAGAGATAGATAGATAGATAGATAGATAGATAGATAGATAGATAGATAGATAGGAGTCTTCAACAATAAAAAGTATAGAAAGAACAGTGTATAAACAGTAGTCTCACAAATATAAACATAAGTTTAACATTGCCTGTAGCCAAGATAGTATCCAAGTGGAAACGTGTTCGTGATACCTGTATTCCTCAGCACAGTGCCTGTGCCTGGGGTGTAGATGTAGGTTATCTGCTCAAAGTTATGTGCACATTTGCTAATCAGCACGGGTGTTTAGTGAGGAGACCAAAGGCAGGAAGACTGCACATTCATCAACTTAAGAAACTACAAAATCTTTCCCCAAACATCCAGCCATGGTGAATTAAATTGGAGGAGACAACCCACTGGGGATTGAGAAGATTCCCTTAGACAATACTGGGGGAAAGAATATGTTCTGCTCTCTAGGTTTGTTACCCAACCTTTGGATGATGTTTAAATCAGGTTAATGCTAGTATAAAGCTACTTCCAAGGGTTAACGAAGAGGGGCCCTGTGGTCCTATCTGGATTGGATAAAATCCCACTTTGTATTATTCCGTGGCCCCTTTGAGCAAGCGCCTTATTCTTTAGCTTTCTAGTCACAAATCACCAATGGCCTTACTGATGTATGATGAGCACAGACCTACCCTGGTATTTGTCCTGAGGTTAGTCAAGACCCTCATGAGACCCAGTTGTTGGACAAACTTAGACGAAGTTATCCAAGAGAAGCTGATCTTACTAGTGAGTCTGTGTACGAGAAAGGAAGGGATAACACTATATCATTTGTATTTTTTCATAGAAGCTCTATAAATCTGTGAGCCCTAGCCTCCGAGTCAAGATAGAATTAACAGTTTCCAGATCTTTAAACGTTTGTAAGTTACCAGGGATTTTTCTTCTTCTTCTGTGGTAAATTAATGCTACCCCAAGAAAAAAAAAATGTCTTTGCATTAATAGTTTGAGTAAAGTCAATAAGAGACATATAGTTTGATAATGACTCCAAAGTACCTAACTTAACAATGGTCTCTATGTACGTTATATATCTGTGGGTCATTGGCTCCGTGTACCCAAAAAGAAAAAGTAAAAATGGGGATAACCCCTAAGAGTCTTCCTAAACTGCACTTCTATACACTGGAGAGGCTGTAATGACTAATTCTTCCAAAAAGCTAGTTAAGAGTAATTGAATCCTCAGCCTCAAGTTGCAAACAAAGGTTATGCCACTTCTGTACTGACTAACCTGCTGCAATGGGGAAAACACCAAGCAATCCAGGCTCCCACCTATTTCTTACTCATAAACATTTTCTTTCTGCAAGGGCCAAGCAGTATCTGAGAGACTGTCCTGTAACCAGGTTGGCTGATCTTCGGAGTCCTTTTTTTACCTTCTCATGACAAAGTTGCAGCCTTGATCTGTAATGGAACCTACCCACGAAACATCAGATCCACCTTGTGTACTCCTACAAAAAGGTACCCGAGAGAAACAAGCGAACTGATGAAAGATTTATCTTCCATATGTTTTCAGAGTGTTATAGTCCAACAGGGAGGTGACTTAGTGGCACAGCAGCTGCATGGATGGCAGGAGGAGCATTTGGGAAAGGCTGTTCACATAGCAGTGGTCACAGAAGCAAGGAACCAGAGGGTGGCTAAACCTTTAAAGGCATGACTCTGGTGATCCATATACCCCCCCAATGAAGCCTTACCTACCAAGGTGTCCAGAACCTCTCCTGAATAGTGTCCCCAAGTGCAGAACAAACATTCAAAGCCTGAATCCATTAGGCATTTCAGATCCAACCCATAACAGTAATAGAGATGGAGGAATCATCAAACTGCTCATAGCACTGCAGTTTCCCGCTGATGGCAGGAAACAGCTACTTGTGTTGCTCAGATCTGGTGCTGACAGCCTGGACTCCTCTCTACACCTGCACTTTTTATTTTATTTACCGGGGCCACAAGATCGATACGGGCTCCCCTGGCAACAAAGCTTTCTGCTTTGCATTGGAATTTATTTTCAATTGCTGCTGGAAACCATTATCACACAATAATGTTCATTCACCACTTATGTTATCTCTTCAGCTAGGCAGATTGCCAGGTATTTGACTGCCTGACACCAAGTCCATTTGGTGCATGACAAAAATAAAACCTCACGATGCCTGGAAATAACAGGAGACATACTTATCATCCAGCCATGGATGCCTGTGATCCTCTGGAGTTGTCAGAACTCATGTAAATCCCCCTGTGCTACTTGCCTGAAGCCGTGGGTCCACTCTCATTATCTATATACAGTGGGAGGGAAGAAAATGCTTTCCAATGGATCGGATTTAACTACAAGTTGCAGAGGTGAAGGCTCTGAAGGTAGGAAACTAGTATGAGTCTAAGGCTACTTTGGGTCATGTTTTACTTAAGCTGGAGTCATTGATCACATGATACGGCTGTGATGTTCACAAGTGTTGACTGAAATCCTTGGCGCCAGACTAAGTACTTGAGATTCACTGGAAAATGCCTATTTCTGTCTAAGAGAAGTTTAATTTAGGAAGGTAGATCAAACAAGTACACACAAGATAAACACACTGGGACACATGCGAAAATGGTGTTTGCACAAGTAACAAAGCACTGTATCCTGGATATAAATCCAGAGGCCGCTTCTTAGATGAAGTAACATTTGAATCAGATGTCTTAACTAATCTCTAAATGCAAATGTAGATACTGATCTTATGGATAACAACTGACTGGAACATAAGTCAACTCAGTGGTGAGCCATGTTGAGGTAGAGTCTGAGTTTCACACATATAATTAGGTTAAAAAGTAAAAGTTCAGGCTTAAAGGATAAGCCTACATCTTTCCAATTACTAGGGGATAGCTCATTTTCTATGTGTTTATTTCAAAGATGTAGCCAGAGGAGCTGAGCCTCAGTTGAAATCAAGGTCAGTGGAAGAAATGGTGAAATAGACAGGCCTTGCACACAGTCAAGAGAGCAAGCTCAGAAAATGGAAGAGACTTACACTGAGAATATTTCAACTTGATCATTGATGAAGCTGATGTTTATGGGGTCAGAACAGCCCAGGGGGATGAGAACATACAAGGAAACAAGTTGACAACAGTCTGGAGCAAAGATAGTGAAGAATGAGACAGATGACAAGGTACCACAGCAAAAAAAATAAATAAAGATATAAGAAGGAGGAAAAGGAAGAAGGAGGAAGAGGAGGAGGAGGAGGAGGAGGAGGAGGAGGAGGAGGAGGAGGAGGAGGAGGAGGAGGAGAAGGAGGAGGGAAGTCATCATAGAGTTGGTGGTGAACAAAGTAATTGAGGCATTACATTAACACCCAGCTGTGCACTTGGGAGCTTGGGCAGGTGGTGCACACATGTGCCCAGCACTCACAAACTTGTTGTCAGCCCTATACCCAGGGCAGAATGATCACAAGTTTCAGACCAACGTGTGATACATAGAGAAACGATGCTGTCCCCCAAATCAAGAGCTAAGCTGGAGCTCAGGGGAAAATAGTTGCACTTACCTAACACCTGTAAGGCCCTAGGCTTAATCCCTATTACTGCAGAGAGAATGCAGGAGACAAAAAGGAGGCAAGAATAAATAAAGCAAGGAAGGAGGGTTTGTTATCTTTGTTAAGAGTTAGACTGTTGATCAACATGGCTTTAATGAATATAACAGTTAGAATGCATCCATTTGGTTAAGGAATGAATAGGAAAGAAATGGTGTGCTTATTTTAAAAATGTCAATTAAGGAAGAATGTAGACATATACAAGCAGAAATTCAAAAACTGGGAGGATGTGAGCAAAGTAAGTTTTAGAGGAAAGCCTGGCAGGAAGCAATAGGATTGGAGAGTCCCTCACAGAAAAGCCTATAGAACAATGTCTAAGCAACTGGTATTTGCAACTCCAAAGACAATCCATGTCTGAGTCTGCTAGAACTCTCCCATAATTCTGCCTTGGTCTGCTCCTTGCTGCGTGGTAGCGTGCATGTCCACCTAGGCTGGTTTATCCTTACCATGTCTGTGCAGGGCTTGTCCTTGTGACCGTCTTTGGCCTCGGGCTGCTTGCAGACGAGTGCGCTCAGGCTGGAGGCATGCCATGATATATCAATCACTTTGCTCTCTGGTTTCCTTTAAGAACACAGTTCTACTCTACAGGCAGGTGGGTGGCATCTCTTTAACCCCAAACCCAGCATAAAACCATGTAGATCATCCTGAGCCCATATATAATCTACAGTAATCTCTATCAATCCACAAATTGAGAAATATAAAAGAAATGGCTACCTTATTATATATTTAAGAGATTTTTAAACTCAGCATTACTATGGTCAATAGCTGACTAATTAATTCAATGAGCTAACTTCCTGCTGCCTCTTGGCTCCTAGAGTCTCTATCTTTCATTTTCTTCACTTTGCCCAAACCATATCTGTCTCTTACCTTTCCTGATGTCAACCATAGCACTGACACAGGGCCTTTACATATGCAGCTTTCTCTTGGAGAGCCAGGATCTAAGTGGTCGCTTTTCTGACTTTGTTCACATTCCATGGGGACCATCCAGAACTACCTCTACATCATAGGCTTACTGTTTACTCTCTGCTTAGCATTATTTCTTGTATAGAAAGTGCATGGCGTGTATTTGTTTATGCACAGATCTATCTATTTAATTATAAATTAAATAATGGGTAGTTGTATATAAGTACATATAATTAATTTGTTAAACATGGCTTATTTTCTATCCTACAAGCCAGCACTCAACTTGTGTGTACAGCCTCATTAGGAATTAAATAAACAGCACTTCAGTTTCAGCTTCTTGGTCACAAAACAAGACATTTTATAACTGTGTGTGTAACATGAAGTGGTCTGGGAGATTTTATTTTGCTTTAGTAGGTGTAGGGTTGGTGAGGGTTTTCAGAGTAGCTGTAAGGAGGGTTGGACAAGGTAAACTTTAAAGAGATGGGAAGGCCATGTGTTGATGCACACGGTCCTAGTCACTTCTAGAACCCCTGAGGACTGCTCCACCTGAGGACAAAGCCACTTGTAATGGATATTTACAATTATGACCATAGTAAGAAATAATGTAAATGATATTTTCTCTGCTTTGCTTAATAAGATGAGGCAATAATATATTTTAGGAAAAGAAGTCAAACAAAAAAGATTGTAATGTTTCCAGATCAGTTTAAAGGACGATAGCTCAGTGGTCTGACAAACTCACTCATGTGGAACAGGGATGGTGCTTTATAAATAAGACCTCCCTATACAAACATGTAGATTTGTAATGAATTGGCTGATTATTCTTTCCCCATGAATAATACACAGAATTGATTTTATGCCCATGACCCTCTCTGGTCATTTATTACCTCCTTTGTATGGTTTTCTTTAAAAAAAAAGAAAATCTGTTAAAACACATAGTTGTAGCCA
The DNA here is from genome assembly GCF_900095145.1 of Mus pahari. NCBI lineage: Eukaryota > Metazoa > Chordata > Mammalia > Rodentia > Muridae > Mus > Mus pahari. The sequence continues at coordinate 24,301,495 of NC_034599.1, forward strand.
CCAGTCAGTTGCAGTTATTATGTCTTCCGTTTCCTTACAACTAACGGCCCATATGGCTCTTTTTCTGTGGCTGGAATGCATGAACAAGATTTGTTAAGCAAACTTCACCAAAACAAAGGACTTCGCATTTTGTCTCTCATCCTATCAACCTTTGTGCAAGCAGATGAATAGAGTAAACCCAGTCTCCAGTTTTTCTTGGGAGTCCTCAAAGTAGCTAGGAGCATACAGGTATAGCCAGGAGAAGGGACTCAGCACCAAACCCAGGACCAATGTAGGAAGACTCAGAGGCATGGGATATAGCGGCAGGGACTCAGCATGCTCAAGTATGAGAAATATAAAGGGCCCAGCTTTAGGAGGCCCCTGACTTTTATAAATCTATGAGCTCTACTCTTATGTTCTTAAAATTAAGATCAGAAAGCGTTTCCCATATGTTTCCCGCAAGAGTAAGGAGAACTGACTGGAAACATGTCTGGGATCGTCTGTTCTTACTGAGGCCTGCCCCTCAGGAGAAATCATTTTACTGGGGCCTAGGACCTGGGGAAAAGGGAAAGACACAACTCCCGCCACAACTAGCCTTCTGGACTCACCTGAGAGCAGAAGATGCACACACAAACAGAAACATACAAATGAAGGTCACAGTCACGGGCCATAAGCCCAGTAAACTACAGGCACCAGCAGTGTGAGACCCCGCAGAGCAGTGGGCTGGGGCAGGTGTGAAGAAGACAACTGTGGAATTCAGTTAGCTGTGTTGGTATCAGAAAAGATAGATAACAAGGAAGGAGAGGGAAATGCAAGCTGAAGGTGAAGAAGACCTGGATGCTCTGAAGAAAAGCAGATCAAGTACCAGGGCAGACCTAGAGGACTCCTATGCGGGGAGTACAGCAGCCAGTGACACATGGGAAATCTGCAAACATAGAGGTAGGCTCTTCCTAAACCAAAGTGCACAGAGGACAAAGGATGGGAAGAAGAGGAACCAAATACCGCCCCCCCCCTCACTGTGTGGGTCAACTACAACAGAATGAATCCCTGCTGATGGTAACTGAAATAGAGAGTATTATATCTTATGACCCAGGAAATCCAAGTCAGGATAAACGTGAAGCATGGTTCTTTAATTGCTAATCTAGACCTCAAAGCTGTGTGTGTACTCCATTTGTTTCTAGCCTGCTTTCTCAAAAAAAAAAAAAAAAATGATTTTCTAATCCCCAATAGCATTTTCCTTCTCAAGAAAGGAAAAGAAGAAACAACTGTTTTCCCAAGGTCCCTGGCTCCTAATCAAAATCCAAGCTAAAACTAAACAACACAGAGCCATACCAAAAGTAACTGCCTTGTTCTCAACCCCAACCGCTGTTGATAATATCTATGAATTATCAGCACTGGAACCTAGAAGCACTCTCCAACCCACGAGAGGCTTTTCCTCAGCACTGTAAGTACTGTATGAAAGCAGATGACAGTGTTCTTGCAGATGAAAGCCAATGGAATGTCTTTATTTTTCAAAAAAGTGTCTGATGAATTCACAAGGGAAAACATCTGTGGACCCCTTTCACCTAAAGAACAGCTTTTGTGGCATGAGCTGACAGTGACCTCACAGTCAGGAATGTCTCATAGAAGGGACTCCGGGATGGTGCACATATATGATCATTTGTGCCCCTGATGAATGACATGTTCCTTGGAAACGGAGAGCAATGGGTATTTAACAGCTGATGAGCAAGACTCCTCGAGAGTGCAGGGCAAGATATTAACCCAAAGGACACTCCAAGCTCTTGCAGCAAGGGCAGGGTATTGTAAGCAGCAATCTTATTGATATTAGCAATAATTACAATAATTATGAGCATGCACATAGCACTTTTATTTCTGCAAATGTTCTGCATTCATCCTAGTGATTGCCATTTGTACAGTACTTTGTATTTCCTAAACACTCTGTCATTAATCAGATAATGGCAGCAACATCTGTGGCCAGGGGCCTTAGTTTCCCTCTTAACAGGCACAAGATGGAGGGAAACTGTTTGCCTTGCCTCCAGGCATGTCATCAGTTAGTGATAGAATCAGAATCTCATTTTCAAGTGCCCTGGTGTCTATGTTGTCTCCACTTTGCATGTGAAGTTGGGTGACTCCTAACAGAAAGGAGGATGCCTGGGGCATGAAAACCCATCACTCGCACAGCCTCTCGCACCATGTGAAAACTGTTTTCATGGAGAACTTTAGGGGTTGCAAGGTATACCGCCCCCCAGAAAATCATTATAACAAAATTCAAAGTTCTCATCCTTGGTTCAGGTCACACCCATGATTCAATCAGACTGGTTTGGGGTTGATGCTAATGGGAACTCACAGGAGTGAGAAGAACTGCTACACACAGTGGGTTTCAACCTTCAGGAGCATTCAAGGGCTTCTCAAAGCCTGTGTGTTCCCACCCCAAGGATTTCCCACCAGACAGGACTAGAATGGGGCCTGAAAATGTACAACCGTGACAACTTCCCAAGTGACACTTATGGCTAAGTACAGTGGCACACTCTAAGAACTGATTTAAACATTTCTATCCTGTCCTGCCTTAACCATCCTTACCTCATTCCATCACATTCTATTTTGGAAAGGGGTTCTTCTTACACAGCCCAGGTTGGACTCAAACTTGAGATCCTCTTGCCTTAGCCTCTAAAATGCTTTAATTATGTGCACTTGACAGCAATCTAAGGTATTATATATGCAGATAGAAGAATTGCTAAATTGTTTTAATTTTCATTACAAAAATCCCTTCAATTGTAATTACTTAGCTTTTAAATAACTGAATAGATTGATACTAACATCTATGTTCAGCAGAGGTTGGCCAAACCCTGCCTCCACAGAGAGACCTCTACTCTGCAGTGAGTCTGATAGCAACTGAACACTGCTGGAAAAGGGAATACTTCCTTGGGTAGGCAGCTGGTAGAAAGTCCCTACATGTCTAGGTAATCTGCTCCAGAGGGAAGAGGGAATACGAAATTATTCCATCACCTTGAGTCAGTGTGTCAGTGTTCGAGTGACTTCATCTTTCTTTCTTTCTTTCTTTTTTTTTTTTTTTTTTTTTTTTTTTTTGTTTGGTGGTAAAACCACCTTGACCAAAAACAATTTCTGAGTTATTTCATCTTACATGTCCAGGTAAGAACTCATCACTTAGGAAAGTCATTACAAAATCAGGAACTTAAGCAGAAACTATGGAGGAAGGCTGATTATCATCTTGCTTTCCAGAGAGCTGGTACTCAGTAGCTTTCTTATATGGCCTACAACCATCTACCTAGGGATATAGTATCCACAGTGGGCTGGACCTCCCACATCAATCATCAGTCAAAAAAATATCCCCCAAACATACCCAAAGACCAGTGTGGTCTAGGTTACTCCTTAGCTGAGGTTTGCTCTTCCCAGGTGACCCTAGTTTGTGTCAACACTAACCAGGACACTTACTAGGAAGTTAGTCTTTACTCGTTTCTACAGTAAGAGTAGCCCATCCTAGAACACATGATGTTCCATGCCCCTTCTGGCCATATGTTCCTAACCAGATGGAAAGATCAGCTGAATTTGGTAAGTAGATGAGAAAGAAACCAGGGCATACTCAAAAGGCTATGACAGCCACATGTCTCCACAGTCAAGAAGAAAAATAAGCAAGTAAGGAACAACTGTGGAAGAGCCCATCATGGCTTAAATGCAATCAGCCTCTATCAGAGCTCCTTGGAGATGTATATTATATAGGGAAAGGTGCAGCCCTGAGTCTAGCTAAACCAGCCTTTCAAAAACAGTTTGTCAGGAATAGAGTGACCAGAACTGACCACAGGACCATACTGAGAGTGGAAGGCACCACCTGAAGTCCTGAGTGACATGCACAGATAAAAAGCTAGAACACCAAACCAAACCAAACCAAGCACACTGTTTCCCTCTCCCTCGGTTCCAGCTCTCCCCTTGAGGCTGCTCTCTCTAGGAAGAGCCCACACATTCCCAAAGCATTCTTGCTGAGCAGACCCCAGGACTATGGAGACCCCACAACAGCTAGAGATTAAAGGAGTCAGATACAATCCAGACAGCCAGTCACTCCAGATGCTTGTCCCTTGAACAGCCTTCAGCCAGAGCATCACCTCGCCAGGGCTTCTGTCCCTCTCTCAGACTCAGCTGTGACCGACCAACCGGAGGAGCCAATCCCACAGCTGTTCACCTGCATGCTGTGCCTGTTCCCCAGCTGTAAGACCATATCACTTGTGCTTGTTTGCCATCGGCTCTAATTAAGAGAGCTTTAATTTTCCAGCATTATCTTGGCTCCTCCTTCCCAAACACTCACATCAAGAGACGCAGTTGTTTCCCATGAATGCTGAACTCAGGCCTATGCCCAGGGACACTGTTGAGAACACCCTCCGGTGTCTCATAGGGCAGAGCATTCAGAGGAGCAAACGACAGAGTCTGGGGTAGGTAAGGCGGCTGCCCTTCACAGATCCTGATGATCATACACTCTTCCTTCGGAAGAGCCAGATTCCCCTCACGGTCTCCACAGCGGGATTTTTTTTCTTTTCAGAAGTCTTCCCACGAGCTTCATGTGGAGCCAGCCTAAGGAACTCAAACTTGATTCCAATCTGATTATCCAACATGGCCCTATCAGCTGAGACAGCAACATTTATCACATTAATAGGAAGGATGGAAGAAAACTGGGATCCTATCCAACAGGAGAGTTTTTATCACATGTTGCACTGTCTTACAAATCCAATTATCACCAGCTGAAGGTCTTTACAGCCCTTGGATTGCAGCTCTCGAATCTTAAAGGAGAATGACGCACATTTCCTAAGACTCTTTCCTCTGTTCTTTATACCAGGCACTTACAGACACTCAGCCCACAGGACAACTTCAGAACTAAAGCTGCCTATGAAGTACTCATCTTGAGTTTAACCAATGAGTTCAAGAGAAACTTAGATTGAGGATGCTGTTTGACCACTGAACTCAACAACATGGTCTGAAATGTACTTCAAACAGAGGTGAGATCCTAGACTCTAAGTCTAAGAGGGCTGATAGGTAAGCTCATAGTGACTGTCAAAAGTAGGGCAGAATCTTTTGCAATGCCATGCAGCTCTCAAAATTTACTAACAAGTTTAGAGGCTGATAACAGATACCCTGTAACTTACAAGAAGCACTCCCTTAGGCTATGAGTATAAATGTCTCAGTACCATGCTAAATAAAGCCTACTGGCATCTGCTGTAGCCAGGAAAAGAGATCAGTAAATATATGCACTAAAAGTCTCAAGATAAAGTTGATCAAAAGTGGCAGACAAACATTGGGAGGCACATTCACTGAGCAAGGGTAGAAAACAGCCCAGAGAGTGGTATATCCATGTAGAGTTCTCAGCTCTGATGAAGAACCAGTGATTCTAGTACTGAGCCACCCTAACCTAGTCGCTGTGAAGGCTTTGCCAGGGGAAGTCAGGCCCTGAAGATCAGAGAACTTTAGGCTTTCATTCTAGGAAACTCACTTGGTTTGGAATACTGGGTGATGGCCTGCCTAGGTGTGCTGATGGTTAACTACTATGTAAATCCAATGACTTCTCGCAGAGCTATACAGAGGGTGCAGAGTCAGCGAGGAGTCCAAGTCAGGACTATGCCTTTCCTTGACTAAGAGGTTATTAATGGTAGCAGGAAGGACATGAAAGACACCAACGAAAAGCAAATGAGAAACAGACCCTAAAGTGACTTAAACTTCTAGTAGACTCCTTACTCGAATACAAGTCTACTAAAGAAAGTCTGTCTGTAGGTATTTGAACATGAACTCTGTCTAGTCATTGGATGAGAGCTCAAACCTAGAGAACTCGGGAACAGGATATAAGACGCTAGGCTTTATGACTAACGGTAACACCTTTACTACTTGTGACTGTCACAGAGTAGTACACTAGAGAGCCAGTTAGAATATTGCAGTGAAGCAGGAGATTATGATCTGTAGTCACTCTACAAATGGGCACCAAGAATCGCTGGATTGTTCCAATATGTTGGTTATACCCATTAAAACTTCAAGGCATTTCTTCTGAATACATTTAAAAGAACTAATGGAAAGTATGTTTTAAAGCTGAAGAGACGTACACAGCCATACACAAAGACTCCCAACAAGGACACAGAAGTTATATTTTAGAAAATGAACTGATGCAAATTCTAGAGATAAAAAGCAAAAGGAAATCGTTTTTGTTTTTTTTTTTTTACTAAAGACTTAACAGCCCATTTGAGATAAAAGAAAAAGTCCAAGAACTTAAAAATCATGAAAAAAATATTTAATCAAAAAATAGAAGAAAAATGATAAAAGAAAGATGCACAGAGTTTCATGACATACAATAATAGTATTCGGTAAAGAGGAATGATATACACAGAGAGGGGCAGAGATCACGTGCCACACCTTAGGTAAAATATTATCAAATGTCATAAAATCAAAAATGTGTTTACATAGCTAAGAAGTTCTACAGATTCAGACTACCACACCACAATATGTAATCAAACACTTAAAATGAAAGAAAAACAGACAAACATGACAGTTGTAAGAGAAGAGTTATAGAGGAGTGCTCATGTGCCTGATAGTTTACCATTTTACCTGCAATCAGAGTGGCCAAGAAACTAGGGTAACATGACATATTCAAATATTGAGGGATAACAAGAGCAGTGCATAACAGAATTTCCCTTCAAATGTGGAGGTAAAAATGCAGTCCATACCAGGCAATGCATTGTTAGTTGACCTGCCTTGCAAATACTCTGGAAAATCTATCAGGAGACAGGACACAGCCAGATGGTGACCTAAATTCAAAGGAAGAAAAGAAACGCAGAAGAAATCACAATGTGCAGGTTCATGTAAAACACTCTCAATGAGTCTCTCCTTTCTTATCATGTCACCTTTACAACAAAACACTCTGCGTTACAGTAAAACTATTATATTTCTGCATTTATCATCTATACGAATGGAATGTATCTGAAAGAAAGAGATGAGAAATAAAGGGCAGTGATAAACTGAAAGCACTCTTCTTTATGTTTTGCCAGAATTTTGTTAATATTAGCAATTAAATCAACTCTTAGAAGCTAAATGAATGATTACAATCACGAGCAAGAGTAATAAAATATATAAAGTCAATATAAAATTAAACATGGGGCTAGATTGATGGATCGGGCATTAAGAGCACTAACTGTTCTATCAGAGGGTCAGAGTTTAGATTTATCCAAGAACTCACAACAAGCAGCTCACAAACCCCTGTAACATCAGCTCTAAAGGATTCAATTCCCCTTCCGGTCACCATGCACCCCTTACACACAAATAGAACAAGATGGATCTTTAAAACAATAGAATGCCATAAAAATAAATTTAATAAGAAAGTTTCCAATCCAGATGAAAAAAAAAGCAGTTAAAAATCATCTCTTTCTCACTTCCTCTATCTCTCTCATACACATACACACACACACACACACACACACACACACACACACACACACACACA
>NC_034599.1:24308980-24313047 GCF_900095145.1 Mus pahari
ACACACACACACACACACACACACACACACACACACACACACACATACACACACACACACACACACACACAAACACAAATACCAAAACACCAATGAAAATCCAATCATGAAAATCATGAAAGGAATGGCTGTTAAATATGTATAAAATAAACAGCACAATTAAGAGGCACAGTAAGAATATATACTAAAGTGAATTTCCATTGTAAATTATAAAATAGGAAGATTATTATAATAACTAACATCATGGAAACTTGTGGTTTTAAATTACAAATCAGACAGAAAACTAGAAAGCCTTCAGATTTTTTTTTAGAAATTAAGTAATATGATTAATAATGATATATGTGAGAAAATAGATAACCATAATAAATTATGTATTTAGCTGAGTAGAAACCAAACCTCAATAGTTCAGAATTTATGAGATGCAGTAAAAAGATGTACTGAGGGGTCATTTATATTTGTAAATATTTATGGTAGAAATGACAAAGATCTTAGTCAGTGGCCTAATATGCTATCTTAAGAAAATAGAAATGTAGAGAAAGTCAAGTCAAAATCAGAGAATTAGAGGGGGAAATGAGAAGGGTGTTGTAATGAAGTGAAGAAAGACAATATTACAAAAAGTCAAGTGAGCTAAAGTCATTCCTATAAGATCAACAAAGTTAACAAATATTTTATTAGAGTAACGGAGAAAAGGAGAAAAAATTGTTGGAGTTAATAATAAAAGTGGAGACATGCTGGTACAAGTCCTAACATTTTCAGAGTATAAATGGTCTGGGTAGATATCTTATTAACAACTTATACCAACAAATTAGACAATTTAGATGAAATGGACAAATTCAACAAATGACACAAATTATTGAAATTGACACAGGAAGAAGCACAACATTGGAATAAAATAGAACCCAGTATTTATATTCACAATTAATATAAATGGTGACAGGTAAAAGCCAGATCCACAGGGCTTCACAAAACTTTGGCAAACAGCAAAGTACAAAACATTCATACTGCACAAATTCCTTCACCACATAGAAATGCAGCTTATTCTCTGGGCTCAGGATTACCAGTTATGAAAGCCAGCCAAAAAAAAAGTGTAAGGAAAATAAGCTATATATTAATACCCTTCATGAACACAGGTGCAGCATGCTTTAATAAAATATTAATAAACAGAAACTAAGAATATATGAGGGGTGTTATATACTAATGTTCAGTTAGCCATAGCACAGATGGATAGCTTGAAGCAATATCTGAGAATGAATGAAACATAACATAAAACAGAATTTAGGCAAAGCTGCATGTCCATCTTAATAGATTAAGAAAAACATTTTCCCAAGCTCCACACTCATTCCTCATAAAACTTCCCAAGCAGGAGAATTAGAATCAGCCTCAACTTTTCAAAGTTAAGTATAAAACCCCATAGTAGTTGATGCCCTCCAAAAGTGATAAAAGACTGAATGGTTTCCCTCCAGGACTAGGAGTACTCAATGTTGACACTTTTACTCAACATGAAATTAATGACTATATCCCATGTGCTGCCACCACCACCACCATCACCACCATCAACAACAATGAAGAGAGAATTTAAGCCAAGATACACTTGAGAACAGGTAACAGTAGAAAAAGAAAAAAATATAGCATGTAGGCAGGAAGGGGAGAAATAAATCTATCACCCAACACAAGCTTGAATAATGAAAATCACCAGATGGCAAAAAAAAGAAACAGTTCAGCAAGGTTGCAGAAAAGCAGTATCAATACACAAAAGCCAATTATGCTTCTATAAACCAACAAATCTAAAGCTGTGCTAACAATTCCATTCACAAAAGCATCAAAAAGAATTAAATACTTAATAATAAATGTCTACATTGAAATCCATATAAGAGTGTGGAATGAAATTAAAACGTGTCCCAGTAAATGGAGAGGCATTCCATGTTCATGGATCTGATGCCTCAGTATTGTCAAGATGGCAGTTTGTCCCAAATTGATCTATAAATTAGACTGAGATGTCCATTAAAAATCTCAGCAGGGTGGTATAAATTGACAATCTGTTGCTAAGCTACTTATGAAAATGCAAAGGATGTAGAAAAGCCAAAGCAATTTCAAAGAAAGATTAATGTCAGCTGACAATATTCTCTGCTATCAAATCTTCTGTAAGGTTATAGCCGTGAGAAGCGTGTGTACAGTACCAGACATTTGGATCAGTGGAACAGAACTGGCTTTCTAGATCTGTACCCCATTCATGGGAGCAAAGGAAGTGCCATTGTTCCCACTATGGACAACTGAGTGGTCATAGACATCCCAAGAATAAAGCTTGTTTTTCAACACAGTGGTCTAAGGCAACTGAATCCCCATCTAGATTTTGTTTTAAAGACCATAGGTTTCTCAACTCAAAATAAATCTATAGGTCTTTGTAGAGGCCTGTTTCTAGGAGAAACTCTTTATGTCCCATCATTGAGTAAAATGTTCTTAGGTTAAAAATAAAAAAAAAAAAAGACTTAATAAAAATGTAACAAATTGGGCTTCATCAAATTTGAAAACTTTTTGACTTAACATCATCTTTAAGGCAATGAAAAGACATGCCACATACTGGAGGAAATACTTGTAAATCATGTGTCTAATAAAAGTCTTGTACCAAGAAAATATAAATAATTCTTACAACTGAGGAAAACAAGCAATTCAATTAGGAAACTGACAAAGGCTTTGAACACACTCCTCAACTACAAAGATATATGAATTGCAATAGGCATGAGGAAAGGCACTCAATGTCATTAGTTGGGAAGGAACTGCAAAAGGGAGCCACAAGAAGATAACCTTTACGTGCTCACTAGAAAGGCCACCATCAAAATGAACAACCCTAGCAAGTGTTGGCAAGGACGAAGAGAAAGCAGGTTACTGATCTGCTGCAGGAGGGAATGCGAACTGTTGTAGTCATTTTGGGAAAACATTTGGCAAGTTTTATAAAAGTTTGAAATAAATCAATATGCGAATCAGGAAGTCTACTCATATGACTGCCCACGTTCATAACAGTATTGCTCATAATAGGCCAAAATCTAAAAACTACCTGTATATCTACCAACTATTTCATTAAGTTTAATGATGTTATTTGCAAAGATTTCAAAGATATATCATCATTAAAGTTATCTTTGTAGTACAATACTACTGTACAATGAAAAAATTAAGGTATGAATAAATGCCAACACATGGTTGAAACTTAAAATCATGATGAAGAAATTCATATGCAAACCCCACTCACTGTATAATTTTAATTAAATCAGATTTCAGAAAAGGGAAATTTATAGACAGAGAAACAGATTAGTTACCTAAGTCTGGGAGGAAAAAGGGAGGTTAGATAGGACCATGGAAATTTTTTTGGAATGATGACCACGTTTCCAAATGGGGTGTGGTGATGGTTATTCAACTATATGAGTAAACGTTTTAAAAAGAAAAATCACCTAAGTACACATATAAATTATACCTTAGCCAAATGATGGAGGCATGAAGGTATGCTGTAGGACCACTTCAGTTGGTTATCTTGGAGCCATAAAAGTTCATGTGTACGTCATCGTTCTCTGGCTGGGAAGATGGAGCCATCCTTGATCAAGAGTAATCTCATTTCTATTTCCTATTATCAGTGTCCCACTGATCCCTTGTTCTCAAAATTTGCTTCTAGCTAAATCTTTCTGTGACTATGACTTTAAAGAGTGGTCAATGCTATGTGTGGTGATCCTACCTCTCATCTCTGAGCAGTTCCCTATAGACTTTGCTCTCTACAGAATGGGCAGTCTGCCATCATCAGTGACAGCCCACATGCAGTCACTCATAGACCCCTCTGAGTCCTTATTTCACAGGCCCTGCTTTCCCTCAGGCTCCCGAACAACAATGCCCATGAGTATCTCTGGCCTCTTCGTGGAGAATCTTTAGAATGACTTGTTGGATAAACTTGACTGATTGTGACCTTAAAAGTTTCATGAGCCTTTCTGTGGTGAATTATGTCTATCCTTTATAAAACATTCTCTCTCTCTCTCTCTCTCTCTCTCTCTCTCTCTCTCTCTCTCTCTCCTCTCCTCTCCTCTCCT
>NC_034599.1:24313190-24366380 GCF_900095145.1 Mus pahari
CTCTCCTCTCCTCTCCTCTCCTCTCCTCTCCCCCCTCTCTTTTACAATGTCTCCAACATTGGTTAACCATATGACCTCTCTACTATTCATGTTTGACTCCACAGGTCAAATTACTATCTGAATAACTAATTACATGTTTCATGGACACCCCCAAGTACAGTAATACCTCCATCAAACTCTCATGTGTGTTCTCCAATTCTTTCAAAAACCTCAGCCAAGCAGGATGTCTGAAAGCCTTTTGGAGTCCTCCATCCTATCCCCATAGCAACTGTGGAGAAGCCCTAACCTGCGAATTCCAAGTGTCTACCTATTCTTTTTTTCCTACCCTCTGCTCTGGCTTCATCTTACCACTGCATCAGTTTGTATCCTAACAACAGATATCTCAAGTCCTCCTTTTAAATGAATGAATGAACTACTTAAGCAAAGATGCAAAAGAGAAGAGGAATATTGTGTTATAGGCAAATGTGCTGTCAGTTTAAGAAACAGAGACCTCTACTGGTGTTAATCTTTGTGGAAACCCTCATTAGTACTCATTAAAAATAAAATTATACTCAGATATGCCCTGTGCCTTCTCTCTACATATGTGCTTTCATCATTAGATTTCCATCTAACCTTGTATATGGAATACTTTGTTATTTCAGATTATGCTTATTAAAAGTTTTCAGTAATCGGGAGATGGGCTGGGCTTAGGTCCATTTTTGCATTTATGAAAGAAGTGTTGATTAATTACAGTGGAAATGACAAGACAGCTACTTGACAACATATTGTTAGCCATTAATTAACTTAACTTTATGTTCTTGAAAATAATAAAATTGCATTTCTTTGTAAAGGTTTTATAATTAGCCTGAACCACACAATTTAACACTTAATTATACACTGTCTTCTATTGTTTTTTTAATTCCTTTCTTTCTTCCTTTTTCTCCCACTCCTTTCTTTCTGACCTCATCCTCCACAGCAATGTAAAGGGACTACACCATGTATTCACTGTGCCAGTCATTCCTAAAGTATACAGATAAATTAACAGCCCTTAGTTCTGCCCTCAAGAAGCTTCCTCTGAAGAACGGAGATGGAACTGGCACATGACTGACTATATTGCATGGATGAAAGTAGTTAACCGTATTCACAAGTTTGAGGGAAATCTAAGATGCTGAGAGAATTCAAAAGAAAGGCAGTTATGGCTTCCAAACTGGTGGAGGGATATGAGCTTGAGGACAAAGAAGGACACATTCAGAGGTCCAGAGGGTACATCGACTGGAGATGAGCAAGCACACAGACAGAAGCAGAGGAAGCTGGGATGCAGATTAAATCCACAAGGTGCACTAAAAAGATCACAAATTCAGAAATCAGCCCCTCTACCACTCATAGTAACGTTGGCCGACTTAATTGTACCGGAGGATTGTTGAATTTTAGCTCTTTATATTTAAATTGTACACTGTAGTGTCTATTCATGGAAAGATTATGCTAACTAACTGGGATAACACTCAGGAAGTTCAGATACATGGTAGGTATCAAGCCGTGAATCACAATGCATGTGCTCCTTTGATTCAAGAGAAAATGAGTATGATAGATAGAAACACTATTTGTGAAGAAAGCAGAGAGCAAATGTTGTGCAGCCACTCATCCAGTTCAGGATGCTCATTGGCTTATATGGCTTCTCTGCAAGCAGCTGTTTTGTGGTTCTTAGCAGAGAGCTAGGACTCCTTTTACTCCTGAGCTCAGCCCCGCAAGCAAAGATTTCAAAGAGAGATGGAAGAACTAAACACCATTTACTTGGACTTCAAGATAAATGCAGGACTCGGGGCAGAAAATGTTATTAGGTAGTTCCCCATCTTACTTTTTGTCTTCTTGAATCATATTGTATCTTTATAGAGTTTGTACCAAAGGTGATTTTTATTCAGATCCTCCATAATGTATTTATGAAACCAACTTTACTGATCAATAGTGTAAGGAGTGGTTCCAGGCTTGCCGAGAATTATGACTAAATATAAATGCAAACAACTCCGTACAGAGAGCTTGCATTGTGAGATCTGTAACTAGCAGGTAACTTCCCGCTACACACATTGAAAGCTTAGTGAGCAAGCACATGGAAAGGCCATTGAGATCAGGGAACTCTTAGTGTCTCTCCCAAGCACAAGCATGAGACTTCAATCATCTAGAACGAACAAATGATATTTGGTACCTCTTCAGAGAGATAGCATACAATTATTCATTTATAAAGTTATGTGGTGTTGGTAAGCAAACATAAAGGAAGGAAAATTGTTCTAGAAAGGCACTGGCAACTTCCCCAAGGAGAGAAAATGCAAAAGGCTTCTCCATGGTAACTAGACAAAACATATAACAACCATGAAGATAATTCATCTGGGAATTCAGTGAAAGATACATTTCTTCAAGCAGTAATGGGATAGTTAATAAAGAACCTTAAATGCTAGGATAAGGCAGGAATGGCCAGGAGAGAGAAAAATTCACTCATTTTTTTTTCTCAAGTAGAGAATTACATGCTATGAAGGAATACTTCTTACACAAAGCAAAACATCAGAGTGCAGAGCACAGAGTAGGGCCACTAGGAAGGAAGCTCCTAGGTGGAATGTGTGAGACAGGATGCCCTGTGGAAAGCATCAGAAACTCAGAAGAGAACTGCCCATAGACAGATCCACCATCCCTGTAACTCAGTGTAGAACCTGGCATGGACTGTTCCATGCAGAGACAAGTGCCTTAATCGTGTTTCCTCTTGACATTTATGGAAGCAATGGCAACTAGAAACTGCTGCAGCTGTGTTTCACATGAACTGAATTTCCAGGACTCAGTTTTATATTCTTCATTTTCTAAGGGGGAAAGAAATCATTTGTGAAATAGACCCAAGCAGACAGTAAGTATGAAGTGAACTATTTGAACAAAAAGCTGATCGGGTACATTGGAACAACTCTGGTAAGAATCAGTATTTGAACTGTCTAAAACTCCTACAATGATCTACATTAACATCCATTGTCTAGTCTCTGGCTTTAGAAATTAGTCCATTAGTCCTTTGTTCCTGCCGTGCAAGACCCATCAGCTCAGTAACAGTCCATAGCTACATGAGCCATGAGGTCAGCCGTGAACACAAGAAGATACGCTAAATATCAAAACAAGCTTTCTCTTCTCCATTGTCCTATTCCTCCGAGAATCAACGTCATGATCACCTCCCAACAAAACTGAAAAGCCAAACACACCGATGACGGATTTTTTTAATCACAAATGTAATAACCCATCATGTCTCATGAACAAGAAAGAGGGCAACAGGGAGGCAATTTGGTCCAGGAGTTTAATAAAAGCATGCTTTTCTCAGAAGGAATCTCATAATGGCATCTTCTAAGTGCAGAGTGCTAAACAGAGCTCAGGAAAGCAATGAGCCAGATTTGGTGCTCCCAAAGATGTCACTGGGTGCTTGTGTTCTGTTCTCACGATGGCTCTGCTCATCAGGAGAGCGGGGCCACAAGAGACTGAGCACGGCATCTGTACTGCAAAGAGGTCTCTTTCT
The DNA here is from genome assembly GCF_900095145.1 of Mus pahari. Classification (NCBI taxonomy): domain Eukaryota; kingdom Metazoa; phylum Chordata; class Mammalia; order Rodentia; family Muridae; genus Mus; species Mus pahari. Next base: position 24,316,705 of record NC_034599.1, read on the forward strand.
GTGTTACCCTCTATAGCGATATTTGATTTTCTTCTGCTTACAGGCTTGCTCTTAGTCACAGGCTCCCTCTCCATCGGCTCATCCATTTGCATCTCACAGACCTCTATGGAATTTGCTGGTCCAATCCCAAGCTGTACCTGTGTTTAAAGACAGCCAGGTATACAATGAGGAGTAGGTCACTGAAAGTTGACAGAAACTGGGACACTTCCCTGGGTGGCAGGAATTAACTTCCAAGACTCTTGCAGGCACAAGCGGTTTCAGGGAACACACTGTGTGTTTTAAAATTGCTTGACAATGGCAAGCTTCCAATTGAAGCTTTTCCTCACAAAAGGCAGGGGGACTTCCGCCAGAGGCAAAGCTTCCAGGCTGACAGGCATAAGGAGGGCTGGGCAATAAGTCAGCAGGATGCAGAGAGAGTGTAGGACACCTTCCCCACTGTGCTGATTTGGTGTCTGTGAGCCTTTCTTTCAGGATGTGGATTTCTGCCTTGATGCCCTGCTGGTGAATTCTCTCCAGTTATAAAACATTTTGTTACCTTCATTCGCTCTTAATTAAAATGAAAAGGAAACCCCCAGGGTTCCAACAACAGAAAAAAAATATATATGGGGAGAAAGAAACTGAAAGAAAAACAAGAAAGGGGAGAGAGGTTTGAATTGTTGAAAGCAAAAGGTTAGAGGACCTGAAGTAGCAAGGAAGAAAGGATTTAAAAAAAAAAAAAAATGAACTCACTGAAATGGTTTTAATCTTTCTGAGAAATGTGGACTCTGGGAAATATTTTCAGGGAGACATTTGTAATGGGAAAAGAAAGACAACGGCTTTTCACTCTCTGTATTCACATCTGGCTAGCCACACCCTCCTGCGGCCTCTTTGGACTGCTGGATGGCTCATTCTCTCAACAGTTATCTACCAAAGTCCACCGGGACTCAGGACTACTCACACAGTAGCAGTCGGGAGGTTAAGAAAAAAAATAAAGTCAACGATATTGATAGTTTTAATTTTCTGAGCCCTACCTGAGGTTACCTGTGGTATTAGGTCATTGACATTTTGGTTCTCAGATTGGCCCTGCAAGGAGGGATAGTGATTTTCAGCATATTGGTGGAAAACAGAGGCTCTAACATACTAAAATTCCCCATAATAAAGTTTACTAAATACATCCACTGCCCAAATTGGTATACTTAGTAAAGGGGCCTAACTGAATCTCTCCCTTGTCGTACTTAGCCTATGAACTCTCCACTGTTGTGAAACCTCCTGTTAGAGGCAAAGGGAAGCTAAGAAGATTTGAGATTCCAGTCCCTTAACTTGATGTGCTCTCTTGCCTTGCATCATGGAGGCTTCGGGAGGAACATGTTTGCACTCCTCTTGAGTCCTTCTTTGCATTAGTAAGCCTACACTAACATGCAAACACTGTCAATTCAATGCTTGCTTTCTTCTCTCCATATTCTGTCCCTTCTATAAAATGAGGCCTGCCCAGGTTATTCCCATAATCTGCTTTGTAGCACTATGTTCAAGTTGTAAATTTTAGAAACATTGGGGTTTTGGGGGGGGTGAGGTGGGGAGATGACTTAAAGTTTAAAAGTACTGATTGTTCTCAGAGGACTCATGTTCATTTTCCAGCATACACACACACACACACACACACACCATTGGCTACAACGACTCCAGTTCCATGAAATCCAATGCTTTCTTCTGTCCTCTGCAGACAATGCACACACATGGTGCAAAAGATATACAAGCAGACAAAGCACTCATAAACAAATCTTAAAAAAGAATTTGGAGTGTGTGTCTATGTACATATGTATGTATGTATTATGTATGTATGTATGTATTATGTATGTGTTTAGGTGCACAGGTGTATGCAGGTACACGAGGGTGAACATGGCGGTAGAGGACAGATACAACCCTGGGTATCATCCCTCAGGTACTAACCACCTTATTTTCTGAGAGACAGGGTTTCTCATGAGGGCTTGCTAAGTATGCTAGCCTGGCTGGTCAGTGAGCCTGGGGCTCTACAGGTTTCTGTATCCCCAGCATGGAGAGCGAGTTAGTCATACATTCCACCATATCTGGTATTTCTAAAATGGGTTCTTGAGTATCACATCCCGGTCTCCAAGCTTGTAAGGCAAGCACCTGACAGACTGAGCCATCTCTCCAGCTCCCGACTGCAGCAGGTTTTAGGAAAAAAAAATTCATATTCCATTGATCCCCTCACTCAGTGCCTTTACAACGTCAAGCTATATGTTTTCACTCACCTAGGAAGAAAATTTAGCTCTGTCGGACTCAGTATTTGATGCCATGCATTATGATTTGCCCTGGTTTCATAAAGATCTGTTACACACTTGACTCTGTATTTGATGCCATGCATTATGATTTGCCCTGGATTCATAAAGATCTGTTACACACATGCATTACCTACAAAGTTTACAAAATCAATGCAAATCAGGTAGATGATTACCCCTTCCCAAAGAACTTCACCATAGATATCCTTAAATAGAAAGCATCTCAGCTGCTATAATTTGACTTGATTCTTCCCCTGGGGATGCATCTTTTTGCACGAATAAAACAAAGCAGGGGGTAACAAAAGGAGCGTAGAAATGTCAGCCTAAAACCCTGCACTGTGAGCCTGTTGCCATGGCCCTCAGTTATAATCTGGCCCTACAGCAAATTGTGTTCTACACTCTGTTTCTCCTAGTGACCCTATGCTGGGGTGGGTTGCCAGGAGTATCTGGGTTTCCAAGTTGTTCTGACATGGATGACCATCTGACCTTAACTGCTCCATCCCCAGACTCGTCCTCAGGTTCATAACCGAGCAGGTGGGGTGGAGGGGAGAAGCCTAATTTGGAGCTGGGCTTCAACTGCTGCTCATTGTTTTTGTCTTAGAGCCAGGCTGGTCAGAGGAGGATAGGCTATGCTGAAACAGACAACTATCTCCACAGGCTGTAGCAAGAAGCCACGGGAAGTACTCCTGCTTAAATCAACACAGTCTTCTGAAATTATTCTGTCACGGGAAAGAAGAACTGGGAAAAGGCTCTTAGAGAAATACAAAGGCTCAACCCAGCCCACCAAGACACACCTGTCAATTTTACTTGCCTGTCACTGCTTAGCTCTCGACTTGTGACACACCACTTTTTTCCCATGATGGAAAAAGGACAATTCATCCCCAGGACCTTCTTCAGATATCAAGACCCCCAAGTAGTCAGGAAGCTGCAACAGTGTTGCTACAGGTACACAGTGGTGCTGAGGTTATCCGTAAGGGAAGAACAGAGAGCTTTAGACCTCCGAACTCTGCGGAGCATTCACCATGGGACTTCTGGGTGACCTAACCTGTACTGGTTCTTTGGAGGTTACTAGACACACCCCTGATTATACCAGCCAATTCCACCCATTCCCTTTTGAAAAGAAATGCTGGGTTCTCTTCAATTCATAACTGATGCTGGGCAAACATCCTTATGGGATGCTGCTACTAGCACCATCTCCAAGGATGAGAATTGGACAAAATATACCTTGTTAAAGGTTCCACTCTCAAAGAGATAGATTCCTTTGTCTTGTGATGGCCTTGCAAAAGCACCTTTCATCTATTTCAAAGGAAAGATGCCTTCTCACATTCCCTTGGCTTCTTTTATTGTAGGATTGTTTCCTATTTTAGGTAGATTGAAACATTTTTCTGCTTCCTCAATTTCTCCCCCTAGATTTTCCCACATAGAACTGTGGAAAAGAAACACAAACAAAGCAAGCTGTCTGTGTTAAGTCAATGGCCAGTTCGCTAGCCTCAAGTTTTCTCACCATTTTGGGTTGAGAGAAGCAGGTGTCAGGTCTCCTTGGGTGATGTAGTTATTTTCAAGCTGTGGAAAGATTGTGAGGCAGATTTTTGTCAACTCCCACACAGCCTAACACTAAGCACCCTTATTTAAAACGGTGTCAAGATGCATTAACCAAGTGAATGAGAGCTCCAGGAGAAAGAGATGCCTAATCAAATGAGATAAAGAAAGGGGGGGGGGGCTGATTATTCATGATATTACAATAATGGTCACATGTCGTACCTATCTCTAGCCATGTTTATAAGAGGGAACACTAATAAGTAAAATAGACAGACAAAAATGCAAAGGCTAAAATCTTCCTTTCTTTCACGTCTTCAAGATGTGTCTTACGGTTGTTTTGTGATGCTCCAAGAAATAAGCACTCTTCTCCTTTGGATACAAGAAATGTTAGATGCAGAAAGGTAGCTTGTAAATCTATGCGTGCTAGCCGTGTATGCTAAGGGATTGGCTTCAGGCATGTGCAAGTGAGTTAGGAAATGGGAGGGATGAGAACTGGCCATCCCTGTTCTCTTTCACAGGGAAAAGAGAGCTCAGGGGAAATGGAAGCAACCCCAATGCCAGAGATCATGAGAATATCAAAGCACAAAGGAGAAACTTCTTGGAGTCCCTGCTCAGTGTGAGGAGCGTTATGCATGATCACCCCCATTTAATATGCTTGACAAATCCACAATATAACTTCCACATATCCCTTCCTTCCAAAGCCTTCATCCACTCACAACTCCTCCACAAATTAACAAGGTTGCTCTTATCTGCCTGACTCCACATTAGGCACTGATAGCACCAAGGAAAGATTTGGGTTAGAAGACAGTGACAATAGAAGAAGGAAACTGGGACACGCCTGCTTAACATTTTATGACACTAGTTGTCCAGGAGATGACTTGCTCTCGGTCTTCAACACTCTCTAAATCTGTATTATCACGAAGAGGCAAGATGTGTGAGTTAGCTAGTGGAACTCCACGTGCAGATGTGCAGAATCAGACTCTAAAGGCTTGGGGCCTGGAAACAACAACAAATTCCCTTTCCAGCCCCAACTATTGATCAGTCATACCCAAACTATCTCAGGGTATCATTTGCAGCCCCAATAATGTCCCTATACTAATCCCTACCCATAAGCAACACATTTTCACTGCAAGCCAAAAGCACATTTAAACCTCTTTTTTTTTTTTTTCAACCATCTCATTGTCATTCTGAGTAGAAAGGTGAAGCAGTGGGGATTTCTGTGAGTGGGCTTGCACATCTATCATCCACTGTAAATGTGACTATTAAAACTGTCTGTGTTTCAGGCCTTAAACACCTCACCACGCCGCTCAGCAAAGGACAAGCCATAATGTCATTACTTCAAAGTTGCCAAGGAGAGCAGTGCTTTTAATCTTACCATCCACAGCCACGTGAAAGCCAAATCAATCCTCAAGGTAGCATGAACTCCACAGACGTGGAATGACTGTGATCCCACAACAGACACACCAGCTGATGTTTCTGCTGATACAATGCAATTGTGTACCTCCCTCTCCCAAATTATAAAACGTCTGTTACCCTATGGCTGGGGATACTAATCAAGAGAAACCAGGGAAGTGGAACACGGATATATCAGTGATCAGATGAGGGAATTAACTAGATAAGGGCAGGAGGCCTTCCAGAGAGGAACTGTGGGAATGTAGAGTCACACAAGACTCTGAATGCAAGGAGTTGAAGCTGAAAACCACCTCTAGTTTTTACTTAATAAAAGAAATTCAAGTTTAAATAAAAATAGAAAAATAGATTTAAGGATAATACCTGTATTCTGGATATACACTTAGAATTTTTATTCAGAATAGAACAGAGAAGTTGTGATATAAACAACACAAGTGTCTTTTCCAGGTACCACTATCCACCCCAACTAACCACTCCCTGCCCCATTTAATACACACACACACACACACACACACACACACACACACACACACACACATTTTGCTTTCTTTCTTTCCCTCCCTCCCTCCCCTGATTCTCCTTGGTATAAACATCCTAAATTATTTATATCTAGATGGAAGGCATCCTTTGGCCTAACTGGGACTAGGGTAATCAAAATATAATTGTGCTATAGATATGCTAATACATTATGCTAATATTTGATTAAGGAGACTATGAGACCTACAGAATGACTCTACAGCAAGCTTTGGGCCATGCAGGGGCAAAGGGAAAAAAAGAAGACTTCAGAAGAAGTTTACAAGAGGAGCTTGGGCTGTTAAAGAAACTAGCTGGGTGAGAAATAAATTCCGAACAAGAAGCATCTCTGTGAATAGCTCTGTAAGTGGTAAGGCCAGGAAAAATAAACCTTAGCTCAGGGATTCTCTGTGCAGACTCCAAGGAAGCAATTAAGGTAGGTTTCAGGCCCTGTGAGAAGACTCAACCAAGGGTACGGGCATGGTCTGTTCTGGAGACAGACTCACTGGGAAAAGCCTTTTGTTCTTAAGTGACCAGTGTAACATAACACCACATCTTCAATGTGTGGTCCTGCACCTCAAAGCATCAGCTGTACCTGGGAACACAAGATCCTACTTGTGTTCTTCCCTCTCCCCTCAATTCTGTGTTTCTGTGTGTATATATGTCTGTCTGTCTGTCTGTCTGTCTGTCTGTCTCTCTCTCTCTCTCTCTCTCTCTCTCTCTCTGTGTGTGTGTGTGCATGTGTGTAAAATCCAAATTACAATATCACTATTAGCTCTTGACAACAGATACTAATTGAGAGAAACACTGAATCAAACCCCCAGGAGTTAGAGCCAAGAAATATCAGGTCCGGTCTCCAGAAGAACCTCATGCCCACAAAGTAGAAATCTTGTGCAGACAGACAGACAGTCTTAGGGTAAGGTTAGAGCAAAACAAGAAATGACTGTTGGTTTTGCTGACTTCAGAGGGCCAGGTCCACACAGAGCTGTGAGGGGTTTTCAGTCATTTGTTAATGGGCCATTTCTTGATCTCCACGCCTCTCTCTTTCCTTGTACCCTCCTAAGACCATCTTCCAGGCTTGAGAGTCACTCTTTGCTCAGCAGCTTTGGAATAAGCCAAGAGAGCTCCTCTAAGGTCAAGCTTCTCTTTAAGTAGAAGCGGCGGCTTCTTCTGCAGCTAAGTGAATGCTGCAGTGAACACTGCTGAAGCCTTACTGTGTGCAGGCATTATTCCTGTCTGGAATTCACCCCAACTTCACCATTAGGGATTCATCCCTTATATTTTCTGCATTTTCCAAGATGAGTTCACTGAGGCACAGAATTAAATCACTCATCCAAGATCATGGAGCAAGGAGGGACCAGAACTCAGATCCTAATCCAAGCCACCTGCTGCCATAAGATTTAAGTGTTCCCTGAGTTTCCTTGAGGGAGATGACTCAGAAACATGGATAGTAAGAGAAAAGATAGAAACAAAACAGAAACCTGTAGAGACTAACAGTAGAAAACGTTGCAAGCAACGGCCTTAACCCTTCTCTTAAGGATCACGTACAGTTTCATAACTTGGTACCTGTCCTCGGAGCATGAATTGTATTCTTTGAAGGACTTTGATGCTCAGTGGTCCTGGATCACTGCTGCTCAAAGCTCCTCCTTTCCACTCCCATCATGTCCTTTTCATAGATCACTTATCCCACCTCCTGCTCCCAAATCCCTACGAAAAGAGATGACATCAAGGCATGGTGGAACAAACCTGTCATCCCAACCCTCCGGAAGCAGAGGCAGGTGAATCCCTGTAAGTTCAAGGCCAGCCTGATCTACATAGAGAGCTCTAAGCCAGCCAGGGCTACAAAGTAAGACCTGATCTGAATAGCAGTATTATTTCCAATGACTAAAAAACGTTACATTTGGTAGCTTTTATACAACTGAGGAGACCCAGGAATCTATAAGGGAAGTGTGGCCAGTGCCTTATCTCTTCCCTACCTCAGATTGTCAGTAGCCACAGACTATATATATATATATATATATATATATATATATATATACCCTTGAGCCCTAAAGACCCTCCACTGTTTGCACACAAGATCCCAACTCTAATAGGCATCATCAGTCAGCTCTGCAGATATGCCTGCAGGTCTTACTTATTTACTCACTTTTTGTACTGTACTTTGGGGGTTCATGTGGCTGAGCTTTGATTGTGATTTTCCTGCCTTTCTAGACTCAACCCTCCGTATCTCGTCCATCCTTCCAGGTCAAACTTAAACTTCATACCCTTGCTTCATTCAGCCTTCTTTGCTCATCCATGGTTATGTAATTTCTCCTCTGCCTCCATAGATGGAAGCAGACTATTGGACCATAAATGCTCTTACTGGTCCTTACTACCATCTGACCACTACTCATGTATGGTTTCACCACTGAACTTTACAGTACTGGCCAATTGTGGGTGTGTTCTAGGTATGTTTCTGTTATGCTTATGTGTACTGATAGAAACCTGATCCTTTCTATGTATTCCCTACCTCTGTAACCAAGGTTCCAAGGTTGACATGAGATGCATGTCTGTATCCTGTCAGCACTGAATCCCCGCGCAGAGCACTGCTTGGTGCACAGGAGATCTTGTACTCACATAGCCCAGTCTGAAGAGACACGATGCTCCATGCTCCATACAGACACATGTGTGGTTCTGCAGCTTGGTTTTAGGAATTGAAACTCAGTTTCATTTATTGCAATGGCCCTGTCTCCCAATCTGACCCACAAATTCCTCCTCAGCTTCTGTCTGCTCAGGACGCTCTCGCCACCTAGGCTTCCTCAGCAGAGAGCAGAGTGCCACACAGCGCTCACGCTGCTGCCCTTTGTTTCTGCTGGTTTCCAGGGTTGCTTGCTCTGCATGAATTGCACTCTGCTCATTCTTTAGAAAAGTCCAGATAAGATTTAAAAAAAAAAAAATCAGTTGCAGAAAGTCATTACTTACCCATATTTCCTCCTGGTGTTATGTTGCCTCCCCCTCCCCACACACACACCCACACACAATGTTTAGTAAGCAATTGATTATATTTTTTTCTGCCCTATTTGTTTATGAATTCCAAGAGGACAGCAACTGTTTCTTATTTATCTCCATGTCCCCAGGCACCAGTGTGGCACTCAGTGGAGAGTCTAAGCTCGGTGCACTGAATGAGAGAGTAAACGAATGAATAATGAAATAGAGAGGAAAGACCAAAGCAGACTTTTATAAATGTGTGAAGGATCCTATCATTAGCCCAGTGGAGAATGGGATAAAATTATGCCACACAATAGGATACAGAGGCATGTTAATATGAAAAATGCACATGTACACATTTAGCCTGAACATTTTCCATATTTAAGTCATATCCTCTGCAATTCATTTGCAGTACTGAAATACACTGGGGGAAAATGGTTTATGGTAAATAAACTGAAGGAACCTCCACAGGAAGTATAGCCTAGAAATAAATAAAGTAGAAACAACACCAGACATGGAGATGGCAGAGTCTGTAAGAGCTGGGAGCCAGAGATCTGATATCCTTCCTGGCACACAAATTCTCTCCCTCTGGAACTAACAAAGGGCTATCAGACATGTACCTTGTTTTTGAGACAAGGCTATTGCTCAGCCCACAACCTAGAATTTTCAAGGAAAACTGTAGTGAAAAACAGGTGGGACTACCCCAGGATATGCCCAATGGAGGGTCAGCTCCACCCCAACCTCCACTGCCACCCCAGATTTGTTTGATGATATCTCTGAGGCTGAGTGGGTCTCAGCCTTACCCACTGGACTCACAGCTGAACTCTCCAAGCTGCCTGGGATCTTGCTCTCCTTGATGCCTTAAAAGAGATTTGATCAGGCCAGGTGGAAAGACAGAGCTGCGTGTTAGAAATCACCGGCATGCAGAACGGGGAGGAGGAGAGGAGGAGAGGAAGAAGAGAAATCAAGCATGAAAAAGAAAAGGGAAATATAGCCAGAGACATAGAAAGCCTGTCAAATCTCTCCGAGCTGCAACAAAAGCATGGGAGAGATAGTTTCTCTTTAATGAATGCTTTGATCAGCCCCAGTTGATATAATAATTATATAAAACTAGAACAAGACAGAAATAAGATATGTTTTTTTTTCTCTCAAGGAGCCTGTAACCTCTGCAATTGGTTCATAGATTTAAGAAATGAATAAGGCCCTTCGACACAGAAGCACACCTCGGGAGAACCAGCTTTTCCTCTGACTTATGCAGAAGATTCTCAGCAAAGCCTGAATCCCTTTTCTTTCTTGCCATGGGAAGGCTGCTCTGTCAGCCATGACTCCAAACGAGAACTAATGGTGATGGAATTTTCATCATATGTATCTTGTCAGGATTTCTCAGGTCAATACTGCTCTTTAATCCACCAACAGACGACAAACCCTGTGTTCCCTCTCTTCCACAACTTTTCTCCTTACTTCAATGGACTCCTTGCTTCTATCTCCACTCTGTTGGCCATTTCCCAAGAAATAAGATACCCAGTGCTTCTGGAAGTATTGACTTGGCTAGTCTCCAGAAGAGGAGGAGAAAGCATCATTCTTTTAAAAAATGATACTCCCACAAGCACGTGCTCTTTAGAAATAGTAGGGGAGAGAGGTGGTTACCATGGAAACAGAGGCAGACACACAAATAGGAGCCACACATTTCTCTCAAGGGAGTACCAGCAGGGACTACTCCTTGCTCCTATCACCATCAGAGCCTCTTTTGAAAGCTTTCTTCCCTGAATTGGAAAGACAGGCCAACATGAGGGAGAAGGACATCCTCCTCTGAACTTCCAAAGGACAGTTGGTGAGTCTGACTGAGCCACAAGTTGTTCCTGTGGTCCTCAGTGGGGACTGCCTGAGTTTGAGTCTGGAAGGAAGAGAAAAGAAACTACTGACTGCCTCTGCAATCATGAAGGGGATTCTCACAACTCTGGGTACGACCTTGAGCCACAAGCTCATGAAAAGTTGGGACAATCTCCTACAATACCCATGCTGCTTTTGAACTCAGCCACATATAAGGGTGAGAAATGGGAAGAGGGCAGAGACTAACAAACCTACTGATCACTTTAATTCCACATTAGTCCTTCATAGGAGCATACTGAATATACCCAGAGAAAGGGAAGGTATGAAAGATGGACTATGGGGACCTCCTTAAAGAAAGTAGGGGTTGTACCTAGCACCTCAATGAAGTAGGGTTCATAGAGTATGAGGCTAACTCTACTATGAACAGGTTAAAAAACAAATAAAAGTAAATCATTTTGCTTTCTGGTTTTTTTTTTGTGTGTGTGTTTTTGTTTTTGTTTTTGTTTTCAACTCGGGTTTAGAGTAACAAAAAGCCAGCCAGATGCTTGGTAAAATCCATAGAAACAGTTGGTTGATTAAACAGCATTCAGGTCACAAGGAAGCTTTCAGGAAAAGATGATGGGCAGCTTTGTTAGGTGTGGCTCAAGCATAGCCTTGCCTGGGTGGTGGGACCTAGAGGCTGTGGGGATGCCGCAGAACTGGAAGCCTTCCCCTGCCACATGCCGGACTCTGATTTATGGGGACTGGAACAATTTGTCTAAAGCTGTAATTTTAACTACCTCCGTGCTGAGCAGCCAATCAGTGGGCTTGCTGCACGCAGCTTTTACGAGTCCCCATAAAAGCAGCAAAATGAAAACTCAGGGGCCCTTAAAATATACTCCAAGGGTTTCTGCAGTGCAATTGGAGGCTTTTATGACTCCTGTCAGGACTTTTATGACCCCGTAAAACCAGGCAGCAGCCTGGCCTGAGATGAAAAGTGGCCCCACTGTCTTAAAGTCTAAATGGTCTGTACATTTACAAGGCCTCCAGGAAAGATGGGGGAACACTGCCAGGGCCAGGGGGTTGCCTGGAGTGAAGGCAGGGCATGGGGCAGAAGGACTGAGAATGGGGAAAGGAAGAGCTGGATCAGGAGAGGCAGGGGATGAGCAGAGCATGGGTTCTTCAGCCCGTCAAAGCCCAGGCCCCCAAATTATCCTGCCACTCTCCAAACAGGAATGACAGAAGGGAGTATAGTCAGGCAAGAGGTATTGACACTGGGAAGAAGGAAACTGAGGTACTGCTGGGGAATCACAGGCTCCAAGGTACCATTTCAAGGGCATTTCCCCATTATTATAACACCTGCCTTACAGGAAGGAAGCCGGCACTGAGGGAGGACATTAGCCTGGAATCACTGCTCAGAGAATCACTCCACAGTTCACAGAAAGTAGCTCCGTAGGGTAATGACATCACAAGGCTAGATAGAGCCTGCCCTGTGCTTGAAACCAGAAGACAGCACACCCTGCCTATAAGACTTAGGCAGGAACTCTTATCACAGACTCCTTTTTTTTGTCACTGAAACTCACAGGGTGATCCTGGGCCTCAGAATGCTCCTATTATTCATGCTTGCTAAACAGATCCAATGTGCTCCACAGACACCAACCCTCCCCCCCNCCCCCACCCCCCACCCCCGAGCCCAAGGAACCCACCACCCTCCTTTGGTAGACACAAGTAGAGGACTTAGAGCAATGTGGTGTCACTTTAACTATGGGAGCAGACAGAAGCATGAGCCTCTGCCCAGGGAAGGGCAAGTGGCTGTTGGGGACACAGAGAATACAGTCCCCAGAGTAAGACTATCCTCACTTCTCAATTCCTACCCCACAGAACATATAAGGCAGGAGAGGAGATAGGAATCTCAGAGGAGGTGAATACAACAGAGTAGAGGCATGTAAAATGTCCACAGCAGAGCCAGGAGGCAGATGTCCTACAGCAGAATATAGAAATTCAGTGAAAGCCACGAGTGGTCCATGTCCCTAAAGCATGATTGCCTGCTGGGGCTGAGGGTCACCCCTGTTGAGATAAGAAAGCAAGTGATCAAGCCGGGCATGGTGGTGCACGCCTTTAATCCCAGCACTCGGGAGGCAGAGGCAGGCGGATTTCTGAGTTCGAGGCCAGCCTGGCCTACAAAGTGAGTTCCAGGACAGCCAGGGCTATACAGAGAAACCTTGTCTTGAAAAACGAAAAAACAAACAAACAAACAAACAAACAAAGTGAGTGATCCATTTGGATGAGTTCCCATGCATCCTCCTCTTATAGGGGTAGCATCCTCCATCTGGTCAGGCTATACACGACAGGCTAAGGGAGAGGCAGTATCACCGCACAGGCAATGGAATCCACACAGAGTATAACACATACTCCGAGAGTCATGTTGACCTCAGAGCCACAGGAGTGACACCGAGCCAGTAATTTATTCCTCCTCCATCATGAATGCTAGTAGGAGCCTGGAGGGATGGATGGCGATGCAGGTATGAAGATGACAAGGCCCAGCTGTAAATCCCAAGACACCATTATGTACACTGAGCCAGTCCTTAATCTTTGTGAGCCTCTTTTCCTCATCTGTAAAGTGGAGATAAAATATTTGCCTCATATGGTTGCTCTAAGGATTAAGAGAGATAAGTTGTGTAAGGCAGGATTTGAGCAGCATCTTAGTAGACAGACAGGGGTTCATCAGTGCCCACAGAGAAGGACTGAAATTTCAAGCAGAGAAAGTGACAGTAGCAGCAGATGTAAACCAGCAGTAATCAGAATTCAGGTACAACCAGACTCCTGTAATCTCCACAGCCACAGTTGCCTGTAGGGAGTCCATGCGCCCATTCTTAAAACTGTACATTGACAAATTAGAGTTAAACATATTTGTGGGGTGTAAGGGGATATTATAATTTTCCTACAATGTGAAATGGCCAGATCAATCCATCCCACCCCATCCATCATTTCCGACATCCAACATCATCGGTGATAAGAACACTCAGGGTTGACCACCCCTCCCCCAGTAGCACTGAAATGTGCAGTGTTGGACTGTCCACTTCACTCACCCATGATGTCAGCCTATCAGAAACCATCAGATCTGCTCCTCCTAACTGAGCCTCTGTCCACTTTCCTTTACTTTTTAATTTTAAAATTATTATTATCTATGTGTATGCGTGTGCATGGGGGGTGTGTTTTAAGTGCACACACAGAGAAGTGTGTGTGTGTGTGTGTGTGTGTGTGTGTGTGAAACCTTGGACCTCTTCATATCTGACATCCACATTCCATTCTCGGCCTCTATAAATCCCCTTTCTCGTCTTGGATGTTGTTCTTCAAGCCTATCCATCATTTTTGCTTTACTTTTAAAACAAAGTCCTGGAACTCTCCGAGTCAGCATGACTGGCTGGTCTTTGGGCCCCCCAGTGAGATCTAGTTGTTCCCCTGCACTGGATGACAAGCACATGTCAGTTTGTCTCGCTTTTATTAATTTGAGTCCTAGGGGGTCAAACTTTGGTCTTTAGGCTTGCAAGGCAAGTGCATTACCCACAAGCTATCCCCATCTCTGTCACTGTTTGCAGACCTCTTCAAACCCTGCTTATCCACATTCTACTCTCTGCCTTGATAAGTCCATCTGTCCTGTTTCCAGGCATAAATGCTATCAGGTAACAATTGTTTTTCTGTTTTCATTTGCCAATATTTTCCAATTCTAGCCACACTCTGGAAAATGACAGAACGTCTTGCTTCTGTAAGGCTGTAGAGTAACTACATTCTCTTTATTTTTTTCTTCCTTTGATGAACGAGTGGGATGACTCCATGACCTGGCTATTAAGAATAATGCTACTACAAGCACAGTCACACAGCCATTGATTCAACATTCTGAGGTCAAAGCTTCAGAAATAAGTACCCAGATGTGCTATTCTGCTTTTAGTTTACTGGGGGGAACCTCTGTAGTGACTTAACAAAAATATATTTCCATTCATGTGTTCTCTACACAGAGATCTCAAGACATCAACTCACTGGATAAGCTTGTCAGAATTATGTTGTGTCAGGCATAGTGAGGTGGTCATAAGAGAGAGTGGGGTATCTCCCTTGTCTTCTTTGATTCCTATCCATACAATCGATTCTCAGGGCATTCAGATCCTCTTCTTAAAACACACATTGAAGGTGTCATTATCTGATAACTCTCTGGGCATTTGCTGCAGCTCACAAGTCTCCCCCAGGCAGTACTCTAAGTTCTGTGGGTTGCTATCTGCTGAGCACCATCATGGACTTGCTTTAGTCTCTGCCCCTATGCTGACTCCCCCCATTGCTTCCTTCCACCCCAGATTAAATTCCTATTCACCAGGATTTTCACATTGACAATGCTCGTCTCTCCAGCTCTGCTGGGCTGACTCCCCATCATTCACAAGTCATCGGTGTGAGCAAAGGCTCTTCTAAAATGGGCTAATGGCTTAGTAATTCCATGTTGACATGCAGATCAACCAGACACTTCTTTGAAACATATACCCAGTATTCAATTCACCCACACTAGAGTAGCAGGCAAATGACCACAGAGAGCCTCGGTCCTAGAACTTGGTCCCTTATGGGGAGGACAATATACAAGGAGTAAAATTTACTAAATTACTAAATAGACTAGTCTAAAGTGGAAAGGATTCTGAATACATTGCATGAACTGTCAAGTGTTTAGTCAACCATGTTTACCGTGGAGCTAACAGTGATTGAAGCAAGACATTGGCTTAAATGGGGTAGAAAAAGCAATATGGCTAGGCTATAGGGATGTTTTATGGGGTTGAAGATCTGTGGTTAGAAGCTTGACTGCTTTCAATAATGCAGGTGAGAAGGAGGAAGGGTCTGGACTACCACAGTGAATTTTAAATACCAGACAAAAGCCATTCAAAAGTAAACTCAGGAGACAACTGGAAATCAGAATAAGACCCTTAGTTGGTTTTAAGACATCTTCCCCATGTTCATGGTGGACAAATGGGTGTGTGGCTTAAGTGTAAGAAGTCAGTCTGTGAATGTGAACACAGAATCCAGTTTGTGTCATCTTAAACCCAAAATCTGTGAGAGCGAGACATACAGAGGGAAGTATCCAATAGGTAAACAGACCTTTTGTCCAGAGTGACTAGAAACATAAATTAATGAGTTAAAGGCCCCAGACTAAAAATCCCTGAAATGGGTAAATAGCCTTTGGTGTTTCCATAAGATCCAGGAGAGGGTGGTCAGCTTACAGTAAACTCCTGAAAAAAAAAATGTGAACAGTTTAAAAACAATTGGGACAGAAGTTGCTTTCCCTAGGAATTCCCGGGTGACATACAGCTGACATTAGATGACTCCTGTCATTAGGTGATTCCTGATGATACCATGCATTTTGCATCAATGTATATCAGCTGCTTATTTGGTTAGATGGTTAGATAGCAAGCCTGTGGGATCCTCTCCAACACTGTTTATCCTTCTGGCACTGAATATCACTTTCTCCTCCCAGGATTCTACACTGGCTCCCATTACTCCTTAGAAGCATGCTGTCAGCCCTCCATTGGGTCCCTAAGAGGAAAGGGTTTTGTGAACCCCACAGATGCTATGTCTCTGTTTATATAGACACAGCCATGGTAAGTTTTAATTTTTAAGTTAGGCACAACAAGAGATCGATGGCAACAATTAACAATGAGCTAGAAACATTGTAATAATGTCTTTGTCTGAGAACAAAATTTTGAGCTTCTGCAAATGGCACATGTCAGAATTCACAGAATGCTTCCTAGGCCCAGGCTGAGTGAAATTTATCACCAAGGTGAGGTGCTCAGATGGATGCCAATGGTAATTAAGAGTAAAACTCTTCTCCTTGAGGTCATCACTGACTTCTAACTAGTCAAGTCCAGTAGGTGAGGTTTACCCTGACATTTCAAACTACTGGCTGTCACTGTCTCAGTCACTCTCCCTAACCCTTGGAGACACTAGCTTTCTTCTGTTAACATTGTTGATTATGTCTTTCTTTATCTCTTGCACTTTTAACATGTCTGTTCCCTTTCAATTTTTATGTCTTCAAAATTCACATTTTTCCCATTGTCTTAATTGTATCCACATAGGAAATTTAAACACACACACACACACACACACGCACGTCTTTATATATAATTTGCAAACAACAAATACAAAAGTGTTAGCATTAGCCCAGCACTTCCATATACACAACTTCTGTGATTTGCAAAACTGGAGGCCTGGTAGGCATTTCAAAACAAGATGTCAACATTCAGCTCATCATTTCCTACCACAAAGCCCTCTTCTCCTCTACTGGCTAATTACCTCATTATCCAAGACGAAGGTACAGAAGCTGTTCCAGGTGCATCGCTTGTTCCCCACCGCAACAGACAACACACTGTGTGTTCAACCTTCTAATGTCTACTCCTCTTCATCTGTATTGCTCAGGTCTCAACCTGCAGTTGTGATCGCCCCTGAAGGGATGGTATACACTCCTGGAAGTCATTCCACTCAGTAGCTTTCATTTCCAAACTAGATCCCACTGAGCCTAGCATCGCCCACATCTAACCTGTGCCGTTTCCTTCTCATACATGAGAGATTCCTTCTTCAAGACCTAAGTTCCACTCCATAGCATGCTTGCCCACACTTGCAGGTATGCGTATCACCTATTGCACTTTAAAAATCAGATTCCTGGATCCTACCCCAAGTCTACTCAAGAGAATACTTGATGAACTAACTCCAGAAATACGCTGGATTTGTTTCCAAGCTTCTAGAAGTTTTTATGACACACCTTCTGTGTAGCTGGTGGTGGAGCCATGTTCATAATAGCAAATGGCTCATGTTTTCTCTGGCAATATCTAGTGTAAAAACCCCTCCTCCGCCTTCTGACCACAGAAGTAGTACTCACGCAGCATACCTCCTTGCTAGCCATTGTTCACGTGGTACATGTGTAGGCACCTAGACCCAAGCTACACAAATATAGCTCCTTTCATAGAGAATTTGTAAGGGGAATGTGAAGAACTCAATCTTTCCAGATGGCTGCGAAGCGCTTGTCTGCTCTATTCTATTGTGTGGCTTAGAGAGATAGACTAAGCAATTCTGCAGAATGAGAAGACCAGAAGTCACAAAAGGAACAGCGGAACTGACTTGCTGGTGCTGTCCTTGTCCTTGGTACCAGTCTTTTTACTTGTTTGTTTTTGTAGCTCTGGGACTGAGTCCAGGGCTGCACGCATGATGGGCGGACACTCTATCACAGTGCTATATTGGAAGCCCGGGACTATTCCTGAAGCCAAGCTCTATCCCCGCATTTACAGTCTAGGAAATCATAACATGTTTTGAAGGGAGTTCTTTTCTTGCTTGAGCAGTATTGAATGGTTTCCACTCAGGCATCAAAAATTAATCGGATTAATAAACAGGAGATACACACCCAGTGAACGGCTCCACTCTCACTTTTCCACTGCTGATTCCTGGCTTTACGCATGTCCCACACTTCCACTGTACATCATGGCTTAGAGTGTGCATTGCCCTGGTGCTGCTGTTTCTTACCTACCCTTCCTCTTTCTATACTTTAGCAGGGATGGCTTCCGCTTTGTGGATCTGAGCAATCAGCTTCCTCATCGCTGACGATTTGTTTCAAGCTCTAGTTCCCTTGAACCTCTCCCCAGGCCTAGAGTGGAGAAATGTATTCTCCCCTGTAACTTAAAGCCAGCTTGTGTTGAGAACTTGTATGGCTTTTGTCATATGTCACTACAGTCATCTGTTGCTAGCTGTATCCCGCTCTGAACCTCAAGGGGAAGGGAAAGAGCTGCTTTTTAGTATCTTTGATTCTCTATCATTTGACACAGTGGTAAACATATAGAATGAGCTCATTATTTTTGTGTGTGTGATATGAATGCCAGAACTAATCAACCAATTAACCAATCATCTATTAATTACTTATTAATCAGAAGCTGTCAGAGGAAATAAAAGAAAAAATGACTGTCTATAGCTTATAATGGTTCTGCTTCTGACTTGCAAAGAAACCCCACTTGTTACAGGACTGCTCTTGTCAGTTCTACAGTAATCAGGTGGATGGTTGATATGCTTCTTGTATTTACTCTTTTTCCCATTACAAAAGAAAGAAAGAAGGTCATGGGGGGGGAGCCCCTTACCAACCCTGCTGAAAGAGATTCTGTCCAATATTGGCTAACATAACTCCTCAGCATGCGATCCTCGAGAGTGGGAAGGGTGTCGTATCTTCTTTATAGTGCACACTACACTGCTAAATGTACAGCAAACACCAACCAAGCCACATGAGTCATCCAGCCCACTTAGTGTGTAGTATTGCTTCTCGGTTACCTTAAGTCAATATTCTTATCCAGATTACAGAGTTTGTACATCACACTTAAAGGGCAGTCTATCAGGTAACTGGGTTCACAGTCCACTCAGACACTTGATTAAGATTCAAATTGACATAGCATCCTCTCTCTCTCTCTCTCTCTCTCTCTCTCTCTCTCTCTCTCATGTGGAGAATACTTAATAAGCTCAGTCCCTGCCTCACAGGAGATGAAAATGTGAGCCTTTGCTAGCTCAGACAAAATCCTCCATGCTACATTAGGCTTGATAGCAAATTTTGTACTTGCAAGCTTTTATCAAAACTGTATCTGAAATCTTAATAATGCAAGAAGCTGGATAAAGTCTCTCCTCTGTTCAGGTTTACATCAACAGAAACAGAACTAATTCCTGATTTGAAACTCAGCACTTAGGTTAAGATCTACAGTAGCACTTGGAAGACCCAGAAGAAGTTAGAAAAAACCTGAGCTACACACACACACACACACACACACACACACACACACACACACACACTCATGAAAGAAAATCTTAATGTTAAAACTAAAGATTATATTTATGAACAGCAATAAGTGCCTTGAATTTCAATATCAGCCATCTTAAAGAACATAAAATATAGGCTGGCAAGATGGCTCAGTTTTACCAACTTTGCCTGGAACCATTTGTACCCAAGTTTCATCACCAGCATGCATATAAAGACAAAAAAAAATCTGTTTGTGATAGCATGCACCTGTTAGCTCAGTGCTGCAAAAGCAGACACAGAGAGTTCCCAGGGCTCGCTAGTCGCATAGTGTAGCTGAATCCATGAACTGGAGAGTCAACCAGTGTCTCGAAAACCCAGGTGGTGGCTGGAAATAGATATCAGTGATAGAAAGCCTGCCTGGACTGCATGAAGCCCTGGGTTCAAAATCCCCAGGCCCTCAAATAAAACACAAGCAATGTGGAGAATTAATAAGGGAGATGTCCAACAGCAGATATCTCTGACCTCCATATACACACCTATACACGCATGTGCAAACCCACTTATGCACACACGCGTGTACATACACACATACACAGAAGTCCACAGTAAGGAGAGTATCAGATTTGCATTTAAGAAGAAAGATCTACCCTTCTGTTGAAATCAACAATTTTCTTGTCACTGGCTATGAGACTTGAAAGTTTGGGGGGGGGGTTTAATGTCTTTATCTTTATGTTTTGTTGTCTTCAAAACACAGCGTATAAAATCTATTCTGTTAAACTTACTGGCTGCTTTTGAGGGTCAAGATCAATAAGATTGATTCCTCTACCCCAGCCTCCAGCGATCTAGCTCACATAATAACACTATGGGGTGTGTTGTTTAGTTGTTCCAAATATTTGCAGTTTCTCTTCAGGAAAGGGTTATAGTATTCAGTGCATTGACATCAGTTTTGGTCATCTGACTTGCTGTGGCCAACACAAGATGGAACAGAAATCTCAGGTCTTACTATAAAATGGCAGCTTTGGGAGCAGTTATGTGGGTGTGTTCTTCTTTTCTCTCTGGAGCAAGACTCTGGATCTAAACTCTAACTATACCTTCGAGCTTCATCCTAAAATCTAAATAAATAGATGTGTTTATGTCGCCGTATATGTGTGGACATGTCTTTTGTCAGCCACTGAAATATTTAAAGCAGTTATTATTGAAGCAAAAATCTAGCCAATGCTGATGGATACACATGAGAAACTCTCAATCAAGTTCAAAATTCACCTAAGTATTCCCCAAGGTTAACTGACCCAGTTTCCTTGGAAAACATTAAAAAAGTACTGGCTAAACTTTTATTACATTAGCCCTTTTCCCATTGTGTATATTAAATAAATAATTATTTTAATAATTCATTTTATGCCGCACAGAATTATTATTATCATATCATTATACAATTTGATTCTTTGATAAAAAACAAATAATTTGAAATAATTTTATAAGAAAAAAATGGGGCTGGGCAGTGGTGGTGCACACCTTTAACCTTAGTGCTTGGGAGGCAGAGGCAGGCGGATTTCTGAGTTCGAGGTTAGTCTAGTCTTACAAAGTGAGTTCCAGGACAGTCCTGGCTATACAGAGAAACCCTGTCTTGAAAGAAAAGAAGGGGAAGGAGGAGGAGGAGGAGGAAGAAGAAGAAGAAGAAGAAGAAGAAGAAGAAGAAGAAGAAGAAGAAGAAGAAGAAGAAGAAGAAGAAAACAGGAAAAATGCTTCGAAGTTGCAAGAAAATAATGACATACATAACAAATGTTTTAATAAAATAAATGTGTATCTGTTGATACTAATTTACCCAATTAGTATATTTTGTGTAAAGTTTCCTTTTATGGTAAGATACTAGGCTCAGGATTGTCTAAAATATGAGAATCATACAAACGGACTTAATATTTTAAAAGGGAACCCCTCCCTATGCATTAGGAAGCAACATATCCCAATGATTGATTGTAAAACCAATAAAATTTTCAGTGTCAAGTTTTTTAAGCCATTGTTTATTTTTATGTACATTGGCGTTTTACCCCCATGTCTGGATAGAAGAGTTGAATCCACTGGAACTTGAATTACTGGCAGTTAGGAGCTACCATGCGGGTGCTGGAAATTGAAAGCAGGCCCTCTAGAAGAACAGTCAATGCTCTTAAGCACTGGGCCATCTCTTCAGCCCCCTGTGTCAAGATTTTTAAGATTTAATTTTTTTTTTTAAACTTATGTGTAAATGTATGTCTGTACGCCTGTGTTTAGGTGCCAGTAGCAGCCAGTAGATATCATCAGATACCCTGAAACTGGAATCTCAAGTTGTAACCCACCTGCCATAGGGGCTGGAAATTGAACTCCAGTCATCTACAAGAGCAGCACGCATGCTTAACCACTGAATGGTCTCTCCGTGCTCACTCACTATTATATAATTGAAAATCAAATGTTTTCTAAAATGAAGGTTCCAAACCCACGAGTGCTAAATTTACAGATCCAGGTAAATGATGTCGTGTCTACTTCACCTGGTGTTTAGTTTGCCCTTTTACCAAATCCACGATAGCAGGCCCATTACTACAGAGGCTTACTATAAAGAAAGAATAGTAATAACCGGAGGATTATATTTTGGTCATTTAAACCCTATTTAAATGGGGGAGCCCTCTAATTAGAAGCCTTCTTGTCACTCGCCTTTACTTTTTTATAATCTCAGCAGCCTTCCTTGCTCCATCAACAGTCAACTCATCAGGCCCAGAAAACTGTCCAAGCAATGGCGCGGCCATACAGCACACATGTCAATTTCTCTAGAGGCCTGCTTTACCTGGATCTTGCAATGTTCATTTCTTTCACATGGAGAAAAACCTTGTCTCAGCCAAAAGGGGTGATGACAAAACCCAGAAACCTACCCCACCATACCTACTCTGCCATGCCCACACCACCACACCCATACCACCATGCCTACCTGCCATTGGCAAGGAATGCCATACAAAGCAGGACTACCACTCCCAATCAGTGTGTTGCCAGGTCACCAGGAAGAAGCTACATTTTTACTTGCTAATCCAACTTCAAGATGGAGAGAACCCAATACAACATCTCCAAGTTATCCTGCTACACCTGTTCCCTGGAGAATTTTTGTAGAGTAAATTAGCTCCAGGCAAAGGAAGAGCTGTAAGTCAGTCCACAAAGAACTTCAAGTAAAGTACGAATTGTATGCCTTGAATAGTTTTGTGCCCCCAAAAGCCATACACTGAAACTTATTCGCCAAGGTGCCAATATCAGAAAATGTATTTTGAGGGTGTAAATATGGATTAGGTCCTGTACACAGAACATTCATCAGTAGGATTTAGTATCTATACGAACAGTAACCCCAGAAAACTGAACCATCCTTTCTAATGTGTGCAGACAGAAGAAGAAACACCATGGAAAGGTAGGTCCTTTACCAGACTTCAAATTAGTCAAGGTCTTGATCATGAATTGCCAACCCTTCAGATTATGAGAAGTAATGATTTACTACTTCTACACTGTGACCTATAGTATTCTGTTACAGCAGCCTGCATAGATCAAGACAGCAAGCATGTCCTCAGGGGCAGACATTCTATGTGACTCAACATCGTTTTCAGTGTGTATCCCACTCATGCTTCCTCAGAAAAATGACTAATCGTCAACTGAGTGACTGTCCAAGTGAACAACACAGCATATTTCAACACAGTGATTTGCTCTTGTCAGCACCAGAGACTACCAAGCAAATGAATTATTTAACAGAAGGCTAAGTTATATGAGTACACTTGCTTAAAAACATCCAACACTCTTAATTTAATTTATTTTTTTTACTAATTCACTTTACATCCCACTCACTACCCAGCTCCTAGTCGCCACCTCCCACAATCCTTCCCTCCTCCCCTTCTCTTCTGAGCAGGTGCGGCCCACCTGGGTATCACTCCACTCTAGCACATCACGTTTCTGCAAGTTTAGGCTCATCCTCTCCCTCTGAGGCAGCTCAGTTAGATATCCCATGTACAGGCAACAACTTTTGGGATAGCCACCACTCCAGTTGTTCGGGACACACATGAAGACCAAGCTCCACATCCACTACCTATGGGCAGGAGGCCTAGGTCCAGCCCAAGTAAATGCTTTAGTTGGTGGTTCAGACCCTGAGAGCCCCAAGGGTCCAGGTTAGTTGACTCTGTTGGTCAACCCATCCACAACATTTTCAAACAAAATTTATCTGTCTACAAGAAATGCAGGCACAATTGGTGGAACAGAGACTAAAGCAATGGCCAACCAATATCCAGCCCAACTTGAGACCCATCCCATGGGCAAACAGCAATCTCTGAATCTATTAATGATATTCTGTTATGCTTGGAGACCGGATCCTAGCCAGCATGGCTGTTCTCTGAGAGGCTCCACCCAGCAGCTGACTCAGACAGATACAGATGACCACAGACAAACAGTAGATGGAGTTTGGAGACTATTACAGAAGAATAAGAAGGATCGTGGCCCCAAATCGGACAGGAACTCCACAAGCAAACCAACAGTCATCTAATTTGAAAAAGCTAACATTTTCATGGCAGTAAAAAATTTCTTTTATTTGTAGTGTCCACATAAGAACCACCAGACACATATGTCTTCCAGTAAGATCTCAGGCAACTTCTCTTAGTCTCTGGGTCTCCAGACACCACATCAAGGGCAAAGACTTTCAAGGCCTGTTCTGCAACCTGTTAGTTTGTTTTGTTGTAAAGCCAAATTAAAATATAGGATAGGATGTGATAGAGTAGGGTAGAATATTACTTTTACACATAGTAAATAATCTGGTCTATATATTCAGGTCGCTTACATACACAGATGTGCATGTGTATTTGCTTGTCTGTGCTGTTATAATTAAAAATATGGTGATTTATGAGTTGATATAAAATATTTGAAAATCATTAATATAGATAAAAATGCTAGGCAGGCCGGATGAATGCATGTCTCCCACTTGTCGGCTCTTCAACTTCAGAAAAAAAAAAAAATGACTCTACCATTTAGAGCACTGCTTTTCTATCCATAAAAGCAAATTATTTGGATTAAAATTTCAATGAAATACAGTAAAAGTAATGTTTATATGGAGTGAAAGATCCATCCAGAAATATTTCTCTTTCCAACTTTTACCTTTTTGATTAACACAGAGATATTTTAGAATAATATAACCTTCTTTGCCTCATCATTATATTCCTATCCATCAGATTTCCCCTACCAGAAATTATATTCCTTAAGAGCTAAAAAGATCAGTTATCACTTACAGAATATTTATTGGAATCCTTTTAAAAACCAGTGTGAGTCAATCTTTAAACAATGAACAATTCTTCAAGCAACGAATAACGTGGGACCTCATGAAGCTTACATTCCAGACAAGGAGGGTCATTAAAATCAAATGAGCCAGGACCAAGAGCTGAAGCGTTGAGGCAAATATTATCACATGGGTGTATGAGACAAAGTGCTGAGGGGAAAGACCTGAAGGATTTGACTGAAAACTTGGAAGTCTCGTTCTGGTGTAGTTACATATAAATGTGTGCCACACATCTGGTGACATGATAAGTAAATGCTTAGTAAACTAAAATTTTAAAATGAAGGGAGAGAAAAGAAAGTAGACTTTATAATTAAGTGATGGAATGGACTAGGACAGGCCCTTTTGAATTTTTTTCAGGGTCTGCCCAGTGACTAAAAATCTTGAGACAGGGTGGGGAGGGAGAATCAAGCTTGAGTGGAAGCCATACTTAAAGTCTCATTTGTTGAAACAGGCTATAAAATCCAGATCAACAGATGATTGTCATCCAATCTCTGCAGTCCTGTTTCATGTTAATTGCCAGCACAGACATGTCCCTGGAGGCTATATCTTTAGTGGCCAAAGGACCTGTCAAGGTTGATGTTTCAACTTTGAAACAGCTTCCAATAGACCAGATGGAGTTCTTTGGGAAAACAGTGAAGGTTTCCTGAGAGATATTTTCAATTCTAAGTAAAAGCAGACTCAGAGATACAGCATAGCTCCCTCCAAAACAGGGTGAGACTTCAAAGGTCTCCAGTTCAGAAGGGTGTGAATACTGGTGTCTTTTATTCTGGGTTTACTAGGTGCATATTGGGTGTGTTAGGGTTATATAGATTAACAAGAACAAGAAAATGATAAACATTTATCAAGTACATGTGATTTTTCTATTTATGATGAGGCTATGTCCCAGTGAACTCATTCTACATTGAACAGATCATAATTGAAATGAATTTCATATATCAAACCTATCAAACACTGTGACCTAGTTTGGCCTGTGTTAAGTGTGCTTCCAACATCACAGTGACATGTAATTGGTTGAAGTCATGTAACAAAAACCCTACTCTATATCAAAGTGCTGAGTGTTGAGTAACTTATTAAGAACTGAATTTAATGTAAAATCATAGGTGCTTACGTAGTAAATTTTTATAGTATTACAATATATAAAACTCTTGAGTGGGTCCATTATAAATAAGAACTGCTTTTGTCCTGATGACATCTTATGGAACCACCCCACTCCCAAGACAATATAAGTTGGGGCTGTTTATCAAAATGATCACTCACTATTCACTACACCAACACTTGCTTTATCTTTTTAGGTACATATTGGCTGCCATCGTTCAACCTGTTTTGCCATTACATGCATGTCACTTGATAAGAATTCTGCCCAATGGGATGAATGTCCAAGTTACACATCTAACCTCATATGCCTGAGCCTTCAATGACCTCTGCATCTACTGCTTGACATTCTCTGCTTCCTCTGCAAGACAGTGCTCCTGATGACCTTGGAGCCCTCATGAAGAAGGTGAGGAATTATCCTGGAGCGTCCATCTCTGGATGTGCCCTGAGGCAGGCACCACTGACAACCACAGCACCATACTGAAGTGACACTGTTGACTGACAGATATCTATTGCTCATGACAGTTAGTGATTTGTGTGTTGTGCAAACTATTGTTCCTCTAATTTTTAATTAGTGCCCATGATAGGTACTATTAATGGTGCCCAGCATAATAAAACCAAAAATACATTGTGCTTGCCAATAACTAAAATGGATTGGAAAGATGTAGATCTCTGCTACAAAATAGCAAAATAATTTGCATAAAATGTAGCTCTTAGTGACTTATAAATGTCTACTGAACTGTAGCTATAGAAGGAATGGACAGAGAGCCTCAATTATTGAAGGCTCCTTTATTTACACCAATTATTGCAAGAAAGAAATAGACTCAGCAGAATACATTTTACTCTCCAAGGAAAGGAAAAAACAAACAAACAAACAAAAAACTAAAGCAATAACAACAACATCAAAAAGACAAAGTCCAGCAGGTTGAGGCCTTCCAGAACAGGAAAAGCTAGCTAACTCTAGGCCTCAGACATCACAAAGATGAGAAAGAATAGCTCTAAGTAGAAAGAACCATTGAACATTCTCGGTTACACAAAAGGCTCACCTTTGGGAAAGATACAGAATCATTGCCATTAATTTGCTTACAAAGTCTTTTTCGTGGTGCTACTGAGAGTTGGGAGCCCATAGAAAGGAAGAAATCATCTAAGCCTTTGAGTCTATCTACTGTATCTTTGGTGTTTTGGTGCATGGTAAATGATGCTTGCATATCATTTGAAAGACTTTGTAGCCAAAGAAAATCCTGAATTTACTTTAAAAGGGCCAATGGCTTTGAATCAAAGGCTACACGCTTCAACTTGAAAATGCAGACAGTGGGCTGCATAATTTATTCAGTCCCAAAGGGGGTTTGGTCAACAATAACCACACCTGATGTGGCTATTGAAGATGTTGCACTAAAGGCTGAAGCTAACCAGCATGAAGAGGATGAGACCAACATTCTCTACTGGAGACCTTTCCCAAGTGATGGGGAGCTTCACCATCAACAGAGACTAGTAACCTTTTAGCTTGCCTTTTTTTTTCCTAATTACATGTTGGATGAAGATAAGCATACCCAACTACCCCATTTTAAAATACAAGGAAAGAAAAAAAATGCTCAACTGCAAAGCACTTTTCTGTGAGAATTCACAGCTTGTTGTGCAGAATAAAAAAAGTATTGCTAAGAGTAATCCTTGAACTTAGAGCAGGAGGCAATAGTTGCAACAAACTGAGTTTTCCTCAGAGCTACATATTGTACTCATAGGAAGAACAGTGCTATATCTATTTGTGTCAAATTCCAAAGCCAACCCAAATCTCTTCATACCAATAGGCTAGACTTCTTTACCCAGACAGTGTGTCCAGTCAATAAGGTAACTATATTTTGACCCAAATATTATGATAAAATTACTGCTGGTGTAACACTTACAAGTTTCCTACACATGCTCTTATGCTTGCTCCTCCTCTCCTGGTGAAAGGTTAATGTTCAGAGACCTTTAGATTCCAAATAAATAAGCTACCAATGACAGAGCATGTCTTATCCTGGGTCAATAAGTAACTAGGAGGTAGGCCAAAAGGAGTACAGATTTGCACTGATGAGCAGGCAAGCTGTGAGCATTTTAAGTTTAGAAACCTTTTTTATTCTTATTTTTATGTTTATTTTTAGAAGATACAACATTATGCACTCCTTAACTTTAATTGACATAATCTAGGTGACTTTACATAAGTAAGGTTAGTGTTAAACCTACAACCCCCAATCTTAATAGCCTATTGCTCCACACCATCATCCATCATTGAAAAGCAAAAGTACTGTGTCAGGATAAATGGACCAATCTGTTCCTATCTTCAGAAATTGAGTACAAGTTTCCTTTCAGGTAATATGGTTGAAAAAATATTTATCAATAACTAAAGAACCAGTCTGGACCTAGTGCAAAAAAATCCAAATTTGAGTGTGCCCTGCAAGTTAATGAGAAGCCACCCTCTTCTCCATGTGCTGATCCAGAGAGATTCTTTAGGTAAATGAAAGTCAGAAGCCATTTGATCCTGAAAGTTTTTCTGCAGAAAGGTAAGACCGGGTCCTTTCTTTGTGTTAAATCTTGCCTTGATTAAATTGGCTTTTTCTCTTAGTAAGTTTCCAAAGCACCCAGTTACTAACAAGAAAAGATTTTAATAGGCTCCTAGATTTTTAAAGCCATAGGCAACACAGCCTGGGCCTTTTATGAGGTGTAATGAATAAAAGAACTCAAATCACTGCTTTTAAAAAAAACCATCTATCTAAGAATTATAATAATCCCCCTTTATCCCACCCTCCTTTTCCTTCGTTTTCTATGTTCCCAATGTCACTTGCTCCGAGGGGCATGCATTAGAGGAATAGAAACATCGCTTCTGGCGGGATAGCCTTGGCTGGAAGGCAGCCCTCTCCACGGATGCTCATGCAGTTGAGAGTGTGTCAGTCAGTGCTCAGTTTCCCTCGCCTGCCCTCTTCCCTTCCAGGGCTGGGACTTTAGTTACTCTCCATTCTCTGCCCTTCAGCATCATGCTTCCCCCTTCTTTCTCTTTGGACTCTCTTTCCCTGTGCTTTCTCTTGACATTTGTGAAAGAGAAACACCATGCCAGGAAGGATCATAGTTTATTCGCCAATCAAGACAAGTCCTGGTACACAGAAGAAACAGAAAGAAGCCAACCAGCCCTGCTTGGAGATAGCATTCACTGTCTCAAAAATTTTACCCAACTCCATCCCCAGTGTGTTTGTCATAGATTTCCTTTCCCCTTGGGCTGATGGGCAGTATAGAGCATAATTTCAAGCTGCAGCTTAATATATATATATATATATATATATATATATATATATATATATATATATATATATATGTTCTATTTTGGATTGGCTTTTCTTCTCTTTTCCAGGGCCCTGGACACAGAAAAGGTGATTTGATTTAAAATACCACAGTTCTCAAATCATATCCAGCACCTAAATCATTGGAGAATCAAACGAGGAAGACAAGCAAGAGCTGACATGCGTCCCCCCTGGTCCTTTCTTGCCACAGACATGCAGCAAAGGTGCTTAGGAACAAAGAACGAGCAGAACATTTCCATAAAAGTGTTTTTATTTCAAGTGTGGAACAGCTTTCTGCCAATGAGTCACCTGGTCGACTGAGGAAGGAGTACCTGCAGAGAGCATTAAGACCACTCCACCCAGTGATTGGAGAGGGAGAGAGAAAGAGAGGGGAGACTTCAGGGAGCTTGTGCAGACTCACAGCGATCTAGAAAGCTATGGGGGTCATAGAGAGCCATGCAGGAAGCTCTTAGAAGGAAAATGTATTTCATACTTAAAACACAGGCAGGCTGGACATGGGACCAACATTCTAAATCTTCCTTCTCCTAGTCTTACCAAGTGGCGTTATCAAATTCACAGTAAAAAAGAAATATAGTGATAGTAAGTCACTCAAACTATCCAGTATTTGGTCATCTTTTGGGAGGGGAATGATACAGGTTCATACCATGTGGAGCTGGTCTGAAGCTTACTATGAAGAAAAGGCTGGCCTCAAATTCATAGCAATGCCCCCTGTCTCTGCCTCCTGAGTGCTGAGATTGGAGGCATGTGGCACTACATCTGTCTTGCCCATCTCACTCTTAAGCTCTTAAGGTTTAATCCATATTTGCCAAATTTCTTCTCATTTCCATTGATCGAAACAGATAAATCCCAAGAAGAATCAATGAAGTTGTTAAAGGATTAAGTTATTTAATTATAACACACACCAAACATACACCCTACATCCAGAATGACTACATCTACATGAAGTAACTGAAGGAAGGACCAATTGTGTGAAGGATACCTGCCGAAAGGGCTGGAAATCTGACCTAAATTTGTACCACAGAGGCTAGCACTGGTCGTCTCCATTCGCCCTCACTCTTTATTGTTCTAATGTCTCTTCAATGCTTGCTTTCATTCTGTTAAAAAGGCTCACTCTGCATTTTACTTATCTTCCTTTTTTTCCTAGCAGCAGACAGACGATCTCAAGAACCTCTTCAAACCCCTTTCTATTAATATACCCAGAACACACAAAACTGCTTGGTAACCCTGCATTAGCTCAACAGACATTTGCAAAGTTAATATATAAATTATTGAGGTGGTTTCCCATTGCTTTCTGAAAGGGTGCTGAAACCTCAGTCCATTTCCACAGACAACCTTGAACACTGGGGTAGTTAGCTGTTTGCTTTTAGAATTAGTTTGCTTTGTTTTGTTTTGTTGTTTGTTTGTTTTTTAACCACATAATTAAATCATCACAAACCAATTTGGGTGACATTTATCACAAGAGAGAATTCACTTCAGTTTTCGTTCTTGAGGTTTTTCTTTTCAGTTCAGTGTTTGCCAGACAGATACTGGGTATATCTAGCTGGATCCATGCAATAACTATATCTAGGATGAACACACCTGCCTATAAACTTCAATATCTTTGAGGCTCTTTGGGAGATAATAAATCAGCCTTATTCTAGAAATGCTATATATGAGTTTGCTGAAAGCTTACCTATTTTTTTCAGGTCTGACCATCAATCCAGGAAAAATGATCAATTCTCATTCCAGAGATGTATAAAGAGAAGCAACTAAAATACTCCAATATTTCATAAGACTTGGACTCTTTTTGTTTGACATCAATTGCTTATGATTTGTGCTCTTCTTGAGTTGTTTTAAAAATAGTAATGCATGTAATTTCAGATTAGTAAATGCATGGTTAATCTTAATTGTCTGCTTGGTTGGACTGAGGAGCACCTCAGACATAAGTAGAGCACACCTCTGGGCTTTGTCAGTTAGAGTGTTTCCAGTGACAGTCACATTGGGAGGCCTCTGAAGTAATGAGTTATTTAACTCGTTGATGGATTCATAGGAAGTATCACTGAGCTGATGTGAAAGACAGAAAGGATGTTCTAATAAGAGGAAGTGGTTTCACGGCGGCGTGGCTTCCATTGGCCTTCCACACTTTCCTGCATCCTCTCCCTCTGCTCCTTAGGTACAAAGGCGAGCAGCTTTCTTGCCACATATTCCTGTTACCACAGTGCTCTGCTCAAGCACATGAGACCAAATGACCAAGAACTGAGTCCCTTGAAATTATGAGCCAAAATAAACCCTTCTTTCCCTGAGTTATTTCTATCAGATATTTGGTCACAGTGATCAAACACACAATTGTTTTGAATCTGAAGGGACTAATTAAAACACGACTCAGTTTACCCGGTAGCAACAATGCTATAACCTATCTTTCTGCCACCTCTTGTTTCTCTATCTTAATTAATATGTACAAAGAACACTGAGTTCCTTGGCCTTACATATTCACAAAGGGCTATTATCAGTAATTGTCTTTTAGTAATTAGATGTCACCAGGTCTATTATCATATCTATAGACTTGGGAATACTTGAGCTATAATGTTAGAGTTTAAAGTGTTGCCAAATGTGGATGTCAAATGTCTTTCAATGTCATGTCCTCTTCTGTGCATGGAGAATGACATCTTAATGCTGCCTTCTGGGCAACTTTTAGTTAATTATGAGACAAGTGGGTCTCCAGCAGCCTTAAACAATAACTCCTTATTGGATTACTAGACAACGAATTAATGGTCACAAGGAGATTTACTGATCATATCTTAATTAATTACAGCCAAATGACGGAGCTTGGTAACTTCTTCAGTTTCACCTCTGTAACACATATGGGCTGTACACCACCTTGGCCAGAAGTAATCTTAATTTTCAAAGGTTCACAATATCAAAACACCTTAAGTAATCACAGAGGGTTCAAGTGAAACTTACATCTTTAAAACTTGGTAAGTTCCTCTGTTCACTGCTAAGAATACCATTGCTCAGGACCTTTAAGTATCAATCTAAGATAGAAGGGATCTGATGGATCCAATGAATGGATTTTATATTGACTGACTTGGGAAGCAGACTGGACATAGTAGGGTGAACCACATTCCATGCAAACTGGTTGAACTTGCCTTTCTGGGTTTTAGCGTACAGCATCAACAATCAGTCCCTACTTCTGCTCTACTTGTAGGCGTGTTGAATATTAAAGAGACTGTATCTGAGAAGTCTCTTTGCTTCACAGAGTGAACAAACCTGTGCATGCTCCCTAAATATGTTCGAAACCATGACACCCCCTTAGCACATAATCTTTAAGCTTCCTTGGCATGTATAGGCCCACACAAAAAAGAAGGAATTAGGCCAAAATACAGAGGAAAATATGTGCTTTGCAACTTCATGTTAGGGGCCTTCTTTGCCAGTTATTACATGTCCCAGTTAAAGGGTTTTCATGTCACACACCCAAGCGTGCAGGTGGGAACTAGGTCAAACATGTGAGCATATTTGAAACTTAAGAATGTCTCACGGACTTCAGTGTGCTAATGTGTACCACAATTCTCCAAGCTCTGGTTACATAAACAGCATTCGGCAGACACATAATGATAAAACGTGGATACTTCTAGTTTGGAAACTGAAAGGAGAAAAAAGTGGAGTCTAGTCTTATTGCATGGAGCCCGGCCATCCCCTGTGGGGGTTTGGGAAACAGAGAGTAGGACAGGAAGCACAAATCTTATTAGCCAGAGAAGGTCTAGCGAATTGTTTTTCCCTTCTGATTTTATTAGCTTTCATTCCATGCTGATAGATAATATTTTTTTTTTCCAGAAGAACAGAGTCTCTGACGCAAACAATTTGAAAGCTGCTGATATTCCCTCTTTTTGCTAGCCTTCCATGAGGTCAATATTTTGAAGATAAATAGGGATAATATATTGATATCATTAGCTTGCCTGAAATCTCTGGTTTCATTTTCTGACAGTTCGGGCACCCATGGTTTCTGGCCTATGCTTTCGTTCCTTCCGTTTTTTCAATTCTCTCCTAATGGTCAACACTGTGAGATATACCGTTATTTCTGAAATAATCTTTATCTGACCAAATAAATCACGTGCACCCTCATCCTGCATATTCTAGAAGTCAAATCTCAGTTCACTCAAGGTCCCCTTCTCTACTTCCCTCCTGCTGGCCATGGAACCTTCTTCTGACTGTGGAGAGCCCTTGAACGAGAGCTTCTTCCTGGAATATCACTCCAACTGTCGCCTGAGAGTTTCTGAGAACCATTCTTTTGCTCCTTTGTTCATGATTTGTTTTTCTTCATAAATTATTTGGTGTCAAACTTGCAGGTCAGGGGACACATATGGAGAGTCTGCGTACTCCACTATCAGTGGTTCTCTGTATATGAAAATCAATCTATCTCTTCCTCCCTCCTTCCCTCCCCCCCCCACTCCCTCAGAATAGCTCTCACTGTGTTCTATTGCAAAATTTCCTACTTCATTGGTTGGCAGATGGTTATAGTATCTAGTCAAATAAATAAATAAATAAATAAATAAATAAATAAATAAATAAATAAATCGAATCGAATCTGTCCCTTTGCCTTTGACAATATTAGCCTTCACTAAATATGGTTAAGGAAGCATTTAATCATGTCATGCAAGTACAATGTTCAAGCAGCTATATACATTTGGAGTAACTAGTGAATTAGTCAGTGGGGGCTGGCAAGAGCTTAAAATCAACCTTTTTATTTCCATGATGCGGGGGGGGGGGGGAAGCAGTTACTCTTGGATGCTGTAATTTCAGCTGCCTAAGGCTATAGAAGCGGTATGCACCTGAGAGATTTGGTAGAGCCCAGCCTGAGGAAAGAGCCATTTGGCATGAGTAGGATAGCCCTTGCATAACACACACCAGCTCATTGTTCTCACAATAGGAAGAGCAGATGCTCTTGGGAAATTTGGCAGTATAACACATGGAGAGAATGAAGCTTAGCACTGAAGGCTTATGATAGGAAACTGTTAAGCTTAACTGTTTTTGTTTAGTGTTTTTTCCATTCCATTAGAAATGCAGCAAATGAAGCTGCCATTTTCCAGTCCTACCAAGTGGCAGCAGGGTATGGGGGCAGAGGGCAATCCATGTACTTCTGAAGAGATGGGTTCTTCAGGCTCAGCATGTGATAAGCCAGATATATTTGATTTCCAATATGCATGTATGCAGAGAAAGCTTCCAATGGACGGTGCTGACATTTATCTTCAGTATCTAGCACTGGTGGGGTTGGTCACCCCTGTGCTCAGGAGTGAAAGTAAATGTCAGAAAAGATTAGTGGCCATATACTACCCACACACATGGACATTTTTCATTCCCTGTGTATTCCTCATGCTGCTATTCATTTAGGTAACCGTTGTGAGAAATTAGATGTACCTGTTCTCCAGAGGGAGTGAAATTATGGAAATCCTTGCCCTGTTATAAGCAGGGTTTTTGCTGAGATTATTTTCAATGCAAAATACTACTTACCAGTTTGTTTTACTTTGCCTATTGGAAACAGGGACTGATAAAGTCTTCTTGTGTATTCTGGGACTATGTCCTTGTTTATGGGTCTGGGAACTCCAGAGAGCATATTGGACTTTTAATATTTATGCTACTACTTGGATCCATTCATGATGGAATGTGGCGAGTACTGAGCTGAGGACTGGAGGTTAAGGGCTTGGCTTGGAGATGTTCATCTAAATTCTCTCTACATTAATCACAGAGGTAAAAATGCCAGCAGTGAGGGGGAAGGAAGGTTGAAGGAGCCCAGGAATGTGTTATTCTTGTGTGATATCTGTCCTGCAGAACAAGCTCCATACCCTGGCCAACTAGGAGCCAATGCAAACAGAAGAAGCCCTCCCAACATCCACTCTCACCATTTCAGTTCTACCACATTAAACACCGTGGAAGCCACACTAAATCATACTTAGTAATTTCAAATTAAGGAGCTACAGAGAGAGTTCTCATGGCTTAAGACCACTTCTTATTCTTCCTATGGACCCAGACTTGATTCCCATCTCCCAGATGGTGATTTATAGCCATCGGTAACTCCAGTTCCAGGTGATCCATTGCCCCCACTCTGGCCTCCTAGGCAAGCATGTGGTGCACAGACATATATGTCAGCAAAACACTCATACAAATAAAACAGTAAAATAAAAATTAGGGGGAAAAGGAGAACAGTAAGTCAGCAACATTTATCACACGTAGAAAATGCCTTTAAGGGTTACTGCTTTGTGAACCGAAGAGAATCAACTGTCCACCATTCCAGTTGGTCCTCACTGATGCTACTTGGACCTTACTTATTTTGCTATGTGTTAGAAGTGTTCTGCTCACTGGTGGAGCTGGATTTTCTCAATCATCTCATACTGACTAGGCCACACTACAAATTCTCCAAAGCAAATGACAGGAGACTCTGAGAGTAGAGCTTTCTTCTTCTCCCATAGACCATACAAACGTAAAATCTCACTCCAAAACTCCACTCCCTCGCAACTTCTTCCTATCAGGTGGCAAAATCAGTGAGATTAGCATCCTCAAATCCAACCCATATCTTCCCCCTCCTCCAAAAGGGACACTTGAGAAAGGACATCCATAGTTCCTGTGTACTGGAGGCTAAAATGTACAAAATACAGAATACCCCTTGAAAATTTGATCCACTTATAGGCCTAAATAAGAATTCTTCCACTTCTTTTCCTTTGTGCTATATAAAGCCAAGTTTCTATGTACTTACCCTAAATCAAGACATTCACTTTGGTATATTACCTGAAGGAGCAGAAGTCCAATAGGGAGATCAGGAAATTTTATTATCTAGCCATTTCCTAAGGTCAATCTGTACCAGCTTACAACTGAAGTATATACAGTAGAAGTAAGACACACAGCTGTCAGTTGAGGGAAAACCATGCTGGGACATTGCATGCTGAAGGAAGTGTGAGCTAAGGGTATGTTCCAGAAACATTCGCGGAATATTGTGATGTTCAGTCTTTCATGACTTTAATCTTTTGGGGGGTGTTTCCTTTCCCCACCTAAATTTGAAATGTTTTGCAGATCATATGACAAAGTAATTAGCTCTAACTAACTACTGAGAGTTAAGAATCTGGAAGATCTTGTGCTTGCACTCAGAAAATGAGCACACTCAGTATCTTATGAGATTTCCATGAAACCCTCAAAGAAGGAAAGTAGGTGGGTACTTTTGTTTGATTGATTGATTGATTGATTGATTGACTGATATTTAAAATTACATTTCAGTGGTTGTCTTAGTCTCTTTCTTGTTGCTTGATAGAACATCTGGACTAAAGCAACTTGAGGAGAGGAAGACCTATTGTAGCTCACAGTTTAAGGTATCATGGAGAGAAAGTCAAGGCAGCAGAAACTTGAAGCGATCCCTTACATTACCTCAACAATCAGAAGAAAGCAATAAATGCATGCTCAGCTCATTTTTACTGTTTTATGCATATCAAAAAGGATCCCTTTCCAGGAAATGATCTCACCTACAATCAAGATGGGTCTCCCCTTTCAATTATTATAATCAGGATAAAACCCCAGAGGCAAACTTAGAAGCTCATCTCCCAGTTGACTGTATAGCTTGCCACAATGAAAACTGGCATTAATAACTCTACTGGCTGGTTTTATGTGTCAACTTGACACAGGCTGGAGTTATCACAGAGAAAGGAGCTTCAGTTGGGGATGTGCCTCCGTGAGATCCAGCTGTGGGGCATTTTCTCAATTAGTGATCAAGAGGGAAGAGCCCCTTGTGGATGGGACTATCCCTGAGCTGGTGGTCTTGGGTTCTATAAGAGAGCAGGCTGAGCAAGCCAGTGGAGGCAAGCCAGTAAGTAACATCCCTCCATGGCCTCTGCATCAGTTCCTGCTTTCTGGCCTGCTTGAGTTCCAGTCCTGCATCCTTTGGTGATCAACAGTAATGTGGAAAGTGTAAGCTGAATAAACCCTTTCCTCCCCAACTGTTTCTTGGTAATGGTGTTTTGTGCAGGAATAGAAACCCTGTCTAAGACATTAACCATCAGAGTTATTTACCCAAAATGATGTCTTTAAAAGTGACTGAATCAAAATCTAAATCTGGATCGGCAGTCTCAAGAGCCCGGGCTCACCTCTCATCTCATGTTGCACATTGGGGTGGTTGCACATGGGTTGGTTTTCATAGGTTCATTGTTTGGATGCTTGGTCTCCAGTTGGTGTAAACTGCTGTTTAGGAAAGATTCGCATGCATGGCCTTGTTGGACAAAGTGGGATTTGACATTGTAAAGAATACACACCATTCCCAGTGAGCTGCTGTTCTCAGCTCTCTGCCTCGTGATTTTGTCTTAAAATAGGAACTCTAGGCTACTGTTTCAGCATTGTGCCTGCCTGCATACTGCCATGCACCCTTCTTTGAGGATCATGAACCTTCTGAAAATGCAAGACTCAAAGAAAACCTCTTACTCCCATAGGTTGACTTGTCTCATCACAGCAGAAGAAAAATGACTAGCGCACACACACTTTTTTTGAATGTGCCTTTTAGATGTTATACCATGCTCATAGAATGGTAAATTACTATCAGGAATTCACGTTAAAAGAACAAATCTAAATTTAGTTCTGACTCATGTTCCGGTTCTCCATAAGACAAAGATCATGGAATGAATAGCATGATAATAATAAAGTATATCTCTCTTTAAAGTATACCAGGATACATAAATTTTGGGTACATAATAAGTTAGAGAATGCATGATTTGGTCATGATTCACTCATTTAGCCATCTATTCACACATCCAAACACATCACAAATACTTAATATTGTGCCTGTGACTGACTTCTCTGAGCATTGCAAGATCTAGAACATAGCACACCCATATTAACAAGTGCTACCCATTGTGAGTTCCCTGCGGAAGGAGAAACCTCAGGATGGTTTTCTATGATTCTTTTCTCAGAGGGAGGAGCTGACCTGACTCACATGTCGAGGAGTAGGAACCGAGGAGGTGATGACTCTGTCACAATGGAATTATCAGAAGTCTTTAGATGCAGCATCTTATGTTCAATGACCCCTGTCCGCATCCTACTGAAAGGACAATTGAACCAGGAGGGTGATCATAGATATGAAAGGTAACCTGGTACTCCAATTCTCTTCCTATAATCATTCCAGTGATAGGGTTATAGATGAGACCAGATGGAAGAAAGAACCCTGATTATAGGGGACTCCAGAGAACTTAGAGTCCGTTCCAATAATGAAAGGTTCTGTAGCTCTTGGAGAATGAGTTATATCTTTAGTTAAGTAAATTTTAAGTACACGATGTTTATTTTGTTTTTATTACTAAGCTTGCTCATCCATTTCATTGTCAAATCATTTGTCAGCTTGAATGTTTTCAGCATAGTTGGATGCGCTCAGTGGTGTAGACCTCGACAAAGGAGATGAGTTAACAACAGGGAAGCTAACAACTCACTGGAGGGGCACTTAAATCATCACACTTCCTTTCATTCAGAATTATCTGTGAGGTTGTGTTTATGTGTTTTAATACTTAAGAAAACAAGTCTTCATTAATGGTCCCTGACACTGCCGTATAATTTCCATACAAATGAAAAATGAACCAATATCACAGCTCCTAAAAGTTTCTAATCTAAAGGGGAAAGAGAGAAACATATTAAAATTCCCTTGCCCCAATGGATACATCTACAACGTATCTTCTGCATCTTAGGAGCATAGAACATCACAGAACAGGGGGCAGAAAGGTTATAAGAGCCACACCAGCAGGAAGCCTGCTGTGAAAGAGTCTCTCCTAGAAATGGCTGCAGAAACAAGACTAGAACAAATGCAATATCAATAGACAAATTAATATGGAGGCAGGAGATTTCATGGTGTCTCAGCCCTGGAGAAAGACTTCAGGAAACTACGGTGTGCTGAAAAAGATAAAGAGCCTCATTGGGGAACAAACCAGTTTATTAATTGTCCAGTGTAGGGTAGTCAAACCTCAAACCATATATATATATAGATAGATAGATAGATTGATAGTTAGATGATAGAAGAGATAGATAGATAGATAGATAGATAGATAGATAGATAGATAGATAGATAGATCAATGGACACATGAAACAATAATAAAGAAATAAAGGCTATCAACTTGGGAGGAACATGGGAGAATTTTGAGAGAGAGAGAGAGAGAGAGAGAGTAACTAGGAGGGGCTCAGGGAAGAAAGGTAGGGGAAAGTGGTGCAATTTCAATTTTAAGAATTTTTATTTTTACAGAGTATGTTGGCCTAGGGTGTTTTCTGAGAGCCTTATCTATGCAATCCACATAACAGGACAGATTATCAATGCGGTTGGACACAACCCGGGTGGAAACACAATTACAGGAAATAAAACCCAGGACAGTAAAAGCTGTCCTGCCAGGTTATAAAGGTAAGACAATGTAATGATATGGTGCGGGCTCCAGGACAAGAAATAGATATAATAGATAGGAAAGTGGGAAAAAAAAGGACTGTGTACCAATGTCATACAGCTCAAGGTAGCCTGTAACTCCAGCTCAAAGGCTCCAGTGACTTCTGGACATTGAGGGTACTTGAACTTATTTGTTTACATCTGCACACAGACAAACAGACAGACAGACACACACAATT
The DNA here is from genome assembly GCF_900095145.1 of Mus pahari. Taxonomy (NCBI): domain Eukaryota; kingdom Metazoa; phylum Chordata; class Mammalia; order Rodentia; family Muridae; genus Mus; species Mus pahari. The sequence goes on from NC_034599.1 coordinate 24,356,345, forward strand.
TTTAAAAATAATTAAGTATAAAACATCCTTCATTAAGATATATACACACTAAAATATACATATAACATTCATATATTAATGAGGTTAGAAATTTGCCACTGTGAACATTATAGCAGAGTCTAGGTACACATACCAAGATGGCTTCACCTTCACCAGGCATCATAGAATTATGTAATCAACAGCATATATGCATCCTATCATTTATCAGAGTGTCCTATATGGTGTCTTGTTTGTTTACTCAGACACTATTATAAGTTCCTGATACATTTCAACTCATTTAATCCCAATAAAAGCTATATTGAAGTTGAGGTTAATATATCCATTTTGGAAATGGAAGGCTGAACACAAGTCATAGAGATTAATCATAGAGCTCAGATTAGAACTCTGGAAGTTAGTTCCAAATCTTTTAATTCCTATATTGGTGTGACCAATGAAGATCACCATAGCCAAACCCAGTGTAATGAGCAAGGACACAGGTGCATATTTCCCTTTCAAATTTTAAAGCTGAAGAGAAATTACCATATAGAACATGTAGCATAAATTCTTCCACACAAATCCATATGAAAAAGAGAGATAGTGGTAAGAAAGGATTTGGGCAGAGATTCAGCAACAGAAGGGGGGGAAAGTCCTGGAAAGAAGTCATGGCCATAAAGAAGAGCACCCACATTCCACAGAAGTCAGGCAGAAGCAAACAAAATTAGGGAGGAAGAATCGCTTCGCCCCAGAAGTTCAGATAAACTCACGCTGAGGGACCTGCCCTTGGACTACAGTGGGAAGTACAGTACTATGAGGCCTACTGAAAAGCAAGGTGGCAGCTCTTGATGCAGTGATGCCCGGAACCTATTAATGAGCAGCATCAATTGTGGCTGTGCTTCTCAGGAAAGTTCCCAGCAGTTTATAAAGGGCTGCTTGTCAGAAAATTGTATGGGACCTAGGAAGCTGGAAAGAAAGTCCTGGTAAATCAAAACAATGGATACATCAGTGGCATATACATGCAAGGTACCAACACATTTTATAAAGATACATGCGCACTTAATGAGATTTATGAAATCCATTTGTCTGAGGAACTGTAGAGCAAGGAGAACAGGAAGAGAATTGAAGGAGAGAACAAGACAGCACTTTCCAGGGATCAATGATCTCCTGTCGACGACGCGGGGCTTCGATGAGATGTGTGATTAACTCAGCCCTCTACCATGCTGCATGTGTAGAAAAATAATGAAGAATTATGAGTGAGATAAGGAACAGGAGGATGAGGCTAGAGCTCAGGAGCAAGAGCGGGAATGTCAATCACGGTTAGACAAGAACTGAGGTAAATGCTGCCGACACCCAAGGCCTATAGCGGTTTAAATGACTGCTGCTTCCGGCTGTGAGAATGCAGAGCCAGGAACAGATGTGAGCCTTCAGATAGAAATCAGGTGGCCAAGCTAGGAAATCATAATGTCTCCAGTGAAGGGAAAAGAAAAAAATTGTGGAATCAGTCTTGGTACACGAGTGACACGAGTGGCAACTGACAGGATACGAAACAGGAAGGTACATCTGGCATTGGTTTATTTGGAGCAGAAGCCATTAGAGGCTCAGAGGAAATGAACTTCATTCTAAACCCCCTAACAAGTAGAGCATAGAAGCCAAACAGAAAACGTGCAATTGAAGCTCAGGACGAACACAAGCTGAAATCAGAAATCAGAGTCAGTGCACCACAATGCTTGACCTAGGTCCAACAGGAAAATATGATGTGTCCATGAAAATGTATAGATGAGGTTCTGAAGTACATTACCCCCATCATCTGTATTATGAATTGTCTTTTGTGTAATAAGTTTAAAATAGGCTTGCAGTTAGAGCCAAACTTTAACCAGTGTCTACTCTGTATAGTGTATTCAGAATTGGGCATACTCAAATTGAGACCCATCCCAAGGGCAAGAACCAATCCCTGACACTTTTAATTATACTCTGTTATGCTTCCAGACAGGAGCCTAGCATAACTGTCCTCTGAGAGGCTCCACCCATCAGCCAATAGAAAAAGATGCAGAGACCCACAGCCAGACATTAGATGGAACCTGGGGAGTCTTATGGAAGAGTTGGAGAAAGGATTGTGGGATTAAAAATAGAACAAGGATTTTAAAGATGACAGGGAATCAACAGGAAGACCAACAAAGTCAACTAACTTGGACTCTTGGGGGCTCCCACAGACTGAACCATGAACGAAAGAGTGAGCACAGGCTGGACCTAGGCCTGTGCAGCAGAAGTGAAGCTTGGTTACATGTGGGTCCCCCAACAACTGGAATGATGGCTATCCCTGAATCTGTTGCCTGCCTCTGGATCCCATTCTTCTAAATGGGATGGCCCGCCTGGATGCACATCCCATTCTCCTAAATGGGATGAAAGGATGCACCTAGTCCTGCAGTGACTTGATGTGCAGTGTGTGTATGTGTGTGTATGCGTGTGTGTGTGTGTGTGTGTGTGTGTGTGTGTGTGTGTGAGAGAGAGAGAGAGAGAGAGAGAGAGAGAGAGAGAGAGAGAGAGAGAGAGAGAGAGAGAGAGAGAGAGAGAGAGAGAGAGACCCAGAGGGGGAGCTCCCCTTTCTCAGAGAGAAGAGGAGGAGGGAATTGAGGAAAGATTTGTGTGAGGTGGTACTAGAAGAAGAGGGTGGACTGATATTGGGGTGCAAAGTGAATAAATAAATTAATTTTAAAATGATAATGATGAAAAATTGGATATACAAAGAAAACTTCCATGAGACCTATCTAGTAGCTCAAGTGTTTCTATTCACATTGTGCGTAACTAAAACACAAACGATGGAACCCCTGGCACCTGGTGTTCTGCTCCACTTAAAGAGACTCAGAGTCTTTTCTAAGTCTGCATAGCCAAAAGATTAAAGGACTGGACTCTCCAACAAAGGATAGACAGCATATGTTAGGAAGATATGATTTTGAGTGGTCACAGTTAGATACACATTTCATGCTGTGTACACCTAATGGCATGGAGCACACTGGAGAGAGGGTGGCAAAACAAGCTGAGCATGAGCACATGACCTGTCTTCATGTTCTTCCAGGAACTCATCGCTGCTCATGGTAAGCAGACATCTGGGTGAATGCTCTGCTCTTCAGAATAAAGAACATTGCAAAGAGTTCTGCCTTTGTCCTACTCTTCCTTAAGCTCCCTACCACTCAATGGAAAAAAGAATTAGCTCTTTTCTGTTTTTAATCTTGAATTACATGCTAATTGATGTTTAAGAGGGCCTCTGCTGTATTGCATTTGCCTGGCCATTAACGGTGTTTGATTACAGATGTTTGAGGTATAGCTAAAACATCCCCTTGCCTGCTGACAGGTGAATGCATCAGGTAGTTCTTAAACATTACTAGACTCTAGGAGGCCCAACGTGCAACAAGAAAATTATTCCATGGGGAAAAATTCAAAATAATCACAAGTAGCACTGAGTGGGTGTGAGGCGGTGCTCAGTCTTCCAAGAACACTCTTTGAAAATGCCTTTTGGGGGAGAATATGAAATATTCATAAAAATGAGGAAAAAAAAGAAGTATCACTCTTTTAGACATCAAATATCTACCATCCTATGGATGTGGACTCCATTGCCCAAGAAATTTGTATATTAGAAGCTTGGTTCTCAGTGTAACTGTCTTAGAATGTGGTGAGGGACTCTTAATACAGGGAGCAAGCTATTAGGTCACTGAAGGATTGCCTTTCAAGGAAATCAATAAAGATTTCGTGAGGAGTCAGTCATTTCTCATGAGATAGTAGTTATCATGTAAGCACCCAGCCACTCCCTGGGATCTTCTGAGGCTTCCTGTTTAGCCATGTAATTTCTTCTCCAACATGTGCATGTGCCTAGCATGACAGCATCTGCCACAACATGGTCCAGTCACAAGGGGGACTTAGTGACTCACCATCAGTCTCTCAAACTTCAAGTTAAATGACCCTCCATTCTTCATTTTATAGTCAGACTTCAGTATCTCATCATACCAGAAGATAGATGAATGCTGCAACCTATCCAAAAACCCAAAGCCCCAAAACCTATTCCATTCTTAATCCATCATGAGAGGATAGTCCAGGAAGACCCAGAGGGACAGCACACAGGAAAAACAGACCATGAAGAGGTAGAAGGTGCGATTCACAGATAAGAAATACACAACCACGAAGCCATTTCTATTTCACTCTGAGACTTGGAAGCAACTTTCCTAGGTGAGAAAGATTTTTTTTGATACTGTTAGTCACCTGGCAATCTTAAGCTTTAGTATTTTCAAGAAACAGATACTGAGGACAGCCTAGAGCGTGAAGGACACTGAGATTTCCAGTGACACACCGTGTGGCTTAGAGCACTCTAGGCAGCAGTGCCCACTATACTCAGTACTTTAGTCCCTGACCCTGTGCTTGCAGCCTGCACACATTACAGAAGAGCAGTCATCAGCTACACTGATTAGACCCATGTTTCTATGTCTCTGTGCTACTGATCTGCTTGTTAGTCGAAATGTTAGTTTCTTTCGTCCCAACAAAACACGAAGACACCGCTCCATGCCACCTTTGGAAAGATTTATAATAAAATGTTCTCTCTATTTTTCATCTCACTACTCTGCTGTTTACACACACACACACACACACACACACACACACACACAGAGCGAGTGAGAGAGAGAGAGAGAGAGACAGACAGACAGACAGACAGACAGACACACACACACACACACACACATCTGGCAACTAAGCAATGTGTTCACACATTGACAGTATTGTCTCTCTCTCACCTCATTGACACATAGGCTACCCAGGGCAAATGGATTCATCAGTTTGGTGATATAGCCTATGATTTTGAACAGTCACCCGTCCATAGCAGGCACTCAAAAAACTCTGGCTAAATATATGGGTGAGTGAGGACTTACTTTGCTTTTGCCACCTTGCCTTCACTGTGTGCTTCCACATTGAATCTGAGGGACTCAACATTTTTTATTCCAGAAAGCAAGAACTCCATACCTTGAATTCTGTTGCTATGTCAGCTTCAGCTGCTCCTGCCTCGTGCTACCACGCCTAGATAAATGAATTTCCCCCACTAGGATGATCTCAAAGGCCACCCTCCAATGCTTTCATTCCTCCTGCCTCTCTTCCTACCCAACGAGGCTCCACCTTTTCTTTCTTCCTACAAACCCTTCATCATCTTTGATTCAGCGTTTACTATGCTAGCCATGGAAGATTTCAGACATATTGCCTGACTTTGATTAGCTCACAGACTACTAAAGTTTCTTCCAGTGCCTCTCAGTGAATAAATCACCCTAAAGCTTGACAATTTGTGTCACAGTGAAGAAAACCAAAGCACAGAATCTCAAAAAAAAAAAAAAACCCATACTTTATTTTAGCATGAAGATAAAGATTCCTACTATAGAATGCCATTTCGTAATTAAACTAAATGATATTTCAGAAGTAATTATATACAGTATAATATATACAACAAAACAAACAACACAGAATTAATGTATACAATGTCAAGGTGCCTTGTTGACATCCACTTGGCATCCTAGCATGGAAGTCTCTTTATCTTGTCTCCAGTGCCCAGCAATGACCACAGTTCTTTGTTCTACGCTTGTTTCAGCCTGCCTTACTCTAGAGTTAGTAGTCTGCTTCCCATGCGATGCTGAGCTACTTGAGGGCACCTCATTTTGTTCCTCAGCAGTGCTAGACTACCATTGAGAGTTAAAGGACAACTAACTTTCCTTTCCTGTATGAAAGCCATCTGTCTTCTTTTCTTCTGCATGGGAGCCTGCCAGCCGGTACTCTCTCCTCTCCATCAAGTCCCTTGTTCTCACTGTCTACGTTGCCTACTTTCACATTGCATTTTTCTTAACTTCCCATCCCTGTCCAGCAGTGCCCTCCCTCTTCTCCTTGCCCAGGTTAAGGTGCAATCATCCCCTCCTCCCTCCTGGTCATCACTCTCTGTCATCCCCCTGTCCTCACAGCACAGCCAAGGGAAGGTTTATTGATCTCTCGGTAATGCCCGAGTGCCTCTGAAGGTTAAGGTCAACGAGAGGAAAGTATTCTGCTGAGCCACAAAACCTAACGTTGCTTTAGTAGGAGGGGCATCAATTATTCAGAGTTGTCAGACCACGGGGCACACTCATCCGGCCACGCAGGGTGGGAAATTGAGTACTCTGGGAGAAAGTTAGGACAGAAGGACTGTCACAAATGGGTGACTCCTCACGAATCAGGGACTGCTGATGTTAGGATCAGCAATGGCCACAGGAAAAGTGATGTGGAGTAGAATCCCATGGGGGGCGGGGAAGAACATCAAAACTATCATCAGCATCTAGGAAGAAACATCTACAAAAACATCATGAGTATCTAGGAAGAAGCATTCAGGCTTGAGTCTTCTTTCTTTATCTTATCTCCCACAACCGCACATGTAGTTCCCCTTTATTCTTCTACTTTCCCCTGAGCTCTATCAAGGCTATAGAAATCAAAATAAATTCAGATAATGGTACATTTTACGTGCCCTCTCTGCTACATCTTTATAGTTTCGACGTCCTGTACCATCTCAGTAATAGTCCTGCAGTTAATAATAGAAACGAAATAAAGAGCCATGAGTCAGAAATCTTACCAATTAACTCTTCCAAAGAAATATGCTCCCCAGTATCAGTGTTCCATCGCAGTGATGTTAATGTCAGCTGTCACCTAATTCTCCCTTGGGCCTTTGCGCATGTAGTCTCTGTGCTGAATACCCACTAATTTCCTCGGCTTCACTATGCTGGAGACTCACGCACACCTCAGGATTGTCCTTTCTCTGTTCTGAGTGAGGCTTTACCTGAGTTTAAATTTGGACTCTCACTCTTCTGAATGGTCAGTAACAAATGATAACAATAAAAAGCAGGCATGTGCAACCACCTTTGAAAAGGCCTCTCTTGCTTTGAGTACAACACAAGCGTAACTCTTATTACTATGACATTTGCCCATGATCAAGGTACAGTGTAAGTCCCCTGTGCCTCTCCCTGAGTGGGCAAGTCTACTTAGCATCTATTAAATCAAAAGATATTGTCAAAGCAGACCTTCCCAGTCCTTTTGGACAGGATCCTTTTACCAAGGTTGGAGAAGAAAGTCCACATGAACTTATAAGCAGGATCTTTTTATGTTTCCAGGGAGAATGTCTTACAAGACAGAGCTAGCTCGTGTCTCCCTCTCTGGTGCAGAAGACATGTTTTCTCTGTTGTAGTAGTAGTGGTAGTGGTGGTAGTAGTAGTAATAATAATAAAGATTCAAGCTCCCAGGGGTTATTCCTAAAGCCGGTCTATGAAATATGTTGACATAACTGGGCTGCATTGTCTGGTCTCAGTGGGAGAAAATATAACTGTCCATGCAGAGTCTTGATGTCTGAGGGTGGGGGAGATACTCAACGAGGACCTCCATCCTCTCAGAGGAGAAAGGTAGGGGAGTCTGAGGAGAGGGAAGAGAGAGGGGTAGCAACTGGGATGTAAAGTGAATAAATCAATCAATCAATAAATAAATAAATAAATAAATAGAAAGACAAGGTTCAGGCTCCTTAGACTTGTTACTCAGTTATAAAAAAAAATTCAAATCTTTGCTTCAGTGACTCTTTAGTACACCTGTGGGTGTAGGACCATAAGATAGCTAATGTGAACTTAGTATGCAAGCCATAGTAACAGTATCCTTTGTCTGGAACACAGGAACATAAGAGTCCTGTATCTTTTGCCAGCATCACCTTGAAAAGTGGCAGGGTTATTCATTAGTTCAAAACTAGGGAGAATTCTCACACCTTCCATGGTTCCTGACAGTTCTGGTTGGTGAAGAGAATTAGATATTGATACAGCTCTCTGGAAGATAAAGGGAGTAAGTAATTTTCACAGTCTATTGCGAAGACAGAAAATTAATCTGTGGGACCCCATAACAAATGTTATTCTCAGGTGGTGAGTATATGCTTTATGTAAGGATCCTGGCAGTTTTATTGAAGTTTGGAGACTTGCTGCAAGAGGTAGTTCTGGGCAAGGCCCTGGCAGACAATATGACTCAGCCTGGAAGGAAAACTATTATGAAGGTATTAGAGCAGCAAGCAGGCAAAACTGGGTGACAATGTGGCTATAGGTGACAAGCCCAGAATCCTCAGGGGTGAAATAAATGGCATAAATCATAAGTGTATATATCTCAGAGTGGCTGAAACACTAGTATCTTAGTCTGTTAGGTTCCCATTATAGCACAGGACCTGGGTACAGTGCCATAGGCAACAGTTCTAGAGGCTGGTATGGCCAAGAACAAGGAGCCCTTAGGTCCAGGATCTGGGTTCTAATGGGGGTGTTCATACTGTGTCCTCATTCACAGGATATGGAGATAGGGGAAGCATTCTTGTAAGTCTTGTGTTATAGACAATAATCATGCTATGCAAGTTCTGTCCTTGTGAACCACTTAACTCTGAAAGGGCCTACCACCAAATACTATTTCTTTGGAGACCGGAGCTTCAAAACTTACATGTTAGGAAGACAGGGATAAGCAATCCATAGCAACTAGAAAGGTGCTTGAGTATGCCTTGCTCATTTGCTTGGTGGCTACTCTCTGTTGTCACACTTCCAAGTCTCTCTACCTATGGTGGTTTTACTATGTTTGCCCCAGGGGATGGTACCATTTGGAGGTGTGGCCCTGTTGGAAGTGTGTCACTGTGGGCATGGGCTTTAAGACCCTCTTCCTACCTGCCTGGAAGCTAGTCTTTTCCTGATTGCCTTTGGATGAAGATGTAGAACTCTCCTGTGCCATGCCTGCCTGGATGGTACCATGCTCCTGCCTTGATGATAATAGACTGAACCGTTGAACCTATAAGCCAGCCCCAATTAAATGTTGTCCTTGTTAGAGTTGCCCTGGTCATGGTGTCTGTTCATAGCAGTAAACCCTAAGATACCATGTCTTTAACTTTGATCTCCATCCCTTTAAGGAGAGAGATAATTGGGATGAGCATGTGGTTAAATGCTTGGTACTAAAAGGCAAAAGGCATGCAATCATCTGTGTAAACTAGAAAGGCTGAAGGAAGAAAACGGTTGACATTGCTATGACACAGCACACAAGTCACTACAGCACTTTCTCTCATTGTGGAGGAACAACCAGATTCACCTGTGATATGGATACGACTCATGGGTTAGACCCATGAACTCAAGTCAATATAGTATTGTTATTGATTCTACAATAATAGGAACTGAAGTGCTGCATGTCTGTAAGTGGAACAGGACTGCTCATGTTTAGGGACTGCCTCAGGTACAGAAATATGTTGGAATAGAATGTCTTGTGTCACCAGGAAGTAAGGTAGGAGTTGGAACTATTCTCTACTCTCTGATGTCTAAAATTCTCCTCTACCGTATAGAGCTAGGCCTCTTCATGTCTATGGTCCTGGATACAGTTATTATCACATGCACCAGCGTGGTGTCTGGGTCCTAAGCCATCACCTGATTGACTACTTGTAAAGTTTCTTAGGATTATGCTTATATGTTTACTATCTCCAGTTTCCTCAGAAGGCAGCAGAAAACTATATTTCTAGTCTGTCACCACAAATCAGAGCTAGTCCTTTAGTGGACCTTGTATAATGAAGCTACGTTATTCATTTGCCAGTTAACTTTCAATCAGCTCCCATTAAGTTGCATTATATGTAGTCAAGCAACCTACGGCATGGTCTCTACCTCAAAGGCCCCAAACCTTAATGACCTACCTGAGATAAACATCTCTAGGATTGATGGTGTTCCTGACGAAAACCTCTGGCAAACAGCAGCAACCTCCATCCAGAGGCATTGCAGGGTTGTGGATTTTGTCTGTCAGGCATGGTGACAGGGTACATCTCTTTTGAGAAATGGCTGTTACCTTGACTGTGCATACATGTGGAAACCCAACACCAAGTTTTGAGAAGTTTTGATATTCTCTAACCTGATATTCTTGATTAGCAGTTGCTAGAGTAGAATCCAGTGACACAGATGGAAGAAGCTACCATTCTTATTTGTCATGGAAATCATGTATTCAGGACACAGGGAAAAAAGAAAGGAAAGGGAGGGGAGGG
>NC_034599.1:24366613-24390612 GCF_900095145.1 Mus pahari
AAAGGAAAGGAAAGGAAAGGAAAGGAAAGGAAAGGAAAGGAAAGGAAAGGAAAGGAAAGGAAAGGAAAGGAAAGGAAAGGAAAGGAAAGAAGGAAGGAAGATGTTAGCTATGAATTGGAGTAAAGTTTCTAATCAAATGCATTGCATCAAACAAAGCTACTGTTTCAGCAGCCCTCCTGCTTCTACTGCAACCACACACACCTCTTAGCACTGAAGTCAGCTCTCACTGTGGCAACAAATATGGCAACCCCTCTACCCTCCTAACAACACAGGACTACCTTATTTCACACATAGAGATTCCAACCAACAAGTTGACTCTTTGTATCAAGGTGGGAGGGTATACTGAAAGCAGCACTGCCCCTACCCACTGCTGACGGATAAACTCCATCCGACATCCAACCTGGCTAAGACTATTAAGGTTAAGTCCCTACTGTGTAAACTTTGTAGGGTACAGAGGCCCTTACTTATGGAAACCATACTATTGTCTCCATTGGGAGAAATCTGTACCAGTGTTGAGTTTTCCCAACTGTTTCTAGTCCTTCTCTGTTATGTCTTTCATCACAGACGTTACTTAACAAAGGACTAATAGTTCAGCCATTTGTTGGGGTCTATTTGCCTTCACCGTACCTTAGAACTGCCTTAGAAAAACTGAATCAGAAAACTTTTAGAGGCTGAGGAGATGGCTCAGTGGGTACAGTGCTTGAGGGAAGAGGCCCTGAGGTAAATCCCCAGTACCCATGTAAATGCTGTGCATGGTGGCACAAATCTGTAACCACATGCTGGCAAGAGAGACAGAGATGAATTCCTGAAGCTCATTAGCCAGCTGGTCTAGACAAATTGGCAAGCTGAAGGTTCACTGGCAGAATCTGTGGAGAAATCTAAGGTGGAGAGTGACAGGAAAGGGCACAGAAAGTTAGCCATTTCCTACAACATGCATATACATGTGTATGCACACCTGGACAGACACCCTCCTCAAAGGGGTTCTGGCTGTTGGTCTTTTATCTGGCAAGCTCAAGCATCTAACTGAGATACATTGATCCATGAATGAGACTGATGTCTGAAAGGGATTATCTCATGTCTAACACATGCCTGTGGCATGCACACATGTATTCCTGTGTAACAGTTCTCTCTGAGACTCAGAATTTCTTCCTGACTAGTCCTATGCACGACACTCCCCTTTTCCCCTGAAATAACTTCAAATCAGCCAAGTAGGTCCACACAGCATGCAGCCAGGACCCAAGGCCACCTACAGCACTCACAGTTAATTGTTTGGTCATGTTGAGACTCCTGGTGGATTGGCACGACCTAGGTTAAAAGAAGATGGCTACTTTGTGTCACACATTATTGTCCAAATCCCACAAGAGTGACTCAAACAAGCCAAAGTGAGGAGAAATTGTGATTCCGGAGTTTCTGTAAAAAACGCCCTTGACCCTGCTTCAGCTGAGTCATCTGAAAGAAATGTCTAGGAACAAGTGAGGGATGATTGGGAAGGGTAAAATTAGAAGTGCCAGATGTGACCCATCAGTTTTGTAGAAGAAAATCAAACTTCAGACACCTGGACAGGAGCAAATCACACACAGGAGGCACATGGAGGGAGGCATATGGGGGGAGGCACACGGAGGGAGGCACATGACTAAGCTTGTGTTTTAGAACCAAGCCCAGAGACCTTGGCCCTGAGGAAGCTCTCCCGAATGCTCACTGTTACCTTTATTTTAACTGACTGATATTCTGACTTCCTACTTACCCCTCTCATGGTCATCAATTCAAAGGACAGGCATATGCCACTTAAATGGAGACCTGGATATACATTTGTCACTCAGTGTCTTCAAATTGTTGGTTCCAGGACTCCCACAGATAACTAAATTGTTGATGCCGAACTCTTATACTGAACAATATGCTGTCTGCATACAACCCTAGCAGATCTCTCCTATAGCTCAAACCAATTCTATATAATTTTTAATGCCTGCTCTAAGTGTCAAATAGTTACACTGTCACATTTAGATACTAATGAGAAAGAAAAACTCTGTACATGCTCAAATTGTTTATTAAGTATTTTCGATTTTTGGCTGGTTGAACTTATGAATAGAGACCCCTCTGAATACAGAATTAGTAAAGTCAGTCAGTCCCAACCAAAAGAGTTTAGAGGTGAACGAACACTCAGTCACTCCCACTGTCATTGGAACAGTCATCAAGGAGCTCGCTGAAGAAGTGGTTAACCTGAGAATGCTATACTATACTGTATAGTATACTAAGGAATACTGTAATTAACCTTGAGGTCAAGTTCTTAAATGGAGATCAGGCAAAAAGCTTGCCATTCTTCTGAGCATTTTATGACTCTGTGTGTGTGTGTGTGTGTGTGTATAATTAGTGTATGTGTGATATGTGTGTGCTCATGCCATGGTAGACATGTAAATGTGAAATGATAGCTTTTGGAAATTGATTCTCTGCTTCAACAATGGGATCTGGTAATCGGGTTCAAACTGATATGGTAACTGTCTTTACCTGCTGATCAATCTCAACGCTCCCTGTATGACATTTCATTTCTTTTTTTTTTTTTTTTTTTTTTTTTTTTTTTTTTTTTTTTTTTTTTTTTGGTTTTTCGAGACAGGGTTTCTCTGTATAGCCCTGGCTGTCCTGGAACTCACTTTGTAGACCAGGCTGGCCTCGAGCTCAGAAATCCGCCTGCCTCTGCCTCCCAAGTGCTGGGATTAAGGGCGTGTGCCACCATGCCCGGCTCTGTATGACATTCCTATACTGGAAGGTGTTCAAAAATTTCTAAAGTACTTGTGAAATCTTCCCTTTACTCTGGATGTAGGAAGGGTCAGCCTTAATGCACTGACCAGGACAGAAGACTGAACTGCTGTGGACAGCTGTTTTATAAACCTAGATCTTGTTGGTTTCAATTAGTATCTGCTGTGGTACCCACATTAATGTCTTGGGTAACTAGAAAGGGCAGTATAGAAGTTTGAGGCTATGTTCTCCCTCAGTAGCCGCTCATCGTCTTTGCTTTTGTTATTCTGGTTTGGCATGGTACTCAAGGGGAGGAATTCTGAAGTAAACATGGAAAAGGCTCTGGTAATAGCGACCTTAATAAAAAGCTATCTGATATAAACCAAATAGACTTGGTACCATCTTGCCAGATTAATCAGATTAGCTGATGAAATAAGAAAACTTAACCAGCAGGAAACTATCAATAAGTATGAACAAGAAGCAACCATTCTTTGTGGGTATCTTATATCTTGCACCTCTTGCAAACCAAAGCACCTGTGATCTTTACAAAGACATTTCCTTTTTCAAATAACTCCAAGGCAGAGATGTCTGGACATCTTCTTGGCACAGAGTTAATTTTCATATCCAATGTGATGTAGACAAAGTGATCCACTACCAGATAGCATGCTGGGCAGCTTTGCTGGTCTCCTATATAGATTTGCTAATATGGGTTTAGTCAAGAGTTTTGCAAATCAATGGATCGTGCAGCATGGATTTAGGCCATAGATGTCATGTCTTGAGATTGTGTGCACAAACTTATAACTACTGTTATTAGATGTCCTCTCACTATGTCCTCAGATACTCATGCCTTCTTCAAGCATCGCTTCAATGGCCGAAGCTACCTTGATGGCCTTTGGAAAAATGCCTTCAAAATGCCTGTGTGTTAAAAGCCTGTTCTGTAGTGTAGCACTTTGCAGAGGCAGCAGAAACCTGGGGAGCCGTCTTTAAGACATCGAGGCTGACCATCGAAGGGAATTGTGGGTCTCCTGCCTTTTTCTTTTCTTTTCTTCCTTGGCCATGAAACAAGCAGTTTTTACAGCATCATGCAGTCATCGTGGTATGTCACTTCACGACAGGCCCAAAGCAATGAGACCAATAGACCACATAACTGTGACCCAAAACCGGGAGCCAAAATAGAGCCTTTCTTCCTAGAGGTCAGTTATGTCGAGGATTTCATTATAAATATACAAAGCTGCGTTACAGCTTGTAAGGAACTTACCTTCTATGACCCTTCATGGTTCATGAATCAGTCACTGGTGCTTTAGTCTGTAAACGACTCCAGTTTTCCTTCCAAAAAAACATGATTTCTGCCAGTATGCTGGTCATAAATCTAAAAGAATGCCCACACTGTCCATGGGCCAAAACTCAGCCCATACGAGTTAGTCCACCCTGTAAATATCTTCCTGCCTTTGGCTTGTAGCAACACAGTGAGCTCTCTGGTTTGCAGAAAGTGAACTTTATATCACAAAATGAAACTGGACTCTCCAGCACACACCAGCATTTAATTTATCTCCTCTAGAGTTCTTTTCTTTCTGATACAGAAAATAAATTGAGAGGAGCCAAGAGAGGAGTGTGGGCTTGTGTTTTCCTCAGATTAAAGTCATTGATTACAGGCTGACATCATGGGAGATGCTGATACAATAAATTTTTGTTTTTCCTAAATGATTTTCTCATAGAAGATTAGAGTTCTATGGGGAAAGTTGTAGCAGTCAGTGCTAAATTATTAGCTCATATTTAATACGTGTAACTCTGGCTTACCTGCTTAGCATTCTTTGTGGCTATAGCCCTGGTCTCTCTCCCCTTGCCACCCATAAGAACCTGAAGTTCATTCCAAAGCACCATGATGAGAAAAGCCCCCAACTTTGCCCCCCACCCATGCCACTCTCCTTATGGTACTGAGGTGCCCAGGGTGCCTCCAAGTGCTTTTAAGTTCCTTGTCTCTAAAGACGGCTAAATTGGGTCGGATGTGTGGGATTAAGCTCACCTCATAAAATTTGCTTGAGAAAAATCTCAGATCCATTAATGCTTCATAAAAATTTTACAAGGTTTCTGCTAAAGGAAGGAAAACAAACAGAGGTGGTGTCGGCATCAAGGCGCTCCTTAAATCAAACATTCTCTCTCTAATGCATTTTTTTTTATGGCACCAATCAGAAAAGCAATCAACCATGAAGCCTGCGGCTTCTTTTGCTTCCATTCCTCGAGCAAAATCTGTAGTATTTTTAAGCATTCTGCATGAGGAGAAGCTTCTCTATTAATATTAATATACACCCATAGTATAAACACTCTTTTATATACATATATATATATATATATATATATATATATATATATATATATATAAAACAATACTTATCAATCCATCCATGTCTAGGTAGATTAGAAAACATCTATGATCATCCAAGTGCCCATATCAAGATTATAATTGTCCATCATACAATTTGAGACCAGGAAACTAGGATAGGATGAAAAATTAATCTTTCTCATACCAATTCCAGGGTGGTAGGCAGGGTATTTAAGAAACAATGGTTTCTGGATATATAGAAACCTTGACTTGAAACCTCCCTCAAAGGTAAAAGAAAGAAAGAAAGAAAGAAAGAAAGAAAGAAAGAAAGAAAGAAAGAAAGAGAAGGAAAGTAGGGAAAAAAGAAAAAGAGTGGGCTTGTAAGACTGCTACAATTTAAGTGCTTTTATATTTCTTAACTTTATTTATATTTCTATTGTTCTTAAAGATGGATGACAATGAAATAAATCACAGGTATCAACTAGACTCTAGTGTCTAAGAGGGCACTAGTTTAGAGATGTGTGAGAACACCATTTATAATAATTGACAGTCCAGTTCCATCTGCAGCACACTGCACCCAAAGTCCAGAGCTGTAGGACCCAGGGGCACTGTATCTAGACATCCACTTGATAAACAGATCTGCTGAAGGGAGAATGGGACACTTGGACCTGGTTTCCTAAAATGATAAGGGACCATCCTGCCAGCCCGTATCCTCCAATTGTGTGATTTCCTTCCAAAGTTTTTTATTTCATAGCAGACAAATGACTAAAATATAGAAGCAATAATAACACTACCAAATATTGCTTAGATTTCTCTCTTTTATGTTCCATATATATTATAATTATCTGGTCCTCAGAACAGTAAAGCAACTGTAATATCTTGGAAAGAAAACGAGATTTGCACTAAAATAAAAACCGGTGTTTAAATTCTAGCTTGGCCAGCTGCTAGCTTATATGACTTTAGACCTCTGCAAACCTCTTATTACATATGTAAACTAGGGATGGAGTCTCTATCACATGAGTACCAGTGTTATGGTATATACTCTCTTAAATGTTACCATAAATCTAGTGTGCCTCAAAGGGACAGGGATCAGACACTGGGTTCCCGATGATGGCATTACTGGGAGGTGCTACCTTTTTCAGACTAGGCCTACTGGGAGGCAATGGGGTTACTGAGACGGAAGAGATCATCGAGGAAGGATCATATGAAGGGATTTGCAGTGAGGAAAGAGAAGGGGAAATTATGTAATTATATAATAATCTCAAAAAGTAACAATTTTTTTAAAAAATTGATATGGAGACTCCCACATCCTTGTTTCTCTCCTTTCTTTCTGGCTACCATAAGGTGAGCAGCTTCGCTTTATTGTGACTGATCTGCTACAATGCTCTCCTTCACATTAGGTCCAAATGTAACACAGAAAGCCAACCTCTGTTGAAGCCATGAGTCCAAATAAATTTGCCCTCCTTTTGAGTTGTTTATCCCATATAATTCATCATAGCAGCAGAAAGCCAACACCCAGGACATCACTGAGATAATTCTGGAATAAAATATGTCTGCTACACTTTTGTACAGTCAAGGAAGTCAGTGGACAGTACAGAACAAGCTTGTAGCACACAATAGAATTCAGTATGTCTCCCGCTTCTGATGCCTGAACATGTTCTTTCCCATGACTCAAGGCTACCCACACCATACAGGAAGAGGTTGAACTTAGAATGACAGGAGAGGCTCTTCACTCCTCCCCAGTTTCTCCCAATCAGTACTATGGCAACTAACTTCAAGGGAGCCAAAAAATGTGAGAAAACAGTGTCCCACTGCTGAAAGGTTGGGTTTCTTGCTTGGCAGCTCTACACACTGTCAAACAACCCACAAACAAACAGACAGGGAGGGGATCTGAGCTCTGTTCAGTAGAGGCAGGAAGGCTGGGAGACTTCCAGAGGTTTCCCCATTCTGTAAGCACTCTGCTTACCACCCTTGAAAAAAAAATGTGGCCACAGACTCAAAGCAATGAACAATTGTTGGGAGTTGTCAGGGAAAGCCTGCTGACATCATTTCTGTTGAGAAGCAATCAATCCAACGAAGGGGTTCTGGTCCTTTTCCGTTTCCTGTGCTCCCACAAGCCGAGTTAACGTGGATGACTCTAATTATAGCTGTAATAACTAAGACTCCGAATTGCTCCAGGTCACCATGCCACCTTGGATGTACAGCGCCTGGAGTCTCCCTGATGCTCCCACGTGAACAAGGGGAGAATCCACAGTCTAGATCAGAAGCAAAGTCAACCCACGGTGCTCACCACTCAGCCTGTCTGGTTCTGACCAGGTCTCCACAGTGCTGGCTAATGGAGGTCTGTGGCATTTGCAGAGAGATTTGTTCTAAAGAAAATCGATGGTAGACTCCTTGACACCGGCATCAGACATCCAAGAGACACCGGCTTCCCCGCCTGGCCCTGGGAGCTCTTGAGTGTACGGAGAAGGAAGTGCATTCATTCAAGGCCTTTGCCCCCATAGGTTTTGTAAATAATTCAGGGAGATGAGGAAGAGCTGCCTTAAGAACAGGCTTAAGGGGCAGTCTTGCTGAGGATCCTAAGATGTCACCTCATACCCTCTGGTCATTTTCTGCTGTTATATTTTTTAAAGCCAAACTAGGTAATATATTTTGGGAAACCATAGTTTGGTATTTGTAGGAGAAAATGTGTCAGTTCACTGGTGGACATACTGGCCCCCAATGCTACTATTATAAAATCAGAGCAAGCCCTTGGACAGTGGGGAACAGAAGAACTGACAGGACGTTCATCTTAGCTCTTCGAGCTAGTTAACTTTGATAGTCAAATTGATTGGATTAGAAAATGCCTAAGAGATAGAAAAGCACAGCTTTGATGTCTCTACATGGAAGTTTCTAGCAAGGATTACATCATGAGGCTAATGACTAAGGCAAGAACGAATCCTCTGATGGGCCCAGAATATGAAGATGTGTCTGGGAAGTGGTGAAAGGCAGGGGGTGGGACCTACTCACCAAGTGTCTTTGGGGGGTTTATCTGGCTCTGGCCCTTTCCTTCTCTTAAGTTCTTCTTTACAGTTATGAGAACTGCTCTGAAACTGTGAGCCAAGCAAGATAAGTGATTCCTCCCCTTGATTTGTTCTCAACCATCCTGGCCATAGTAATGAGGAACATAAGCAGTGTAGGATTCGCACACCACCGGTAGATTTTCCTAAGATTTTAAGTGGGATTTTAAAAAGTAATTTGTTCATTCCTTTGCACTTTTGCAGTTCTTAAACACCATTGTCCAATTACCCTCAGTACTTTCTCACTGTGGTCATCTATGTTTCCTTATTTTTAACATCCTGTTTGAATGCATCTGAAAAGTTCTGTTTCTCCCTAGCGCCTTTCTAAAAAAAAATAGGGAGCCCTAACAGTTGACAAACAGCTATTGTCCAGAGCACAGCTAGAATCCAAGCATAAGTAATTGAGAAAAAAAGAAAAAGGCAAGTAGCCGCTAGTCAGCACGTGTAGGAAGATCCCAGCCCACTACCATTCATCTCAGTGCAATTTCAACCATGGCAGAGCATTTCCACCAATCAAACTGGCAAACCTCAGCAAAATTATAACAGCCAGCACAGGCGAAAGAGTGATGCTGTAGAGAAATGAGCAATGCACCTATGCAAAAGGCAATTTGACAGCAGGTGTCAAGAAAAAAAAAATTGGCCATTTGCATATTCTCAATCGTAATTCTACTGGAGGAATCTATCCTATGGAAATAATCACAGTTGTGAATGAAAACGTCACAAGAGGAAGTTCATTCAAACAGTATTTACAACAGCAAGGCTCTCAGTAACGGCTTGTCTCTCCAAAAACTGGAGATCATTACTTAAAAGAGCAATAGCTGATCCATGAAGTGGAATATTTTGTAGCAAGGAAATACAACAAACACAGCCAGAGAGATGGCTCGATGGGTACCATTCTTGCTACGACACATATAAGCTCAGAATTCTAGCAGATACATAAAAGATGAGCATGGCAGCAGATGGCTATAACCCAGTGCTGAGATGGGACTGACAGTTCTAGCCAAGAGAGACAGGTTCAGCAAGGAACCCTGTCTCAAAACGTACAGTGGAGAGTGAAATAGGAAAACATACACCGACCTCAGACTTCCTAATCTGCATACAATGAGCACACCATGCTCACACTCATACCAGAGAGAAAGAGATCCCTCATACAACATTCAACATTCAGTAAGAAAAGATGTTATATGATTTGTATGAATAGACAAAAAGATAATATATTAATTATTGCAAATAAAAATATAATTATTCATACATATAGCTGTATAAAGTAATGACTGACCTGTTACCAATACTGAACTATGAATGATGAGATACAAATACATAGTTTTAATTTGTTTGGTTTTTGCTTACTACTGCTTCCTAAGACATTCTGCAGCAAACATATGATGCAAACCTTTGAAAACATAGCTTCATATATTCCATATGTTGATCTCATGTATTCTATAAAGGTTGACTGAGCACACACTTTGTGCCGGTAATATTTGGGACAAAGTTAAGTTTGTAGGTTCACTGAGAGATGCTGATGGAAAGAGAAAAAGCTATGCAATCCTCTAGCCTCATCTGAGCCTGGAAAAAGTAGCCAGATAGCAGGGGCTACTCAGTGGAGTGAATAAAACAAAAACAAAACAAAAACTAAAGCAAAACAAAACATGTCCCTTCCTTCCAGGAAGCCAGAGCCTCTGGCCATACGAAGTATAACCTTAGCCTGCATGTGCAGCCTCCCTCTGGGACATGAAGAAGGTAAGCCACAGCATGTGTTCACAGACTGACCCCAAGGATCTAGGTGAGAGCAGTGGCTGGCCCTGCTCCTCACTAACACCTGAAAGGGTCACAGAGGCCCTTGTACTGGATAGCTTTGTGTCAACTTGACACAGCTGGAGTTATCACAGAGAAAGGAGCTTCAGTTGGGGAAATGCCTCCATGAGATCCAGCTGTAAGGCATTTTCTCAATTAGTGATCAAGGGGGGAGGTTCCCTTATGGGTGGTGCCATCTCTGGGCTGGTAGTCTTGGGTTCTATAAGAGAGTGGACTGAGCAAGCCAGGGGAAGCAAGCCAGTAAAGAACATCCCTCCATGGCTTCTGCATCAGCTCCTGCTTTCTGACCTGCTTAAGTTCCAGTCCTGCATCCTTTGGTGATCAACAGCAGTATGGACATGTAAGATGAATAAACCCTTTTCTCCCCAACTTGCTTCTTGGTCATGATATTTGTGCAGGAATAGAAACCCTGACTAAGACAGCCCTCAACCATCTCTGGTAAGCAAAGCATCCTGTGCTACTTCAGATGCCCGTGTTTAGCTTCCCAAACCACTGACATGGATCAAAGAGAAGGGGATGTCCAGAGCACCCTACAGAATGGCTATTTTGAAGTAATGAAGGTCTTACCTTAAGTCAATTCTCTGGTGGAATCTAGCCCTGACGCATATGTCTAATGGTATTGCTATAGGTACCGGTTTGACTAAATTAGCTACAAGTTGCTAAATGATAAAATACTTGACTTTGACTTTCTTGAACCTAGACGTAGCTTTATCAAGATAGCTGCAGCATGGAAGCACTGCTTTTCTGCATCTCCCAGAATGACTTAGTTCTTTAGGCTCCTTTATCAGGTCTACTGCCTCTTTGTGTCGCAGTATTTATTCCTCTTCCTTTCTTGCTCCCCTCTCATCTCCTTATCTTCTCTCCTCTTGATGTATTAAATGTTGTTATCTAAGAAGAATTTGTCTTCTTTCTTACTCTACCAGCCTTCTTTCTAATCAGAAAGTACACTGCTCCTCTACTGAGGCTTGGGAATCCGTGACGATTCTGTACTGTGTTCACTGTCCTAACAGGCATAAGGGTGTCCAGACCATCAATGTCAAAAACCAAACCCAAAAGCAGACCAAGCAAAGCAGCCAATACATAGAACCTGTTGACCGAAAGCTCTGACATTTGGATTAGTGGACATGAACTGCCCAGGTTCCCAAAGATTCTAACATGATTATAGAACATTTTACTTTCTCATCCAGTTTCTAAATAAACATAAACTCTCTCTCTCTCTCTCTCTCTCTCTCTCTCTCTCTCTCTCTCTCTCTCTCTCTCTCGCACATGTACACACACCACAACATACAAACACCACAAGTCATACAAACTTGGCTTTTGCTATTTAAAAAGCCTTGTATACCCTATACATCCCTGTAACCAGAAAGATGGATCCCAATTTTAGTCCTAAAATACATCTTGAAAAATCTTGTAAAATTTAGCAGGGGAATACAGTCTGCCTCTATTTTTGAAAATTTTAGCACCTCCATTTACCATGCCTTTTGAAAAAAATAAAATGTTGCCACGACAACAAACCACCCTGTCTATCCTTGATTCCTAACAACCCACCCATGCCCATCTTCTTTTCCAAACAGTGTTCCTTGCTGGTAACAGGAAAACTGAGCTCAGTGCTTTCAATCCAGGACGCATAAAAAGCAGCTACATATTTATTTTTTCAAGATTGACAAAATTTGCCCTAAACAAAGAAATTGAGGTATGTTCCCAGTGTCGTGCTCTGGCCATCTGTCTATCAACCTGGCTATAACAATAGCAAAATAACTAAATTGCTTCTTCCATATCTCCTCTGGGGATTGAGTTTGGACAGGGCAAAAGCTGAAGTAAATGTGGGTAGAGCAAAACAAAGATGCAGCCCCAGCCTCCATCAGTCACCACAAACAGAAACCATCCTTGCTTCTTTTACTGGGATTTTTGTTTATTCATTCATCTACCTATTAAGAAACAGGGTATTGCTATGTAGTCTGAATTACCCTTAAGTCCCTATCGTGGCTTCCAATTCACCATTCTACTGACTCGGGCTGCCTACTTCTAAGATTAAAAGCCTGTGCCACCATACCCATCTCTGCTCATTTCTAGAGTAAACTTGGTGAGAGGTCTCTTAAATGGGAAACCTGAATAGGCCCTCTTTAGCGAACGTTCACTTTGTAGCCTTTTCTTCCTGCTGATAACTAAGGTAAAGAAAATGCACTCAAATATGTAGTCATCATAGAGATGTTTACCAACACACAAGAAAATGTGACACTGCTCAGGAGTGGCTGAGGTACAGAGGTGATCATAAAACTAAAAGGTTGTGTGCTTTGCTGCACTGATTCACTGAGCATCACTGGATATTACATATGTACACACATATGTACTTGGGTGTGTACACACATATATACACATTGATCTGCCACATCTGATTTGTGCAAGGTACACAGATAATATCTCTGTCCTAAACAAGCCTAGGTCCTGGTAGCATTTGTCATTTAAGACTGACACCACTTGAGTTAAGTAAAAGCTAAGGTGCCAGGGGTGCTCAGCCGACAATGTAACCACTTAATACTTTGGGACAGGGAATCACACCTAGTGTCAAAACACTGTCAAAGAGATGTGGACGTTTAGGATGTTCTTGACTGATGCTCAGCACTTTGGCCTATCAGCAAGAAAGGTACCCATATGTAAGTTCCCTTATACAGGAAAGTAAGTATTAAGTTATTGTCAGACCTGTTATGAAAAAGACCAAGGTGATGCTTTCTTTACAGTGAGCTCTCATAGCATATGAGATATAGAAGGTATGTGGCAGAAACCTCATTATGATTCCTTAAGTTCAAAGGTTCAACAGCCTTGTCTTCTTCACAGGTGGTGTGGGGGTATGACGAGTGCCTGGACCAGGCTTTTACATTTGACCTTTCCCCCAGTCTCCAGCATCACACTGTGCTTTCCGATGGCCATTGTTCCAGCCGGGAAGGCCCCTTATTCACTGGAGCAGGTTAATAGGGTGGAGAGGGAGCATCTGCTTCGGAGAAGGCTGTCAAGTGAAGGCAGTAACACTCTCTCCAAACCAGCTTTTCATAGGCTCTTACTTATTATTTAATTTGGCTGCAGTGTATGGAATTAGGCTAATGGCTGTTAAGTGGCTAAGTCACAAACATGGCCCATCTGCCGAGAAGGCTCTGGGCCATTGTCTGTTTCAAAGGCTAAGGCAAAAAGATGAGTGAGACGCACTGGTGCACTGAGAGCTTCATCACATGCCTGTTTATATCCCACTCTGGTCTTACTTCTTTCAACGCTAGTGGTCTTCATGGTTCCATATTAAAGAATTAGAATTAGGCCCTCACTGCTGGACCATTACCAAAGTGGAGATTTAGTCTATTCTCACCTAAACTGCTGGATACGTACCACTAAGCAGCCCCATCAGCAGCACCAGGATTCAGGGTATGAGAAGAAATAAGAATGGAGAGGAACAATGGTCAGGGTTCTGTGGCAGCCACAAGGAAAAGAGATGAGTCTAGAGCTTAGTATTGAAGTACTCAGCTAGAATGCACAAGGCCCTAGGCTCAACTCCTAGTGCTGTCATAATGAAAAAACAGAAAATGAAAACCCAAGGAAAGATTCTGACACTGTGCCATTTTGTCTTGGAGGGAAGGGAAGAAAGACACAGGCTTGAAGTACCCTAATATATGGCTCATCTTGTCTAAACTCCAAGAGAAATATAATGAAGGCCATCCCTGTCTGGGAAGGTTATAGGCAGAGTTCATAGTCAAGAACTCTTTTGGATTGGGGTTTTGAATAGAATAATAGTTTATACAACAGCTTATATTTATCTAGTAGTCACTCTGCAGGACTATATATATATATATATATATATATATATATATATAGTATCTAAACTAACTCTATCAATATCTGATACAAGTACACTTTTTTATAATGGGAAGCACTCAGTTGTGGTGAAAGTCTGTTTGCTTGTTTAGTTGCAGTATTTGGACAGAGACATGGAAGCCACAGTGTGAGGGATAAGTGAAGCCAATGTGCAGGCTATTTAGGAAAGCAGGCAAGGGAATGAATCATTAAGGGAAAGGTTGTGAGCCCTGGAAAAGAAGGAGGATGCCCTGGCTATTCTTCTGAACATCTCATCATGCCTGATACATAGAAGGCATTACAGGTGAAGAATATAGAGGGAAATGGTCTAATAGGATGGCACAGTGCACTGCAAATAAGTGACACTGAACCCTGACTTAAAGGCCTCATACATCATGGTTCCGTTGTATACATCCATATGAAGAAGGGGAAACAAAGTCATTCCACCAATAAACACTAAACAGCTTTGAGTTTTGGTCAAGAACTGTGGTGGGTAGTGGTGACAATTATCAGACAAACCGAGGACACACCCTTCATCTTTTTTCTTCTGAGGAAGTGGTCATGAGATAATTACCAAAAGGTCATATAGCTAGCATGTAAAGTTCTGGAGAGGGAGGGGAATGTAAGCAAGGGCATTGTGGCAGGATGGAAGACTTGGCTTGGAGCAATGAGGGGATTGAGAAATGTCCACAGAGTTGAACACAGAGATCTTCCCTCTTCTAGGACTTTGGAAAAAGCCTCCTAAATGTACATGCTTGTCCTCATGGGACCGGGCCTTCAAGAAAAAGAAAAGCTTTTGAGTGAGTGACTTTGTCTGCACTAGATATTATTTGTGACTCAGAAGGACAGACTACAGAGATGTTAGGAATGTGGGTCACAGTTGTAGGTGCAGGTATTGTTTTCTTATTCAACCCAACACAGCGTCCCAGTCCCCAGAGCTGCCAAAGCTTGGAATGTCTTCAATTGTGCTTGGAGTTTTGTTATGGGCATAGCCTACATCACCACTGAGATGGCACCTTGCCTAAAGATTATGAGAGATGCCAGTGCTGGGACCCAATTCCAGGACATTGTGTTGTTCTGGATGCTCAGGATGCATGAACAAAACAGGACTTCTGCCTCACAGCTGACATTCTAGCAAGAAATGGTAGGCAATAAAGAGACAAGCAATAGGTTTGTGGAATATATTCCAATGTTCTCTGCAGAACTGTTCATAACACCTAAGACATAGACAGGAACTAGTATCCATCGATGGACGAACAATCAAAGAAAACCTGGCATCTATACACACCACAATATTCAGCCTTACGAAAGAGAGGAAATCCTGCCATCTGCAAGAGCATGGAAGAGCCCTGAGGTGGTTATGCCAAGTGAAATATGACAGTCACAGAAGGACAGACACTGCATGATGGCACTGACATGTGGCATCAAAAACAAGCAAATTCACAGACTCCGAGAGCAGAATGGGAGTTCCCAGGGGCAGGGGGGTGCAGAGCTGCTAATCACAGGGCAGAAAGTCCCAATTATGTGTTCTGGAGCTGTGCCATAGCACACAGCATGCATCACAAACACTGTCTTAAGAAGGCCAGACTCATCTAGGGATGCTGACCACAATGAATCAAAATTAAAATAAACCGAAATATATATATATATATATATATATATATATATATATATATATATATATGGTGAAAGTGTAGGGAAGGTCACCTCCCTGAGTTGGTGAAGCCTGTCAAGATACCTACCTATACTGGATTAAGCCATGGGGACAATTCTGTCAGACAACATAGTGAGTACCAAGGGTTTAGGGCTAGAGTGGAACAAGAGGCAATAGTTTTTTGCTCAAACAGTTATTTTCTTATAGGCAAAACAGGTTTACCATAAAGCCTCCCTTGTTTAAAGGACTTCATTAAATTAGTAGCATATATTAAAAAATGAAAGCAGCAACATATTCAAGTCCTTCAGTATATTCCTTTGGGCATCATAACAATTAGGCTTAACTTTTCTTACCGTATCTTGCTCAGTATACAGCACACAAGTGGTTTTGGCCAAAGGTACGATTATTTTCATCACTGTAGATTCACTAATAATAAAACTAACAGTAATAAAAACAATAGAAATAATATGAGGAGGACCTGATGTAGCTCGAATTTTGACTTTGTAGCAATCAGGCTTGGCATCATGAGTGTCTCCCCTACAAGATGGCATTTAATCTCATATTAACCCAAGGAGGAAAAACCCAGGCTTAAAGAAGTATGCTAAACCAGTGACACAAGACACCACCAATACTCATCCCATTGTAGCTCATACCAAACTCACTCCTAGTAACTGCACATTACTAGGCGTAAACTGTGAGTCACTGATTAGTACCTAGGCCTGAGAAAACAATATGTCAGAGAGCTAAAGCACTTAAACAAATTGATATCCTTAACAAGAGCAGGCCTCACACACTCTCACACATACTCTGGCCACACCAGAGCTCCATACAGACTCTATCATCAGCTCTTCTATCTTTCATTCTCCCCTTGTGTTGTTTCTTCCTTTATCAACAACTATCCGGGGATCCATCCCATCATCAGCCAGATACTAAACCCAGATACTAAAGCACATACCAGCAAGATTCTGCTGAAGGGACCCTGATATAGTGGCCTCTTGTGAGGCTATGCCAGTGCCTGACAAACACAGAAGTGGATGCTCACAGTCAGCTATTGGACGGAACACAGGGTCCCCAATGGAGGAGCTAGAGAAAGTACCCAAGGAACTAAAGGGGTCAGCAACCCTATAGGTGTAACAACAATATGAACTAACCAGCACCCTCAGAGCTTGAGTCTCTAGCTGCATATGTAGCAGAAGATGGTCTAGTCAGCCATCATTGAGAAGAGAGGCCCCTTGGTCTTGCAAACTTTATATGCCCCAGCACAGGGGAACACCAGGGCCAAGAAAAGGGAGTGGGTGGATAGGGGAGCGGAGGAGGGGAGGGTGTAGGGGACTTTGAGGCTAGCATTTGAAATGTAAATGAAGTAAATACCTAATAAAAATAGAAAAAAAATATTTCATTTTAAACCAACACCTTAAAATGCCATAGAAAGAGCCTATACAGAATCCAGCTGTTACAGAATCCAGAGGCAGAAGATTCTCCAGTGCCCATTGAGTCTGCCATGGATTGCATGTCCCGCAGGGAATGAGGACACAGTGAGTAATTGTGTAAGGGGTGGGTGGAGTCCCAAGCAAATATGTGTTGTTGGCATGTACACAGCCATATAAAGGACCCCATGCCTCAACCACGAGAATGCCAAAGCCTTCCCTGGATCCAGGCTCTGGGAATTAGAAAAAGCTTATTGTCTGATCCAAGTAGGGATGCCTACTAACAATTGACCAGTGTGAGCAGAAACTATCACCCACAGCTTCTTCCTCTGAGATGACTGCAGCCTGAGACTGGTTACCTACGGAGAACTGCTAAACCTGCCTCCTTGTTCAGCTGTATAATATAATCCTGCCTCGTCAATTCAGACGTATAAAATAAACAAGTTGAGTTTCTGTTGCCCTCCATCAGAGCAAACACAGCCCCCTCCCTACCCCAGCTTGTATGTCCAGATACATGTGTCTGTGTATCTGACCTTTCTTCATTCCCTTGTATTCCATCTAATCCCCCAAAGACCTGAGGAGTGTGGCAGTGTCCCCTCCAAAGTCAGGTTGAAATATAATGGCTGGCCGTTGCAACAGCGTTAGCAGGTAGCACCTCCGAGAGGTGGTTGGTTAAGAGGGTTCCATCCCTAGGAATGGCTTCATGCCCTTATCTTCAGAGTACATTTCTGAAAAAAAAAGTGAGTTTTCTAACTTGCTCTGTTGTTAACTTGCCCCTCTTCCAAATTACGAGGCAGCATGTGCCACCGCCACACTCCGCTCCCTTTAACTACCCATCCACTATTTCTCTGCCCTAAACAAATCCCTGTGGCTCAGAAATTTCAGTCTCAAGTCTTCTAACCCCAGATAAAACAACAACAGTAACTAAACAACAGAAACGGGGGGGGGGGGCGGTGCTAAAGAGTAAAATACATCCTTAGCATCTTAGAGGCCCTTCTCTCAACCCCCAACAACACTGAAAAGAGTCACAAAGGAAGGAGACCAGAAGTAAGGGAGAAAAATAAAGTCAGAATCATCACAACTTTCCAAGAAAGGCTGTGCTGCCAAGAAAAAAAAGGAAAATCAAAGAAAGTTCTTTGGAGAGCGGCAAGTGTGCAGGCTAGTTTCACGTCGACTGGATACAAACTGGAGTCACTGGAGAGAAAGCAGCCTCCATTGAGAAAATTCCTCAGTAAAACTGGGCTATAGGCAGGCCTATAGGGCATTTTCTTAATTAGTAACTGATGGGTTCAGTCTATTAGGGTGGTACCACCAATGATCAGGTGGTCCTGGGTGCTATAAGAAAGCTGGCTGAGCAAGCCAGTAAATGACACCCCTCCATGGCCTGCACCAGCTCCTACCTCAAGGTTCCAGCCCTGCTTGAGTTCCTGCCCTCATTGTTTCAGATGATGAAGTCCGATGTGGGAACTGTGAATGAAATAAACCCGTTCCTCCCCAAGTTGTCTTTAGTCATGATGTTTCATCACAGCAATATGCTGAAGGGCTTATTCGGATAGCAAGCACTAACCAACCTTGAAGGAGCCAATAGATTAAAAAAAAAGAGATCATCAGGACCTCAAAAATGTAACTACAGTGTAGGAATGTTCTATCTCTCCCTTTGATACATTCTACCATATGCTACATCTGCGCATGTGAGTACAGTACCTACAGAGGCCAGAAAGATGCATTGGATTGCCCCGAGACCTGCAATTATAAGCGGTTAAGAGACATCAGCTGTAGGTGCTGGGAACTGGACTCCAGCTCCACTCTCTCCTAACCACTCAACCATGTCTCTGGCCTCCAATTAAGGGAACTCTTCAGGGATAGTTAATGTAGGGAAGTATTTAGGACATTTTCAGGATACACATGTAATATGTATTACAGCAGTTCATGAGACAAAAGTGCTATAAATAGCCCAGGACTGGCAGGACAATACTCTGTCCAATCTATGAGAATGATGATGATGTTGATGATGATAATAATAAACTTCTAGAATTTGACTCATATACTAGAGCCAGTGTTGTTTAATAAAGTCAGTGTTCTAGTTTACCTTCTCTTGCTATGATAAACTGTTGGCCAAAACCACCTTGAGGAGGCAAGGGCTTATTTCCAGCTTACAAGTTATCATCCATTACTGGGGGAACTCATGGCAGAAACTGAATCAGAGACAGTGAGGAACATTGATTACTGGCTTGCTTTCCCCGACTTGTTCAGCTGCCCTTCTTATATAGCTGAGACCCACCTGCTTAAGAAGCAAGATTCCCACAGTGAAGTGGATCCTCCTAACCCAGTTAACAATCAAGAAAACGTCCCACAGATGTACTGACAGGCCAACCTAATAGAGGCAACGCATCAGCCGAACTTCCCTCCTCTCGGGTGACTCTGCCTTTGTCAAGTGGACAAGAACTAAGCAGCAAAGATAGCATGGCCAATGGAAGTAGATGCTGCTTAATAAACAAGGCTGGGGCTAAGATACAAATATAACAAAACATAACACAAGATTCAAAACAAAACTAAAAGAACCAAAGATCCACAGGTGTGCAGGCAGATCAACAACTTCAAATAAAAATTAAATGACCCAAAGAAATATGGAAATTATCCAGCTTAGGTGTGGTCTGTAATTCTGGTACATAGAAGGCTTGAATGAGGATGACTGAATTCAAGGCCAGCCTGAGCTACACAGTCAGACCCTGTTCTAAAGCCAGGGAAGAAAGAAAATCATTCATACTGTACAAGATCGCAGGATAGCAACTATCTTTCTGAGCAAGAGGACAGACACAGTAAATGCCAAGTAATTTTATAACACAAAAACTAAATGATGTATGTAGAAAGTATATATGACAAATATTAGATCACAAGTAAACGAGAATGAAATTTATAAGATGTGTGACAAGGATTAAACTATTCCAACATATGGTATACTTTTAAATAAGAGAAAGATGAGGAAATTTGATTTAAAAAAAAAAAAGAAAGAAAAAGAAAACAAAGTAAGCTGCACCAAAAAAATGAAGGAATATGTGCAGTAAATATGAAAAAGTATGATCAACTAAAAACATCAAGGTGACAAATATCCATAGTTAACAAAAATATTTACACAACAAGAAAGTATTACAAAACAAACCCATTCATTACAGGCTAGGTTTTATAGAACACTCTATACACATCCCTAAGATTGGACAGTCCAAAGCCCCTTTGTTATACAGTTTTGTGATATCGTGCATACTGCTAATCTGTGAACTCCTAGTCCTCATGCAAATGAGACATGAGATAGCTTGGAGAGACACTTGTGTATCTATGCCAAGGTGTGTGTCATGGCCTGCTTGGAACGACAGAGGGAGTAAAAATAACTTGTATGTGGAGGTAGAGGGTACCAGAGAAATTGACTCTGAAGCCTTAGAAAATAGAATATTACTCATCTAAGATAAAGAAGTGAGTTTGATTTATATACACCGGTGAGAGAGCATATTGCTAACAGACTGTTTGCAAACAAAGGGAAGCCCCACTCGATGCGTGGGACATGTTTCATTTGTGTAAAATGCATTTGTGTAAGAAGCATTTGTGTGTGCCACATATGGTTTGAAATAAATGTGAAAACACCTGCCAAACTGTGGGCTCCTCCAGAGATGAAAAAAGTGCTTTCAACATAATGTCTACTTCTTAAAGTAAACGTCTCTAGATTTTAGCCATGGATATACTTCAGGTTTGTTTTGTTTTATGTTCTGATAAAGAGCAATATAGATTAGGAAATCTTCTGTTTGACCTTTGAGGCAATTATTTTAACAAGGTGTCACCTCCTTTTCAAAATAAAGCTCCTGGATGGTGTTCGATGTCTTCTTACAGTGATGCTTACAGGACTTGAAAAGGAGTTCTTTAAAAGGCCTATATGGCTGGTCCATGCCAGCATGCTTAGGGTGTGAGGTACCGTACCGGAACACTCGTCAGCCATCTGTCTCCTCATTTCTTCTGTCTCCCGTGAGCCTCGCTCTGTCTGCGTGCCCCAGCTTCCCTGGTCTTTTAATAGTGTCTATCTATCTGACTTACTCCCAGTACCCCAGTTCCCTGGATTGCTCTCTTGTTCTCTTGCTGGCTGAATCTGGCTGCAGGCTTCTGAGTTCTAGATGTCTTCCTCTTGTGTAACTATGCTGAGTTCATTAGCTGTTTACAAAGGGTAGGTCTATTCACTCTCAGCCCATGCATTGCTTGGGACTGCACATGGAATATACCAGCTCTGAAGATGACTGCTTATCACAGGGAGAGACTTGCCAGGCACCATTTACTCTTTTTAACACTTGTGTCTCCTGGAGATCTCAGAATGGACTCATCAGAGCGAGCAATTGCTCCGGTGTTCCAGGTGAGACTGGGAGAGTGGATATAGAAAGACGGGAGAAGGTCAGGAAGAGGTCACTATACAGTTGGGAGACTACCCCACCCAGAGAATTCACAAGGAAAATGTGCTATTTGCCCGTTTCTTTTGGCAAACTCTGGTTGCCTGATTAATGCCTGTGGGATTTCTTCTCTAAGTGGTTGTGGAAATATTGACAATTTACGTGAAAATTTGAACACCTGGCTGGCCTTTCCATCTGGATATTCCCATCCCTTACTATTTTCAGCTTGTATATGTATGAAGGGCTCATTCTAGATCTCCATTCAGTCTTTAACTCAATGAAAGATATGACTGTGGGATGTCAAGAAGCTGCACTCAGCCACCCATAGTGTATAAGGGGGTGTGTGTGTTTGTGTGTGTGTGTGTGTGTGTGTGTGTACCAAGCACGGTCTTGCACATGCTAGACACATGCTTTATCCATGAGCTAATTATCTTCCCAGGATTTCAAGTAAGTTTGTAGCCAGATAGACCTACATTTGAAGAAATCCTGGTGTTCAGGAGGTCCACCCCCATACGGCTTCAAACTTAACAAGTGACAACACTATCAAGCACTAGGTTGTGCCTGTGTGCAATGCCTGTGTATGCATGTGTGGATGTGGTGATGGCAGATGCAAAAGAAATGAGACAGTTTCATACAAATAGTTAAAAATAAGCTAGGCTATTTTGTGAACCATACAGCGAACCTTTAAAACACATATTGCTGGTTTCCTGGATTTGTGCTTGTTGAAAGGCGAATATAAAACAAGAACAAAAACAATGAAATCCAACTGCACACCAAAGGGACTGTGCTTAGTTCAAAACTCCAGGCATGAAGCCCAAATAGATCCAGGCCCCGGCTTTATCCTCACACAACAGGGAAGATGATAAAACGCATTTACTTAGTCTTGCATCACGAGAGCCAAATGATTCCAAACTGAACTAATCCCGTCTATCCCAGGAGCAGTGTTTTGGTTCTCCGCACTACATATGTCAAAATGGTGATGCCGTGGCATGATACATTTCCACAACACCCCT
This sequence comes from Mus pahari, assembly GCF_900095145.1. Lineage (NCBI taxonomy): Eukaryota > Metazoa > Chordata > Mammalia > Rodentia > Muridae > Mus > Mus pahari. The sequence continues at coordinate 24,388,893 of NC_034599.1, forward strand.
TCAAGTGTGATCAGGCATATACTCCAACACAGAAATGCTCTGTATACATTTGCCTAAATAAATAATTCATGAAACTACAAATACCTATCCCCGAAGCAGCTTCCAACTCTTAAACACTCGAAGCATGCTCACCCTCATTTTAAACAGGAGGAGATGAAGTGCAAGTTGCAATTCAGATGGAGGGGAGGGGATGTCAATCCACCGAGACCTATTTCAAATTAGTGAGGAGTTAGCTACCGGATACCAACACAGCGGGTAGAGTTTTATTTCACGGACAAAATGTGGAGTTTAAATAACGATAGCATCCTGGTCCTGGTGTGGAAGCAAATCTGAGGGAGTATGTAGTAGACACCAAAACAGACAGCTTTTCCCAGGTCTCATGAATGGTTGGAAGAATTGCCCTAGCACCTTCCCACAACATGAAGGGCCTCCAAAGCTCATTAGGAACTCGCCTCTACTTAGCAAATCCTGTCTCCTGTGTCTAATGCAATATGAGTACAAGGATTAATAAAGCACAACATGGACTCTAACTACTGCAAATCGGCATCTGGTGATTTCCTTTTAACCACCTGAATTTTGCTCTGTGCTTAGTAATTCTGGATTTAAAGCATTTCCTATTTTTCTAGGCAAATTATCTTCACACCAGCCAGTGGCATTTATCTCTCAGCAAAAGCCCATCAGCGTCACCTAGATTCTTAAAAATCAACAGCTCCTTCGAAGCGCTCACACTAAAAGGGGGGGAAAAGTGCTTCAGAAAACTTTACGAGAGAGACGAGTACAAATTTCACATACAAATAATGCCCAAAATACAGCTTTTTAAACTTCCTCTAAAAAGAACTCTTTCTTAAGGAATATCACTGGAGCTGGTAATTTTTTCCCCCTTTTAGAAAAATTTGACTCAGAATTAGTATGTCTGCCGGGCAGAAAAGTGAGAAGGCACAGCTGCCATCAGGGAAGTGCAGGGCAGTAAGATTCCTGCAAATGCTTTTGTGATCTGCCTTTAGAAGAAAGAAAGAAAGAAAGAAAGAAAGAAAGAAAGAAAGAAAGAAAGAAAGAAAGAAAGAAAGAAAGAAAGAAAGAACGAAAGAAAGAAAGAAAGAAAGAAATCTTTGTTTTATCTCTTCATCTATGGAAAGTGGTCCAACTACTAGTAAGTGGTGGGTAGAAATGAGAGCAGTGTACTCAAAGAACCCAAAAGAACGAGGCAGAGAAGACACATTGTGTAAGTACCCTCAACTTATTGGTGGGCTAACTCAGTAAGACATTTCTAATGGTGGATATGCATGTCACTGTGGTGAGAAAAGTTTTTAAAAAGAAAGCTGCGCTCCTCAAGTTCATTGTCCCAGCTAGAGGCATGATTCCCTGCCTAAGAGCACTGGCTTGTACATCATGAACACGCGATGACTGGAGTTCAGCTCTCAAACACCCACGGTATACGGCCGCACATGTGTGTGCCTATAACCCCAGGATTGTGGCAAACAGAACTAGAAGGGTCAGTGGGAGGGGGTGGCCACAAGTCTAGCTTCAGGTTCAGCAAGAGGCACTGACGCAGGAGATCTCCACAGAAAGCAATAGAGGAAAGCACACAATATCTTCTTCTGGCCTCTACACACCCACACATGAGTGCACATACATGCATGCTCACCCCACTATACTGTACATGCACATGTATGATCTCTCTCTCTCTCTCTCTCTCTCTCTCTCTCTCTCTCTCTCTCTC
>NC_034599.1:24390642-24392026 GCF_900095145.1 Mus pahari
ACAACAACAACAATAACAATAGTAAAGAATGAAAGAAAGAAAGAAAGAAAGAAAGAAAGAAAGAAAGAAAGAAAGAAAGAAAGAAAGAAAGAAAGAAATCTTTGTTTTACCTCTTCATCTATGGAAAGTGGTCAAACTACTAGTAATGGTGGGTAGAAATGAGAGCAGTGTGCTCAAAGAACCCAAGAGAACGAGGCAGAGAAGACGCATTGTGTAAGTGCTCATCAGTGATCTCTTTCACTCCATCTATGAAGAGGGATCCATCTGTGCCCATCATACCACTGTCTTATATCTTTGAAGAAACACATACAGGCATTTTCCAAGTTCAGCCCTCCTCCCATTCCCCCAGTAGCATCATCAATACATGGCTCTCAAAAACCAAAAATCCCAAATGCACCAATTTCAAAACATATTGAGCCCAGTCATGACACCACGAATGGGAAAAGCCCTTGCCTGAGAACTTGTGGTGGATCACAGTCAGATGTGGATGTATCAAGATCACCTCAGAAAAAATGACTTCCAGGCTATGTACATAAGGTTATCAGGAAGCTAATTACTTCAGTGTTTAGAGTTCAGCTCTCTGTCCCAGCTATATCATAATACATAGGTAAACATTCCAAAATCAGAAAGATCTGATGGTTCCCGGTATTTATGAAAAAGATTCTACTGCAGATCTTAGATCTTAGCTAGGACCCACCAAAGTCAGAAACTTAGAAGACCCACAGTATGTGTGTACAATTCAGAGTGAGGATGTTCTAACTTCCATGGACAACTGAAATACAGGCTGGGTTTGTTAAAGCTAGGACTTACCTAGCATTTCCCCAGAAACTGCCCAGGCAGTAGCAATGGTTTGGGGTCTATGACTCTGTGTGATGTCACTAGCCCAACACCGATGGGCTTCTACATGATGAGGGACCTCTGACAGGAGGACAGGCTCTGTGCCCAGTGCCCACACACCTAAATGATCATTTCCAGAAACGATGCTGGGGGAGTGGATATCATGAGCAATAATATAAAATCCTGCTGGAGATGCCTCTCCACCTGACAACTCTGCACCCCACTTATGCCCCAAAGACACAAAGTCGGGGGTCTAGTGCTTTTTAACCTAGTGGGAAATAAGCTGCCGAACTCTGTTACTAATACTCAGAGGCAAAAGGGGTCTACCTCCTGGGTTCCCATAGTGACAGCTATACTCAGGACAAAGAAAGTATCATTTGTCCACCAAGTGTTACCATCACCCCAGTACACCCATAGTGAGAGTGTCTTTCTAAGCACCCCTTGCTGCTAGGTGGAGACATATAGGACATTCTAGGCTCTCAGACAATTCCCCATCCCACAGACACATATACACAGGGAGAGGGAGAGGGAGAGGGAGAGGGAGAGG
>NC_034599.1:24392191-24394122 GCF_900095145.1 Mus pahari
GAGGAGGGAGGGGAAGGGGGAGGGGGAGGGAGAGGGGGAGGGAGAGAGCCTTACCAGATCACTCCCTCTCTCCTTGAAGCAAGGACTCCAATATAAACTCCACAATGAAAGGCTAAGGCCCTTGAATCACCACCTGGAAGGAGCCCCCAGGAGAGCTGAGCCTCCTGCATAGACATTGCATGAGTAAGAAGTTAGCCTGTGCCACATTTGCTCCCCCAGATTTGGAGGTTATTTATTACAACAGCTGTTGATAATTACACCACTAATTTTTTACACAGTGGCTCCTTACTTGACCCTCCTCCACAACTGACTTATTTTACAGTTAGTTCCTTATGTACCCATTTTCTGCTCAAAAAAATATAGGTTTATTCACTTTGCTCATTAAGTAAAATTCTACCATGGAAAAACTGGAGTAAAATGGACAATTAATAAATGTCTATTGGGGGATGGTGGAGAAAGGAAACAAAGGAAACAACTTATAAAAACAAAAACAAATAATTATACCACACAGACTGAGCCCACAGTTCTAAATATGCTCTTTAATATGAGTTATCACACAACTAACACCTACCTGATGTCACTGAAGTAATTTAACCAGAATGGAGGACAGTTGGAAGCTGATATCTCCACAATTAGGGGTTCTCCTTGAGGAATTTTGTAGATCACTCCAAATGACTCATATCTACCCCTGACGAACAAGCGCATGTACTAATGGGCCTGTGTGAGGTGCTGAATAGTTACTTCCCATGCCCTGATGTGCTCACAGGCTTATGGCAGCAATCAAGTAAAACCCCACCATTCATTCTGCCTGCTTTTGCTCTACAGCGTGGAGGACCATGAGCCATTCCAGGCTCCAATAAAACAGAGATCAAAGACTCTCCCTGCAACTACCCTCCAGAATATTCCTTCCCAATATCGGGGGGGGGGGGAGAGAGACAGAGAGACAGACAGACACAGACAGAGACAAACTGAGAGAGATCAAGTAAAGACAGCAGAAGGAAAGGTGTTGCCTTAAAAGCACTATATGGCCATAGGAAATGAAGCGATTACAGAATTCAGTCCTGACCACATGGCCATACACAGTTACAGAACAAGAAGCAAGATCTTATATCCTAGCCCCTTTTCTCTTTGTTACTCTAACATCCCCCCAGAGGAGGTGGTTTCACAGGCATAACAGAGAAAGGCAGATTGGTCTGGGGTGGCATCCAATTCTTAATGCCCACTGACAGACAGCTTTAGGCTAGTGTGTAACTACTTTGCCGCTCTTCACAACTAAAGCCTCACAGGCACAAAATGAACAAGTAAGAGTAGTGAGTGATGCCAACTTGACAGATTATGAGCCATTGCCCGTTTACCATAAATCATTTGCCTTTAAGTCACATGCATAAGAATGTAGGTGATGCGAGTGCCTACCAAGCTCCTCCAGTGTCCTCCTCTCTGCCTCACTTGAGCCCGTCCACAGGCTCTGATCTCCCCGCCAAGCACTTGCCCTCCAATCACCAAATTGCACAGAATATAGGGGTACATCCTGATAATTCCAAAATTCAGGAAGCAGAAGTACAGTGGTTGTGAGTTCAAATGTAGTGTGAGACCTTGTGTCTAATTTTTTTCAGAGAGAGAGAGAGACAGAGAGACAAAGAGAGACAGAAAAAGAAAGACAGAGACCAAGAGTTTTTGAGGTGTTTTTGTTCATAAGCTGACTATAGCATCAACATAAGGTTGGTAAATTTAATAATTCAATTAACTGACTCTTATGTTTCACTAATGTTGCTACACTGGGTTAGTAAGTGTACTGGCTAGTTTTGTGACAACTTGACACAGCTGGAGTTACCACAAAGCAAGGAGCTTCAGTTGGGGAAATGCCTCCAGCAGATCCAGCTGTAAGGCATTTTCTCAATTAGTGATCAAGGGGGAGGTCCCCTTGTGGGTGG
>NC_034599.1:24394782-24417244 GCF_900095145.1 Mus pahari
CTTCTTGGTCATGATGTTTGTGCAGGAATAGAAATCCTGACTAAGACAGTATGCAAGATCATCAAGTCACCTCTGATCTAGTTTGTATTGTCTGGGTACACGGGATGATAGATACCTCCCAGATATCATATACTTGAATATTCCAATCTACGTACACAGAATCTGGAAAAGGATATTATACCCTCTGGAAAAGTCTATTTTGGTTAAAAGTGATAAAGGATGATACATTCCCAGATGTATCAAAGCTATCACATATAGCAAGCTGTCTATAAAGGTTAACTGGATGGTGTTAGACATTCTCCCCTGCTAATAGACTTCATATGTACATTGTGCGTGTCAACTTGTTTGTGTGTCTACTCTGCGTTGTTTGTAGAACGCTGGGGACAAGAAAGTAAATACATATTCCCCTCTAGTAAACTTGGGAATGTTTATCCCTCAGTTTACGCCAATTAGAGTCTTTACTTTGTTTGACTTCAGCAAGGACTCCCCACCCTGCTTCCTCAACCACTGGAGCCCTGAGAGAAACTGAGTAAATTTCCTCACCATTACATCATTTTTTGCATTACTTGAACCAGCTATACATGCATTGAACGTGAACGTTGCATTCATTTTGAAGTAAAAACGATAACTCCCCTCCAGGTCAGCAGCCACTAAGATTCTTTGGTTGACAGTCTGATGTAAGACCATAGCAGATCTCTGCGGGGATTTCTGTCTGATACTTGGACATTCCACAGAGTTTGAAAGCAATGAGAAAGGTCTTCCTTTCCAGAGCTTAAATAAATAAATTCTTCCTTCTGTATTTGTTTCCTTCTGGCTGAGCTCTGATTTCTGGAACAAAGTTATTCAAGCAAATGAGTGCATACAGATTAAAGTCAGAGAAGAACGAGAGAAGGGTCCTGTGTGAGAGTCCAGGCCAGTTAAGTGTATCATCCTCACACACCTACTGTCTATCACAACCCTCCCAGGCAAATGTGCAAGCCTTCAAATTACTGTCTTAAATTGCCTCCTGTGTCTACATGACATCATGCCATTAAGGGGATGACACGGAAATCCTAAAAATCCACTTCCTTCCATGCCAAATCCCATGCTCGGTTTTAAGAAAAGACATGGGAAGCAAAGGACAGGAGCATCTGCATATCTGAAGGATGCTATTGCTCCCTTCAAAACCAGCACTGGACATAGGCTCTGTCCCTCACGGCTGCTCTCTCGTACCACAGTTACACTAGCTTTACCAGAGTCCCTTCATCTATATGCAACCATGCTTTGACAAGCATGTATCTAAAAACGCATACACACACACACATGCACTTTCTACTCTTTCTCTTGATCTTCCCCCAAATTAACCTCTCCCTCTCCTCCCCTCTCCCCCTGCACCTCCACTGCCCCCCCTCTCATTTCCATCCCCATAATGCTCCTCTGAAATCTTCACTATTTGGCTCATCAAGGCTTACCAGCTAATCACAGGGACATTGCCCTCTTCCCATTTTAAGAATGTAAAGACTCTGGGTTGTGGCAGTAACCCTCCAAGTTGGTCCCTCCTTCATAATCACCTTTCCCCCAGCTTGTGTTCTGCTTCCACTGTCTTCTTTTCCCCACCAATCTTCCTACCTATTCTCATACTCTTCCCGCACTCCCATCTCTCCTAACCTTCAAATACTGAAGATCTGTCCACCTCTAATCTCAACCTTTCTCGTTACCTACACAGGTGATTTTGATCCCACCTGAAAATTTAAAGGAGAAGCAGAGGTTTATCTCTCCCATACCTCTACCCAGAGCTTCCCAAGAGAGCCTCTCATGACTCACAGTAGACACCTAAACCTTCCTATACACAAGTGCCCTCGCGTTTCCTCATTGTCTCTTCCCAAAAGATGCATCCGTCAAGCAGAGTCAAAAGAGGGAAACCATCCTTATTTCACTGGGTCCCTTCTTTACCAGACCCTTCTCCTAGGACCTAATGATTACACTTAGTATCCACCTATCTCACTTCACATTGCATTCAGAGCAGTAAGCGTTCTCATAGACATGAACCTGAGCAAGCTATTCCTTTGCCATGAACTTGTAAAGGTTCTGTGGCACACAGAGGAAGTGCTAACCTTTCACCCCATCCACTGTGGCCGGGAGGAAACCCACCCCTCCATCACCTCTCTCATTTCATTTTTGTCCCAGTCTCACATCAGGCACTGTGCCGGGTGCCAGCAGCTTCCTTTTCCTTCCCAAGCTTGCTGAGATGGCTGCAGGCTACCCTCCATACCGCTTGCTCATTAGAGTCCCGCTCTTCAAAGCTTTTGGCAGAGCAGGCTTCTGCCTATCCCAGAAGGCTAAGTCTTGCTGTCTGCATCAGTATGGTCTGCTCCTGCCTACTCCAAGTCAGTTATTTCCTATTGTGTCATGTATTCTTCATAGCCCTGGCATTGTATTATATTGTTCTCAACTTTTACCACTAAACTGTCATTTTCATGAGAACAAGGACTTTGCCTTGTTCAGCTGTGTACTCAAAATACTAAGGGCAGTGTCTAACACATAGCAAGTACCATGTGGTCAGTAGATATCTAAACAAAGGAACATGTATTGTACTAGCTAAACTGATATGACCTGTGCCTTCTATTAGCCTCTCCCGGTGAACAATATTTTAACATTTGGCTCAGTAATCCTGTACAAGAAGTAGTCAAGTCAAAAGAGTGTGGAACCCAAAATAATTTTATCTCTTTCTACCCTGAGACATTCCACTGCACATCCTCTATATGGGATCTGCACCTGTGCTCTATGATAGCACTAATAAGCAGGTCATCTCCCTAAAGAAAACACAGCCCTAAGTTTTACAAGGACCCCCTCTAAATAGAACACAGCACTATTTTTACTAGACATAAGAAATTAGGATTTATTTTCAGAGTTAGAGCCAGTGCTAAATTATCATGGTATTGAGTTTCAGGTCAACCTTTGAATAGATCAAATCTAGAAAAATAGGAAGTTACTAGGTAATTCCAGAAGTCACCTCCAAATGCAAACTTTTTAAAATTTAATTTAATATATTTTTACTTATTCACTTTATATCCTGCTCACCTTCCCCTCCTGGTCACCCCCTCCCATAATCCTTCCCATGTCTTCCCTCCCCTTCTCCTCCAAGCTGGCAGGGGCTTCCTCGGGTATCCCCCTACACTGGGAATTCAAGTTTCTGTAAGGCTAGGCCATATGCAAACTTGTACATCATATATAAATGATTGTGCTGTGCATTTGCTTTTGCTCAGGTGACCAGCAATAGAACCTTAGTGATTGCTACCATGATTGGAAGGCATCTCAGCATTGTGTGGCCTCTTCTTACATTATACACCTGCTTAGTAGCAATATCTGTCAGCAGCGTAGTCGTTGTACAGAGGCCCAAATATAAAGTCCCTGTGTAGCCTTACATTTTATCTCCCTGGTATATCTGTCTGATAGAACAAGAAATAATATACAGAATATTAAAAAAACATTAATAGCTAGAATAAATTATTAATTCAATTAAAGTATGAGTCCAATAATGATTCCTTTTCATTGCATTTATTAAAAGGAAAAATTAATTGCTAAGCTGGTATTAAAAACACACACATACATATAAACTGCTGAATCTACTCCTGAGTGAAATTGGAGACTTCTGCTCCCGCAGGAACAACAGAGAAGATGCTAAAGACAGGTAAGGGATGATACTCTTCCTGCTTCCTGCCCCTCTGGTTTCACAGCTAAAAACTGATGAGTTGAAAGACAACAGAACATGCTCCACTATGTTCATAGCAGCCTTATTTATAATAGCCAGAAGGTGGAAAGAACCCAGATGTCCCTCAATAGAGGAATGGATACAGAAAATGTAGTACATTTACACAATGGAGTACTACTCAGCTATTAAAAACAATGAATTTATGAAATTCTTGGCCAAATGGATATATCTGGAGGAGATCATCCTTAGTGAGGTAACCCAATCACAAAAGAAGTCACTAGATATGCACTCACTGATAAGTGGATATTAGCCCAGAAACTTAAAATACCCAAGATACAATGGGCAAAACACAAGAAAACCAAAAAGAAGGAAGACCAACATGTGGATACTTCATTCCTCCTTAGAATAGGGAACAAAATACCCATAAAAGGAGTTACAGAGACAAAGTTTGGAGCTAAGACAAAAGGATGGACTATCCAGAGACTATCCCACCTGAGGATCCATCCCATTATCAGCCACCAAACACAGACACTATTGCACATGCCAGAAAGATTCTGCTGAAGGGACCCTGATATAGCGGCCTCTTGTGAGGCTATGCCAGTGCCTGACAAACACAGAAGTGGATGCACACAGTCAGCTATTGGATGGAACACAGGGGCCCCCAATGGAGGAGCTAGAGAAAGTACCCAAGAAGCTGAAGGGGGCTGCAACCCTGTAGGTGGAACAACAATATAAACTAACCAGTACCCCCAGGACTCGTGTCTCTAGCTGCTTATGTAGCAGAAGATGGCCTAGTCAGCCATCATTGGGAAGAGAGGCCCCTTGGTCTTACAAACTTTATATGCCCCATAGAGGAGAATGCCAGGGCCAAGAAGTGGGAGTGGGTGGTTAGGGGAGCAGGGTCGGGGGAAGGTATAGGGGACATTGGGATAGCATTTGAAATGTAAATGAAGAAAATATCTAATAAAATAATGAAAGACAACAGAAATCATACTTCTCATTGTGGAACTAGTGTACAGGACACTGGTAGAATTGGAACCTTTGCCCCAACATTTACTAGTCTTGCTTCCTTGGGCATTTGGGGGAGGGCTATTCTCAGTATGGCAGTTGTAGTTATAATCAAGATAGAATCTGCCTCTCCTGGGCGGGGGGGCGGGGGGAGGTCCAAGACACACATGAGAGCTTGGCACAGTGCCTGGTGACCTGCTACACAGCCTGTCTCTCTGCTGTCAATGTGGTATGAGGTTTGTGTATTCCTTCGGCTCTATCCTCTGAGTCATCAGAGGAAGGACCACTTTTCCAGGGCAGTGGCCAATCTTGAAACCACTTCCCATTTGCCTGTAGTTTAATAACCACGCTCAGAGAGTTGATAAGAAAGCACCCAAGAAGCACTCAATACCTGAGTCAGCCTAAAATAAACAAAACGGGCTGCCAAGATGACTCAGCAGGTAAAAGTGCTTGCTGCCAAGTCTGATAACCTGAACTCAAACCCCAGAACCCACTTGGTGTGAAGAGAGAACAGAAACACACACACACACACACACACACACACACATATACTCTACATGCACACATACTCTACAAAAATTTAATCAACCAACACTGTACACAGTAGTATCTTAGTGTTAGGGGGGAATTTGGTGTATTATACATGAGAATGTGAGGTAGCAGATAAATTAATTTCAAGATGAATTGAAATTTAATCCTATATGCTCCAAAATTGCCATTTTAATTTTAACCATCTTTGGTGACAAATTACTTGAAATATTGGCTCACTTGAATGTCTTGAGAGACTGAGCATGTAATTTAATATACTTTAAAATGTTGATGTCTCTGCTTCATCATTCTGAACACTGATTATAGATATAGATATTCTTAGAAGATGATGAAATATGTACAAAACCGTTCTGTGCATGCACACACCAACATGTGTGTGTGTGTGTGTGTGTGTGTGTGTGTGTGTTTCTGTTTCCTCCATTCCTCCCTTTCATCACTCCTCGTGATCACACACAGCACCAGAGCAGAGTTACAGCACTGGTGCATTAACCTAGATTTAACAGGAGGACCAGACACCAGCATTGCTAATTGTAAGTGCCAGCCATTTATTTAAAAGTGGTATCGGTCACTGTCTTCTTCTACCCATTCACCTCCTTTTTTCTACATGAGACAAGCCATACATCTAGGACTGAGATACCTCTGTCATGTTGGCATAAAACTCTGCAAGGAAGAAGACAAAAAAAGGGCAATTTTAAATAAAATAGATAATTGTATGGGCAAGGTAATTAGGACCACAGAGCATCTCTCTGACCCTGGAAATTAATGAGAGCGTTGCAGAAGGGAATTAAGGAAACGTGCCAGGGAGCCTTTCTCCCGGTTTTCTCTCCTGGGCTTCCTCCCATCACACCCTTTTCATGCCGAAATAATTCCTCCAGGGAGCTCTGGGCATGGGCCTGGACACAGGCTGGTTCTTACAATGAGTGAACTTATGATTAGTGAATACAAGAAGCTAACCTCAATCTTACAAGTGAAGTAGGAAATAGAAAGCTTTCTGAGTGGGTTTAAGTAGGGAAATTAGTGGCTGTATTCACTAAAACAAAGTGTCCATGCTTGAGTCAAAGTGGTATCAAGGCAAGGAATCACGTGAGCGTATCTCAAGATGAAAAAGGTTCACTATATACGTACCACAGTGATGATAATGTAGCAGGAAGCAGGCATTCTGGCATTTGTGCATATTGCTATCACCAATACCATCTTGTATTGACCTACTAACTCACCTACATGGTGAAGCACATCTGCAAATATAGTCCATTGGTTACCGTCGGCACATGGGTCAAACCTTCCCCATATTTCCCTGGGAACCACATAATCTATACAAGGTGTCACAGAACATATGCCTCAGTGACTTATGTACCTCTCAGAAGAACTAGTCATCAACATCCTGTTATGACCAAGTAACTCAGACTGTTTACCTTAAAATGCTCTGACCACTCTCATTGTCATAGTGAAACGAGGCCCATTCTGTCTCCTAGATACGCCTATGGTCCATCTTACTCCACATTCAGTGAGTTGTTCTCTTCTCAGTTCAAGAGCATCTTTGCTGCTGCTGCTACAGCAGCAACGGCCACTATGTAGCTTTCTCTCCCAGCCCCTTCTCTCCGTTACTTCTAGCTCAAGTGTTACTTCCTATTAATGGAACCTTTGCTAACCCTCTCCAGCTGTGGCCTCGTCCCAGTACTTCATTAAATCTGACATATCTGTATATAGTTCTCTGCAGGCTCACCATCTCCCCATCACATGACTAGACTGTAAGTCTCAGGAACATATGTCTCTCTCACTGGTTCTGGAACCATGGTGCATCACACATTTAATGAATGTTCCAACAAATGAATGAATCATTCTATGGCAGGCACTGCTAAATACTTTCTGTGGATTATTTTATTTAATCTTTCATCCATCTCTGCAAGGTATTTTCCTATTAATTACTATTCTTATTTTACTAATGAGGCTAAGTAAATTTCCCAGTGGACTGCACAGTCCATTCTCTTAATGACATTTCTCCTCTGTTCTCTGTGTATTTACACAGTGCTCTATATCCATGGAATAATGCCCCTTCCTGATCTGCAATAGAACTATAGCAAGCTCATTCATCAGAGAAAAGATGTGTCAAGTGTTTTGGGGGAAGCATTATTTTGATGTTCTCTAGCTCCTTAAAAACTGGCAATTTCATACCTAGTTCACAGGGTATAACATGGGGGAAACCAGCGTGGTCATTAAGGGTATCGATGGGTCAGCAAGTTGGCTTAGTGGGAAAAAATACTTGTGACCAAGCCTGATAACTTAAATCTGACCCCTGGAACTTGCCACAAAAGGAAAGAACCAGCTCCTGCAAAGCATCCTCTATCCCCTGCATGTGCGCTGTAGCATGCACACATGCACAGACATACAATGAAACAGCGCACATGCACAGACATACAATGAATGAATGAATGAATGAATGAATGAATGAATGAATGAATGAATGAATGGGTGGATGAGGTTATTTAATTTTTTAAATAAAGAAAACACAGAGACCACGGAAGTAAGGTATCTGGGGTTAAATCTCTGTTCAGCCATACATTTATATACTCAGAAATGTATGAACAAAACGCAGAAAGCAATATACCCCTCTCATCCAAAAAGGAGTTCAGTAAATGTCCACTACGTTGTTACCATCACTAAGTTCATGTATGACGACACAGTTACCTAGTCTTTTCTTCCCAGGGTTTAACACACGCAGCAGCCCCAACATAGTGCCCAGGAGATCGGGTACCAAACCAGATTCTTTCTCTTCCTGTCTTTCTGCTTTGGGTTAGGAAGATAAAGAAGTTAAGTTAAGAAGTTAAAGAGTCTGGGGAGGGAGGAACTTGTAGCACATGCCTAGCAAAACCTAAAGATGTCACCGGGTAGAGTTAACTCCAGAGCCATCTGTCTCCTTCTCAGGAGACAACCAAAGCTTGAGGAGCAGAAGGCTGCAGAACCAAGCAAATGCCTGCCTCTATAAAATAAATAAATCTGTAAGTTCGGTGTCTTTGAGCAGACACAAACCAAGTCTAACTCTAAAAGAACATGTCCACTGCAGGAAACTATCAGGGAAGGAGAACTCCCAAGGAAAGTCTGAAGGTAGTGAGAAGCACTGCCCTTGTAATGATGATGGCAAAGGGCAGACATGAAAAGGATGGAGATTACTCTTTAGCCAAGAGTCCCAGGACAGTTGGAATTGATGCACAAGACAGGAGGCGTGGCTATTGTCCCTCCTCCAGGCCCCACAGCTCCCTGACAGTCCTGGGCCCAGGAGCCAACTGGCAGTGCTGGCACACTTGCAGGGGAAGCACAGTGGCACTGCCAGCTTTCAGTGACAAAGGGAGTGTTTACAGCGGGCACACTGACAGCTGTCCGAGTGCCACATTTATTTACAAAATGTTAGTTAAATTACTGACAGTTGGCACTGTGGAGGAGAAGCTGAGAGAAAAGCTGACACTTCCTGATCTAGTGGTACTCAGCTCTCAGTCCTGGCTCCGCTTCTCCCGTACTTATTAATTCCGTTATTTGCCGGTTAGCTTATCTATGTCTAACTTCCTGCTCATTTACTAGGCCTGGCTTTTAAGAGACTTCAGGAGTCCCCAGCAGTTAAACCACTCCACGAAATTTGGTACCAAAGGCCCAGGAGCTATAAGATGCCCTAAGGAGGCCTCTTCTGGATGGCAATCATTCTTCAAGCAGCAAGTGCAGACGAGCTCCTGAGGGCCCCTGGAGAGTGTGCTGGAAGCAGGGAGCATGTATCAAGCCAGTTTCCCCACTAGCCTTGACCATAGAGAGACATGAATAATCTCACAATCAGAAATATCTCTGGATGTTTCTGCTGTCTGTCAAGGACAGGTTTTTCCATGAGAGAGCCAGACAAAGAATTTCCATTTTTTTTTTTTTTTTTTATTCTTTCTGATGGAAGCAGTTAAGACAGTGGAAGAAGAGTGTGTGTGATAAATGGAGATCAACTCTGTTGCTTTACGGAGTTTTAGACACCACAACATATTTCGATTACTGCTTATACCACTGCTTTCCTCAGATATTGGGAGAAGAAAAAAAAAAAAAAAAAGGAGCATTGATTGCCATAAACTGTTGTCTTTAAATTTTTCCCAATCTTTCATGTTGCGTCAAAATAATTTCTGGGTTTTGTTGACAATTTAAAACGGACAGATAAGTAAAGCGTAATTAAGCTTTTCCCAGGCTTCCTGCTCTCTCTTCCTTTGCCCTCCTCCCCAATAGATCTTGTCATTTACTGAGTTCCAGACTGTGTGTGTGTGAGTGTCGTCCATTACCATTGAAAGGGATTTTAGTCAGCTGGTATCCATCTGCCATTGTCTACAGAGTCAAGACAAGTGCCTGGCCTGTGATTAAGAAGTGGTGGCATTGCTGTATGGGATGGTACCAGTGTACCCTCCTGGAGCTGACACTTCTCAGTCCTGATGGTTCTGATGAGTTGAGAATGTTGTGGGATCACTAGGAACTAAAAAAAAGGCATTACCACAGAGGAGGAGGGACCAGCCCAGTGGTCCAGAGTTTCAAAGCCTTCTGTCCCCCTAAGAGCAGGCCCAGGGTTATTTGTGTGCCTTCACAGGCTGGCCCCTATCAACCCTACAGTTTGAGATGCTAGGCTGCTATCACCCTCTTCACCTTCCTGTGCCCCTGTGTCCTTCTCCAGCACAGCCCCTAAGCTCTCTTATGAATAAATAGTGGCTATTTTGAGTCTCCTTCTGAGGTCTCAGGTCTTCAGCTTCCTCTGCCAGACAATAAAGGGCTTATGGAGAGTAGGAAGGGTGGCTTATTTGTCCCTGCAGCTCCCACAGCACTCAGCACACTGCCCATACAAGGAAGCAAGTGTTCAGAAAGTTGAAAAGGTGACATGCAGGAATGTGAGTCTCAAAAGTCACCAACCTATAAGCTTACATAACTCCATCTTTATCTCATTACAAAAAAAAACCAAAACAAACAAAACAAAAAAATGCACTCAGAAAACACAGGAAGAGATACAGCTGCTGTAAATCCACTCCCAAGAAATTTGGTATGCACCTGTATGTTGATACAAATTTGCTTATGCTTTGTTAAAGTTTTTGCTAGCATCTGCAAGCACAGGCATGCTCACGAAGTTGGAGCGCTAAATGACTTCTGACCAAGGACGTGTAGATCAGTATATTTTTCTGAAATGAGTTAGTGAAAAATGCTGCCTTTGTGCATGTGTTTACACAAATTCTTTTCCATTAAAGGGAAACCAATAGACACTACTGGAAAATATAATGTTTACACACCACAAAAAAAAAATGTATCCTGTACAACTCTAAAGAGAAGGACGAAAAATAATTAGAAAACTCAAACTGCTGGTCATCCAATCACAGGAGAAAAGGTGTAAATAAGGAATTCAGAGTCCAGAAGGAATAAAAGTTCTATTTTCTAGGCCAGGTTGAGGGAACAGGGTGCATTTGTTACATTTTTATATGTAGATGTGTTACACACATGATATAGAATATGAAAATATGAGGTATTTTATATGATATATGAAACTATTTCATAATAAAGAAAAGCAATATGCGCTTGGCTTGTAGGGTACATAAAACATATGCTTCTCAGAAGAGCATTCCATCATGTCCTAGAGCCTTTGAGAGGACAAGCCCAGTGGGAGGTGCAAAGAGGAAAAAAAAGGACCAGTTCCAGGACCATAGGCAGTCTGCATCCTTCCTCACTTCCACCTGCATGGACCAGGACCTCAGCATCAAACATGAACTCAGCATCATCCAGGGGTTCAGCACTGCCAATCCCGCTCATTCTCACTTTCTACTGTAAAATATGGTGATGCGAAAGAGAAAGGACTAGGATTGTAGCTTAGTGTTTGAGCACCTGTCGAGAACACGGGAGGTCCTGGCTCAGTCACCAGCACTACAAGTATATACATACATACACATACATGCATACATACATACATACATACATACATACACATGCTTATACACACAAATGCATAAAACACTTATAGAAAAGTCTCAAATATATTTAGATGAGAAATATGTTTATATCATCTTTAAAATAAGGATTTGCTTAATTACCAGCACCCTAATGAAATTATTGAGTAGACACCACAGAATCATTGGTACCTACTGGCTAGTTAATAACTTAGTACCAACCAAAGCAATTACATCAAAGCTAAGTGGCCATATTCATTACCTCAAGCACTTAACATTTATCTATGAGAAGAGCATTCAGACCCCCCTTTTCTGGATACCTGGAGAAATGCAGGTCATCACTAGCTCCCAACTGTGGAACAGTCTACCACAGTGCTCTCCCCCAGTCTTCTGTTAACTTCCTTCTCATGGCTGTCTCCCCCTTCCCGGCCACTATTCTAGTCACCTCATGAGCAATCAAGAACATCTTCACACTCCCTCAATAGGAAGGAACTTCCTACCTGGTGAATCAGTGTACACCTAACAAAAACAGGGGGCCCCCCAGAGGCACCCCTCCTAAATTACAGGAAGTGTTAATCAGGCTTTTGATACAGGTGATTGTAAGACCCAAGAGAAGTTCCCTATCAGACTGTGTCTGGTGTGCCATGGAGACGTACGAGTAACTTTGAAGAGAATGTAAAATTTTAATATGGGTTAGGTAATAAATAATAATTAACTACCAAAGAGTGTGAAGCATATAACAGCATAATCACACTGTTCCTGTGACTGCAGTAACACAGCATAAGGTCCAAAGTGTCCCCATGGTCACATACTCTGAACTAAGCTCTGCCTTTAACTCTCCTGCCTATCCAAGTCAAAGAGTTCCCATTTCAACACTTTCTACTTTATTATTGCTTCCCCCTGGAGCATCCACTCCCAATATATGAAGAGGATTACGCAGTGCACATGACATCTCACTTAAAGGTTCCACTTGGGGAAAATGCCCCAACTACCTCTTCATTTCCCTCTGTAACATTCTCATCGCTGCTGGCTTTAGATTGCGGCTGTTCTTTGACTCTCTGTCTTCTTGAGTCTCAAGGTCTAGAATGGAATTGGGGCTCAACAGATGTCAATTTTAGTTTCTTGAGTAAACAATCGAATTGCTATGAGCACAAAGCATGGGACAGTGAGAAAATAAGAGACATGCACTACCTGTTGGGATGTTCAAGGGAAGAGGAGGTTCTAGATGACTGCAATAGTGTCTGACACAGTACTGGCATCTCAGTGGGAGAAAGAAAGGATTAGAAAGAAAGGTGTGAAATTCTCACAGGCTAATTGAGTCTCAGAGGGGGGCAATGCGTGTGCATTGGTGAGCCACTTCAGCGCTAGGACAAAGTAGATAAAAGATCTCAGAAGAGGTTTCTAGTTGAAAAGTCTCTGAACAAAAAAAAACGGAAGAGCCTCTCTTCCATAATCCTCCATCTATGCTAAATCATTTAACTTCTGGTTTTTGTTTTGTTTTGTTGTTTTTGTAGTTGGTAATATCCTGCTAGAGGCATAAAATGACACATCTAATGCTTAATATGTGTCAAGTACAATCCTTAGGACTTTACATGTTAACTTACATGATTATTATAAATGATTAGGATTATTAGATGAGATGACCCATGTAAAGCATTTATCACATAATGATAGGTTCTCATCAAACGCTGCTGCAACTGATTTTTGTTTTGGTTGATGTTACCGCTATCATCAGTCACACAACTCTACCAGGTAAGTATTAAGGTACTCCAGTCCCATCTCTTCTTAGGGAATCTGTCCCATAGCTCCCAACAGGAGGTTGGAACTTGACACACACCATGTTTTCCTATGCATGTACATAGATAGTGAGTATTTACTGATAGTTTAGGCACAGTGGAGAAAAAAAAAAAAAAAACTAACTAATAGCAACCTATAATGCTTTCAACAGTATACCATAATAAAGCGCTATATAAATGTAGCCATTTTCTTCCTCAAGAGATCTTATTTCACTGTCCTCATAGCTTCTTCCTATGATAGCAATACTTAAAGTATTTTAAAATACTTAAAAATCACATCATAACTTCACTTTAGCCTATCCATACTGGCAGCACCGCTAACTTTGTCCGTAAGGCCTCTATCAGGTGAGATGGGGGTTACTTCAACCCAACCATGTGGTGCGGTGCTGCAACCGTTCATTTGATAATCCAAACTGTACCTAAGAAGCAGGGAATTTATACCGTGTGTAAGTAGGACAAGGGACAATTCACATCCTGGATGAAGTAGAGTGGTTAGGGGAGGGTTTCAGCACACTCTCCAGAACTTTGCAAGTTGAAGTGGGTGAGTCCTCTATATCTGGATTTTTCCACTTAATATCTGCAAATGTGGCAGCCTGTGAGTAACAGAGACCGCAGATAAGGGGAGACTATTGTATTATTTAGTACAGTTTCCCAGATAAGAATGTAAAGCCATGAAAGGATTAGTCTAATCATTTCACAGCTCAATTTAAGTCCCAACTTAAATTCGTACCAACATCGTGGCCCATTTTCCACTGTGGAATGTATACTTGACTACCAGGTTAACAAGAGTTGGGTATCTCTGGATAAATACTTGTACATTGTAACTACACTATTGACAGGGTAGACACTCAGCTACTCAAAGCCTGGTGGGTGTGAAACCATCGCTGCTGACCCTGGCTGAACACCTGTGATTTCACATCTCCATCACAGGGTCTAGAAACCCTGTCCTTCCCCATCCCCTCGACTACCCCTGCTTACCACCTCTTCTTCCTCTCATTTAGTAGAGGAACCAGAATTGTGATAAGAAAACTCAAAGGGCTGTTGACATCTGTGCATTCAAGAACAGTGTGAACCCAGTGATAATGCACAAGGATTATGACCTCCTTATGTGTAAGAGGAACTGTTTGGAGCTAGTGACTCTTAGCATCTGCCTTTTAGTCAGCCTGGCCTCCTTGTGTGGACCTTGGAGCCCAATCTTCCTAATGATCTATGTTAATGAATAGGCTACCTTTTAATACTAACAGTAACCCCAGGGGCAGGAAATTCCTCTTCGGAATGCTTAATAAAGTTGTTGCAAAGGCTTTAAAGGTGTAATGCTCAATTTTCAGATGTAAATGGAGATGATCTAATGAGTAGAAAGAAAAAGAAATTAACAAAAAAAATAACTTTCTCACCGTATACTGTTTGTAGGTTTGATTACTGAATAGATATAAAAATATATGGTAAATAATTATTCTGAACAGCTCAACAGATCTAATCGACCTCTGATTTCTGTGAGTCCAATAATTCCAGAAATATACCTGCTTAAGCATACTCATGCTTTTACCCAGAGTCATAAAATGCCAGCTTAATTTCACAATGTCATGTGCTGGAAAGGGCAACATGTAGAGTCTCAAACTGAGTATTATGCGTATCATAAATGGTTATAAGGTTTATATACAATGTCAGAAAAGAAAGGCAGTAGACAGCCATGAATGGTGACATTTCAGTAGAAGATACTAACTAGACCCCCATGGCTAGAGGTGCCATGGGGAGTACTCAGACACAGCCTGCCACAGAACAATGCTGTTACAGCCAGGACCGCATCTTCAGGGTGGCTATGAGATACCAGGTAAAAATGTCACAAGGGTGAGGTGGTCTGTTCATGTGACATTGACATTTAATTGTCATTTTCTAAAATCCAGGCCCTAGTTTTCATGCTCCTGGATTTCTATGGGATATTAATTTTCACATGTATACAAGACCTCCAAATCCTTCTTTTTAAGACTAAATTTATCTTAACTGATACATAATGACATATACATTATGTTGGCAACTAAGGAGCCATGTAATAATTCAATATGTGAATAGATTGTACAGCCTCAAATCTTAATTATATCTATGTGATTATATCTATGACCTTGTCTATCATCTCTTTATAGTGACTACACTGAAAATTCTTTCTTCTAAGTTAATCCTACTTTGTGATTGCATAGCACAGCTTGACCTCATTCTGTTGCCCTGTCTGGCTGAGACATGCAATCCTCCTGCCTCTGCCTACTGAGTAGCTAGGACTCTAAGCATATGCTAGCAGCCCCAGCCTAGTACCTCTGGTTCCTGTCTACTTGCAGCCTCTGATCACTGTTCCTGCTTCCATTTGCAGCTTTTGTCAGCCATTCCTTGTTCTCCTGAGTCTCTCGGGCTGGAATGTTTGCCCATCGATCTTTCAGGGCATGTGCCTACTGTTTATAATTCTCCCCAGCTTGCAAGTCCCCACCCCTGTGTCCACACCAGATTCTCTGTGCCCTTACTCATATCTTACTTCCTTTTCGTTCTTTACATGACATGATGCATCGCTTTGTTGGCTTGTTCACTGGGATCCGGCCCCTGAGAAGCAGAACTGCGCTTGCTCCAGGTACCTATGAGTCACTTGGGAGTCACTGCAGGGAGGCTACCCTTTTGCCAGTCACTCTGGTGAGTGACTTCATCAGCTGTAAGAAGGACACCTATCCTACATTGTTCTATGTGTGATGCTCACTGGGAAAAAGATGTATTTTTCTAATGCACACAGCTACAGCCCTGATCTTTCTCATCACGAAGACTTGCTCTGATATCTGGGACAGTCACAGAATGGAACAAACCACTGGGGCCACAGTTGCTGGCGCAGGTACCCGGATGCATTCTTCAGGGTTACATCAGTCTTGTACTAGAAACAGGGAGCTGCTATCCAGTTTAATGAGCTACAGAAACTGGACCTTCAAATACCGAAATAAGATGAGATATTGGACTGCAGTTTCCATATTTCTTGCTCTCTTTGTATGCTCTCCCACCATGACCTTGGCATATGCCCACCCACCGTGACCTTACCTCATGCCCTCCCACCGTAACCAAACCTTATGCTCTTACCTCACCCATATTTCCTTTCTTCTCTACAGAGATTCTCATGTGAGTAGCCCAAGCCAGCACTGCAATCCTTTTCAATGGTCTACTTCTCAATGGTTTGGTCTTTTTCCTGGTCAATGTTTTTAAAACAAGCCTACAAACCACCCATCAGAGTCTGTGAGGGGTGTCAGTGAAAATACCAAGAGCTAGAATTCCTTCAGCACAAAGGGTTATTCTAAATAAGGAACTCCGGTCACTAATGAGCCATTTGTCATCTGAGAGGCATCTTCACTAATTGCAATGTCTCAGTTATAGCCATCATGGATATGTGTTAATTTGCTTCAAGGTAAAACTTTCCTTTCTCCCTGGTTTTCACAGACTTTCAGATGAAACAAGACATTTTACTTGGTTCAAAGATGTAAAGAGTCAAGGAATTGAAAATCAAACATTTGAGGCATCAGTTTGAAAAGGCCATGGGTCTGGTTTTCAGACACATTTAAAAAAAAAAAATCATAGAAAGGTTTGCTGAAAAAAAAATCTAGTGGGTGCATAAGTTTGAAATAAAACTACATGTATATATCAATGCAATTAAAATAAAAATACGGATTACATAGTAACAATTGGGTATTGGGTAAGATAAAGGTAGTTATGCCAACAAATAATCTCTATAGCTCAGATCCAAACAGAAGTGAGGTTCTGGGTCAGCTGGTAGGACGGGGAAGGAACCCTGCTCTGTGCGGTTGTTCAGAGCCCTGTCTTGTGGAGCATCTGCCACTGAGGATGCAGTTTCCAAGGCAATTTAGGGCATCAGCAGCCAGATGGCAACAGGAGAAAGAGAACAATGTATTTCACAGGGGAGGGTCTGATGGCCAATCCACTCATAGATATTTCTTACATTCCTTTGGTAGAACTGCCATGCCATCGTCCAAAGAAAGACCTGGAAATATAGTCAAGGGCTGTGTCAGTGGAGAAGAATAAACAATTTATATGTTTTAGACACTAGAAGTCTCTCTCTCTCTCTCTCTCTCTCTCTCTCTCTCTCTCTCTCTCTCTCTCTCTCTCTCTCTCTCTCTCTCTCTCTCTCTCGGTCTGATTCCGCCCAGTCCTCTGTGTTCTCTGCCTTCTGATGTCATGTGCTATGCAAGGACAATAATCTATCCAGAGACAGTTTGCACTAGGAACTACCTTCAGCTGTAACAATCGTATTGGTCATCTATGGAGTACCAGCTATGGTTCTGAGCACGTCACACTGTACTGATTGTTTAATGCTAATAGGAGTCTATCCCCTTAAAAGATGGGAAACTGAGTCATAGCTCAGGGAGTCAATGTCCCAGAGATTACATACCTGGGTGGCTGAGACAGGATTTGAACCTGGGAAAGGTTTTGTGTCTAGCCCCTGCATTGTCTTCTACAGCCCGAGGCAGGCGTCACTTAAGAAAACAGGCTGAAGCCAGAGTCATAGGCACTGACTGTTGTATTAAATTCCAGGCTCTCAGTTTGCCTTCCCTCTGCCTGCCATCCACTTATCTTCCTTCCACGTTTGTGTGCCTAGAGCTAGAAAATAATCCTTATTTCCTAGTGTTTATTAGATTTTCTATAAAACCCCTTGTAAAAGTGGATATTTAAAGGCCCTTTAGATTCCACACATCCCGACTTTATGAAGTGTGTCACACTGCCCACTGCCCAGGAAATTTCTTCCTCAACATCACATTCCATTCTCTGACCTAGAAGCAAACCCGAAAGCAGCAGCACCCCGCCCGTATTTGCACAGTTTAATAACACCTGAGCCTATGCCAGTACAAACTTTCCTCTTCCTAGCCAAAGATAAACAAAATTTTCACTGTTAATAGCCTACTATTATTCCTAATAAATGTTTCATTCACTCTACGAATAACCTTTAATATATTGCGTGTCTTGGCAGTAATTCAGTCACTATGAATGAGAGCAATAAACTCAGTGGCCTGGTGGATCTTACATTTTAGGGGAAGAGACAATAAATAAGTAACAGATAAATAAATAACGGGCCTTTCTATGTGTTAGGGCTATGAAGAAAATTACAGTCAGGTAAGGGAACGGTGTGGCGAGGATGTGGGAATATTTCAAACAGCATGACCTGGAGGGGGTGACACTGAAAAGGACACATGGATTTGATGAGGGTTGGCTCGCTCATTTTTCCAACAGAGCCTGGCAGTCAGAGTACACTTGGTGGGTTCCTGAACAAGGGAAGCTTGGTGTGCTGCTCTCCTGGGGAAGCAGCAATGCTGGGTTCCGGGTGATTACAATGTTCTTTTTCATGTTTGCATTTCATCCTGGGGATAACTGGACCAAAGCAGGGTTTTGAACATGGTGGTGTAACATGATTTATGCTCTTAAATGATGAGTAAGATTTCTAACTGAGAAGGGACTCTTTAAAAATGCAAGCAGGTAGGAGCTGAAGATAATGCTCAGTGGATAAGATCATTGGCTACTTTTCCAAAGGACCCAGCTTAGGTTCCCAACACCCACATAGCTGCAAAAGATGTCTATAACGCCAGCTCCAGAGGATCCAATGATATCTTCTGGCTTCCTCAGACACTGTATGTATGTGATATATATATGCACACACACATACAAAGCATATATATATATATATATATATATATATATATATATACACACACACATACATATAAGGCAAGATACACACACACACACACACACACACACACACACACACACACACATACATACATACATATAAGGCAAGATTAAAGGCAATATGACCAAATACTCTAAGTGAGGTTGCAGACTTTGACCTAAAGGCTAATTCATATGGTGAACCATGATATGACTCAGGAAATCTCTTAAAAGTAAAGATAAACTGAGTTTGCAGATGGGTTAAGCACAGCATCAGGAAGAAAAATAAAATAGCTGCTAGGTTCCTTGTCTGAGCAACTGCATGGCAAATGCGCTGTCAGTGTTGACAGTTCCTATGACTGGGGCTGCCTGAGGGGCAGGCAGGAAGTGAAGGTTAGGAATGAGTAGAGTAAGGCTAGTGAAGAGTATCGGGAGGCATACAGTCTGCACGGTACTTAGAAGGGGGTGTGCTGGCTCAGAGTTGGGCCACTGTAGTTTATAGGGGAGGGGCATGGTCAGGATGGAGGGTGGTTGGCTGTGGTAGCAAGAGGAGTGGTAAATATGGTTTGTTGCTTCTGTTTTGTTGCCATGGCAAAAATAAGGATGATGAGAAAGAAGCATCCAGAGCCACAGCAAACATGAAGGAAGGAAAAAAAAATCAATTCACCTTTCAGGTCTCATGGTAAGCAGGACATAGGACAACTAGTCAATAGTGGTTGAGATGTCTCAATGGTTGGAAATAATCCAAAATTGCTAGTTCCTACCCAAAGGGAAGAAGTGATAAGAATATAAAAGAAAATCCTGGCGTAGGAGATTTCGCTTGTGGCAGAACATGAAGCCCCCACCAAGTAGAGAGGTTTATGGGATTAGAAACAGATATATAACTGACTTCAGTATTTTGATATACCATGGTAAGAATTTGGAGGTGACACATGGCTAGCTCATAATTGGGGGACTTTATCATAATATAACAGAAAGCAGAAACGAGTTCATTCTGGTGGTCTTTTTTGAGAAAGAAGGAACCCACTCTAACTGTTCCCAGCCTCCTCAGCCTCTCTGGCAATTGTAGTGGGAGGGGCTAGCACTGTGCTTGGGAAGGCAATCGTTCCCACAGCACCATGACCTTTGACACGAGGTCTGTGGCCCACTACGGTTCAGGCCGTGATGGAAGAGTTCATGGTCTAAGCAGGCCTTTCTGAAGTTCTTCATAGAAGGCTGACCTGACTTAACACAAGCCTCTCTTCACAATGCTTCGGTCTGTCATTACAGAAACAAGCCAAATGGCCTCCTCCATCAATGAAAACTACAGTCTCACGAGTTTGGAAGCCGGAAGCCTGAGCTTCTGGGAGTGACAAGGCTATGTTCTCTTGGAAACTCACATGCAAGATTCTCCCTGGTCTCCTCCCACTTGTGGTTGTTCCCTAACCCTCCAGCTTCCCCTGTCTTCCAAGGACATGACTGCAACCACTGTCCTCTCTAGCACATGACATTCTCTCTGAGTGTCTCCATATCTCTGTGTTACCATTAACACAGAGAATGCACTAAGGATGCTGTCTCAGAGGGACCACTTGACCACAGTATAACTTCATCTTAATTGATTTCAGATTAAGCATCCCTTAATCCAAAAGTTTAAAGAACCCCCAAAAGCCCAATTCCATATGCACCCACATAATAGAAGTAGAAAACTCCACACTGTGAGAATAGTGTCATCCACAAAATTAGTTACAATGCTATACAAAATTAACATCAGCCTATATATACAGGACATAAACAAGCATAAAGGAAATTCCTGTGAACAGGATCACAATGCCTCAGCCCCAATATAGCTCATCATGCCACTGGAAAAATTAAGAACAAACACATTTTTAAAACTCCAAATCTTTAAACATAAGTCTTGAGCATTTTGGATAGAGAAAATTTAACTCCAAATTTGCTTCCAAATAAGATCATAAAGTTAGGATTTCATGCATTTATTTCATTTGCTTGTTTGTTTTGGTGGGGGAGACAGGGTGTAAATCTTTTTCCTGTCCCAGAGTATTGTTCCTTGTAGTGGTCATGTAACAACAGCATTCAATTGTAAATAATTTACATATATTTCCTCTTTCACTAAGTTCGGGTGGGCTAAAATTGTTGTAGATTGATCTCTCCTGATGGGTAAATTTGTGAAAAGATGATTTTTCTGGGTGTGAGAGCATTTTTCCATTCATCTGTTACATTATGGTCTGTCTAAAATCCAGAGAAGATAAGAAATTACTTTCATGCAAACACATCTTCCTTTGCCTCCATGGGGCCTCCAAAGCTTTGTCTGAAGGTTGATTTCTGTTTGATGATTTTTTTCTATCAATCTGTTGGTTGATGCCGGTTTCATTAAAAACTCTATTATTTTTTTCAATCCATCATCAAGTTCTAAGATTAATTCATATGTTCATTTTACAAGACAAAGCTCACCCCAAAAGCTTTCTAAGCGAAAAGATTTCACTCTGACAGGACGGAAAGTTGGCCAAACAATCCAAAACGAACCCAAACAACTCAGCCATGTGATGAATAATTTTTGACAAACAGATCATAAAAGATGGGAACCCCAGTACCTCACTACATCAAACAAATTTACACATATCCCCAGTGGCTTCAGCAGAAAGGGCTTTCTTTATTTCATTGTTCTTAAATGCCAGAAGTGATAATCTTGTCCCACATTTTCCTCCACCCTAAAGAAAATGAACAGAGTTCTCTGTCTCAGTTTTAATCATTTAAGTCCTGGGCCTGTCTTCTCCTGACAAGAAAGTTGTCTTAGGCCAACAGCAGAACCCCTGACACCATTGAAGATGGACATGTCCAAAGATGCATGGCACCCTACCCCATCTTACCACTTGACTACATTATATTATCACAGAAAGACCAAGCCTCTAAGGACAGAGGTCCACCCTGCCAGAATCTATCCATGAATTCCTGATAACCTACTTTGTGAAACATTCTCGACAGCTTTATCTGGTGGAAAAAAATTCATCTTCAGAGCCATGAATTGTCACAACTTGCCATGCAACAATCTTGTTAGGAAAAATATAGGACTACCTTTATTCTCAATTCCTTTCAAACAAAAAATATCTCAAGAAGTAATCGGAGTGTAAGAAGACTCAGATCAAAGCCCAGGTGCTCTGGAGACCACGTCCATACCACCCCCACACACACAACCCCTCTACATGTACACACATACACACGCACACACACACACACACACACACACACACACACACACACAATTACAGATGAATATCCATGGACAAAGCAAGATTTTTCCATAACCCTTCCAAAGTGAATTCAGTAAATCTATCCAAGTGATATTTGAATATTTGATATCCAAGTGACATGAGTATTTGAGCTACAACAGTTTACAATGAGAAAGGGATGCAAAAGTGTTGATATGATATACATCTACATGTGCATATACGTAAGTTTGTATATGTGGATATAGTCATATAAAAAGATCATTATGCATAAAGTCGTGTGCACTGCTTTAATTTCACCCAACACATCATGGGAAAGGTAGCAACTGTTCTCTTCAAACAAAGAGACTAATTTTTTTTATGTCTGAAAACACACTGAAAAGATGCCTACAATACACTGAAAAGATGCCTACATCACACTGAAAAAATGCCTACAATACACTGAAAAGATGCCTACATCACACTGAAAAGATGCCTACAATACACTGAAAAGATGCCTACATCACACTGAAAAGATGCCTACATCACACTGAAAAGATGCCTACATCACACTGAAAAGATGCCTAC
>NC_034599.1:24417729-24418965 GCF_900095145.1 Mus pahari
CTGAAAAGATGCCTACGTCACACTGAAAAGATGCCTACGTCACACTGAAAAGATGCCTACGTCACACTGAAAAGAT
Source organism: Mus pahari (assembly GCF_900095145.1). NCBI lineage: Eukaryota > Metazoa > Chordata > Mammalia > Rodentia > Muridae > Mus > Mus pahari. The sequence goes on from NC_034599.1 coordinate 24,417,806, forward strand.
GCCTACATCACACTGAAAAGATGCCTACGTCACACTGAAAAGATGCCTACATCACACTGAAAAGATGCCTACATCACACTGAAAAGATGCCTACATCAGGACTGCTTAGGCTCCTGATTCCAAGCTCATGTTCCCTCTAATGCACCACTCTGTCCTGCAGCACACGCCTGCTGCAATATAAGTTGGAACTCTGTGTCTGAGACCTTTGTCTCCACCAGCTGTCGCTCAGTTAGATTTCTGTTTATCTCCTTTCTTTGCTCACACAAGTAATCTGAAAATGCATCCTAAACCCAGTACATTTTTCATGTTCTAAAAACACTGTTTTTTAATCATCTGCATGCATTTCTACATGCATACAGATACATGTAGTATTGAAGGCATTCTCTATTATCTTTACTGGTTATCAATTACAATAGAAATTAACTGAATTTCCTGTTCCTTTGGAAACAAAATGATTTTAGTGAAATGGTCAGCCCTAAAGAATAGGTACATATCAATAGTATTTAGTTTTATGCTTTTCCAAGATACCCCAGAAAAGACATGAATGGTGCTATTCTACGTATCTAAACCAAAAAGAGAAAGAAAGAAAGAAAGAAAGAAAGAAAGAAAGAAAGAAAGAAAGAAAGAAAGAAAGAAAGAAAGAAAGAAAGAAAGAGAGAAAGAAAGAAAGAGAGAAAGAAGGAAAGAAAACTAAGAAAGACAGAGAGAGCCCAGCCTAGCCCATTGGACCTCAACCACCTGGCATCCAGATGCACTGGACTATGGCATCCTTATAGAGTTGTTTTTATCTCAAACAGTTTAATGTCCTGCTCTGGGAAAACACCTGAAAATATTTGAGGAATTGTGTAAAGCCCAACATTGTCGATATCTGAAGCAAAAGATAATGGTAGAACCTGGAACAATGCCTCCTTTGAACAAAAGCAGTTTAGCTCCAGGATTCAGACAGGGATCCTGGGAATGTAGACTGGCTCTCTGTGTGTCCATGCCACAAACCACACAAACCCTCTTTATGCCCAAGCCTGAAATCAAAGCTCATCAAAAAATAAAAGGAACCCCTTGTTACTCAAGGAAAAGCAAGCAAGTATACTAGGTTCATGGAATAGAAGGACTTGAGACAGAAGTTAAGAAGCATAAAAGGAAACCAAAACAAACAAAAAAAA
>NC_034599.1:24419073-24440479 GCF_900095145.1 Mus pahari
AAAAAAAAAAAAAAAAAAAAAGAAGAAGCATAAAAGGAGTCCAGTACTCTGGCCTAGAGAAAGGGTTCAAAGCCAGGCCCAGGAGCCCGTTACCGGATCTTGTGATATGAGGGAAAGCCCCACTTTTGTTTTCTGGTCTGTATTAGAATAACGACTGCATCTCTTTTGTGATTCCACTGAGAAGGCACTCAACCCCAAGGATTAGCACAGGGGAAACAGGCTTGACCCACACAGAATCAGAACTGTCATGTAACAACACTGTGTGTTGGTCCAAGGAAAGCAGAGTTAAGAACTGAGAACAGAGTGACTCCAAAAACCAGTTGTATCTGAAGCACACCCAATAGGTCTGCAGAAAGGTTTGTTATGAGTGGGCAAAGCCACCTGCCTTTAGGCACGTACAGCCTGGTGAGCCCAGAGGCAGAGACCAGAGGTGATGCTGGAGCAAGACTGATTGCCATCGCCTTCATTACACCATGTGACTGACCTTCATGGTCCCTGTCATCCTTCCACACTTCAAAATGCTGTGTTTCCTCCGATAACTATTTCTACGGAGCACTTCTGGGTAAAGGAAGAGATACTGGCAAACTGGGTTGCCTCTCCCACTTCTGGGCTCCAGTAAAACCCGATACGTTCTCCCTCCTTCTGTCCTATAGTTCATTGAGTTTTCATGGTTCCCATGTTGGTTTCCAGCTCCTCAATGGGCTCGGCATAATTCTCAAAACCTCCGTGCGAGGGCCCATGTTCCTTAGAGCCATGGTAGACAGGCTGGATGCCTGAGGTGCTCCTCAAGGGAACACAGTCAGCATCTTTGAGAGGAGGCAAGGAAGGAAGCCCAGGGCTGGCTTCCTGCGTGGCATTGCTATTCGGAAGGAGGGAAACCCATAAGCAGGGATCAATAGGCCCACTATGAGACAACTGCTGCCTGGGGGATGCTAAAAATAGATACTGGGAAGGGGATGCTTTTCTGTCCTCCTCCTCCTCCTCTTAAGTAGACTACTTTCTCTAAGGTACCCCTGGCACATCATCAGGAACATTTCCCCAAAGACTGGAAGACTGGGTAGTAAAGTGGCCTGCCAGCGTGGGAGGTACAGATCTCAAATAAGGAACGAACTCCCAGCGCAGCCCATCTGTGTGCAGCTCAGGGAGACCTCAGCTCAACAGATGGCATCAGTTTGGAACCAGCACACAAGTAACTCCTCAGGAACTACCCCACAGCATACGTGACCAGGGCAACTGTGATGGTAGACCGAGGACACCCCAGGTCGAGGAACACAAGGTAAAGAGAGACAGGGGACGGGGGAGGGGAGTGATCTCAGACACACGTTTCTTCCATCATTCGTACAGGTACTGCGTTGATCACTTGCCATAGCAAAGACACAGGTGAGTGTCAACATGCTGAATAAGCCAGAGGGTTTACCTAGCCCCAAGGAACTCACTGTTCTGGAGAAGAAGCTAACCAAACAAAAGAATGGAATGACTTCACACAGAGATGAGTGCTCAGGAGAAAGCTGCCACTCTGGTAAGCCAATGTGAAGACACTAAGGCACCAGAGGGGGTTGTCATTTGCATTTGGGCCAAAATCAGAAATAACTGGATGGAGCAGTCTGGATAGCATTATTCCTAGTAGTAAGGACAACCAAAGTAAAGCCCTTGGGCAAAGCCATGTGCTAAACACTGGGATAAACACCCAAAGAAGACATAGTTCTGCCTTCCAGGACCCTCAGAGTATCTACAGGAGCTAACAGAGACCCATAAAGAACCCGGTTTTCCTACATCTGGAAGGAGAATCTCTAGATCTACCACAGTCTTCTGGGTTACTTTATGGTGTCGCCATATAAAAACTCAGCCTTAATCTTGCACATGAAGCCAGACTTTCTATCTTTAACTCATCCAAGAAAAAAAATAAGATGGCTGAGCCACTACAAGTCTAGACAAAAGACAGGGAGCAGAGACAGCCCCTGGCTTGCTCCCATACCCAGGAAATCATTCACTTTTGTTGTAGCTGTTTTATTGGTGGAAGGTTCCTCACTGAACAGAACCATTGAGTGAAATCTGATGTTTTGTGAAGGTTTCTACTTGAGATGGCCCAGTAGCCATCTCAGGTTCTGAGCTACTTAGTGTCATCTCTCCTTGTAATAGTACTTGTTCTCAGTCCTAACCACTGAGAGACTCCCTCCACCAGGGGGCACTCTTCTCAGAGCCTCCCCTGTGGCCATCCTAGCCCCATGTATTAATCTGGATTGTCTCCTTCACAGCCTGGCCCCGGTCAGTGCACCCAGAACTCCTTCCACATTTCATCTCTTGGTTTTGCACCTTTCCTGAGAGAACCACACAATAAATCGTTATTGTTTGATCACTGTTAACATACAAAATAAAGTCAGAGGAATCCGGGAAGGCGTGAAAGGGTGTTTTGGTTTGGTTTTTTATTCATCTGTTTATTAAACCTCTGTCATTCCAGGGAGCTCATGACATTGAAAGGTGTGATCTTTGCTCTCCCATAATGTACCCAGCCCACTCAGAAAGACAGCTACACAGCACTACAAAGAAGGAAATGGTGGCAGACATTAATGCCCACTGGGGAAGTAGGAAGACAAGGGGTTTATTGGGCCCTGATAAGTCTTGGCAACTCTCAATGTACATGGTATAGTTCTGTTGCTTGCTACTGCTGGGCGTTCAGATAAATGATGCTCTTTGGGCCTCTACTCCCTCGTCTATAAAATGGGACATAATTAAATGAATTTCAGAGAGTAAGGAAGATTGATTGTAATAGTTCATAGAGGCTGGTCAATAAGCGATACTACTACTCAACTTATTAACATCATCATTAGTAGTACCTCCTGCTAGTCCCACTTCAAAAATTTCTAGCTATTCCACCTTCATCAAATAATGCTTTTTTTTTTTTTCTGTGAGAGGAGGGGTTCGACTAGGGATCCAATCAGTAATTCTTATGAACCAAGCAAGCACTCTAACAGTAAAGCCATCTCCTCGTTTAACAGTAAAATGCTCCAAGTGAGGTTAATTCTTCATGCCAATGCCTCGGTTTTCTCATCTGTAAAATGTGATAATAGTAGCAACTTCATAATGATTATTATTAGAATTCACTTATAATGTTAGGAGGTTGGATGACAGATGGGATATTACATAAAGCACTTTAGTATTCCCTAATACACTGAGACTTCTCAACAACACTGGGATATTTAGTTTAAAATTCTGTGTCATGTGATCTCACCAAGAGGGAAAGTTTAGAAAGGCCCACGACTCTGGACAGATTGCCAGTGCAGTTGTTTCTTAGTATCTCCAGAAAGATCACTAGAGATAATTGGATCATCTTTTAAAGTTTCTACAAAGTAGAATTTGTTGCTGAGATATTTATTCTCTTTAGGGACTACAAAAGACCTCCAGGACTATACTGATGAGAACAAAGCCGAATACAAAGTAACCAGCGCGGAAAGCCCTCTGCTGGTCATGAGGGGAACTGCAGTCTGGCTGCAGGGTGGCCTTCTATGTGAGCAGAGGACTTCAGCCTCCCTACTTGTTGACTGAAAAGGAGACCCTGGCCCATCTCATCCCTAAGTTTTAGGGTTCCATCCACTGAGAGGTCCACCCTCCTGAAGGTCACAAAGATATTCGGTCCTTTGGGGCTGACACAGCATAGCTTAGATGGCGACCATCCTGAGGTATAGGGAAGCAGCCTCACCCATATCCTCATAGTGCTGTTTGGGTTCAAACAAGACCACTGTGTGAACTGTCTATGAGACTGTAAATGAGCGCTGGTGTCTGAAAGAGACTATGGTGAGGGTGAGAGGCAAGGGGAAAGCTGTCAGTACAGAATAATGTCCTGTTAGAAACAAGTCCAGGACCCTGGCACCTGCTGGACGCAGCCACTCCAGAGAAAGGCCATATTCTCCTGAACTATGGAACTACTGCTGTCCTGGGATGACATCTTGGTCACTCCAATCCCCCTGCTTCCCTTAGCATGTGAGGGCCAATTGCCTATTTGTAGCTTCAGATCTCTAGGTCACTGGCCACCTTCTTTTCTCTCTTTTGTCACTGTTCTGTGTGTGGATAGGTGTCTATTTGTATTTAAAGTAATCCCCCTAGATAGTGTCTCTATTTTGTCCCTGGAGGTCTGTTCCTTGGAGCCAAGGATTAGGGTCAGAGGGGGGCATCTACAGAACACTAAATTTTCTTGACTATATTGTTTAGAGACTTGTCTTTGTTTTGAAGAGGTCTGAAACCAATGCATATTTAAAACCAGGGTAGTGCACCTTAATCTAAAGTAGTCCCTACAAAGTTCATTCATGTAACAATAAGTAACCTGGAGTTCCTTGGAGTCATAAGAGTTAGGTCCTCAAAGACAAAGGATTTGGGGATGTTTGCATCATTGTGTGTGGTTTCTTTAAATCGCATGTATTTTTTTAAAATGTCCTCACAACTCAGCTCGGTAATGTCAGCACTCACTCCCCATGATCATCTGTCCTGTGGGTACCCTGTGCACAGTCCACAGGCACTCCAAGCTCAGCACTGATGGGACCAGGACATTTGGCACCAAAGTCAAGGTTCATTTCCCAAGAAACTCCACGTTAGAGGATGAAAATAGTATCCTGCTGCCTGCAGCCAGTACCGTTGACCAGTTTTTAAAACTTTATTAAAGAGGAGACACGGAGTCAGAGAGAGATACAGAGAGATTGCTTGTTCCCTTAAAAATTCCAGAGATGAGAATTTCCCATTACAATCATCCAGCGTGTAGCCATCCTGTGAGTGGTGTGGTTTCATCTACTGGAAACGGAGCCAGTGCTTCAGCAGCAATATCACAAGGGAGACAGTCTTGCCCCACTTAGCACAAAATGTAGCTAAGATTCTTCTCCTCCTCCTCCCCAGAGCTTGCAATCCTCAACCCCAGAAACCATTCCTGACCCAACACAACACTAATAGGGTTCGCTGAGTGCCAAGTTTTGTACGTAAGGCTTCGGTGAGCATGCATGACAATCGGAACATAGTCCACTCGTGTAGAAGGCATTCTCCACAGACAAATCACAGTCCATGGTACCAGTGTCCAAAAGACACATTCAGACAGGAAATCGCGTCTGCCTCTGCCCACCGTCTCATGGAACAGACAACCCAGAAAAAAACGTTAGTAAAATCCAGGCTCTGGAAAGGAGGTTTCTGCAGAGTCCAGCCCCTGTGGCAACTCTCAATGGCACGGGTAGAGCGAGGGCATCCACACCAAGCCAGATTCCTGCTTTGGGACTCATTAACTTAGGCAGGGAGATCATCCATGCTGAGTCTCAGCCAAGCCCAGGTTGTCAGGCTCAGGAACAGGCAGTACCAGAATCATTGCCTTCAAAATAAGACAGCTATCCCTCATCTTTAAGAACCCCCTGGGTCAAAGAAGCCAGGTTTGGAAAGCACAGCTCTCCCCTAGCACTACCCTGAGGTTGCCACATTCCTTGGTAGAGCAGTTAGCTCATCCAGGAATTGTGCAGCACAGCGAGCTAAGGATCTCTCCTCTAGCCCTGGCTTGCTCCAGAGCACACACCCGCACCCCTGCCCCTTTGCCCCAGCCCAAACAAATCATCCTTTAGTAGAGTGGCAGTTCCCTACCTGAGGGTGGCGCTCTCCCCCTGCCTGACCGTCACGTTGTCCATAGCTTTGGGAAAGGTGGCATCTCCGCTACGCACCGGCACTCCTGTGGGTACAAGGAACAGCAGCCTGAGAGACACGACCACGAGGCACTTCCAGGGCAGGAACAGGTACCCACAGACCCCCATTCTCGACAGCCACAACTTCCCAGAACTCCGGTAGTGGCACGCACACGCCCCCCGGGCGAGCACAGGAAGTGGGTGGGGTGGGGAGTGAGCGCGGGGACCCAGCGATGAACTAGCGGCGACCGCGCGATGCACTGGGAGGAGAAAAGCGCGCAGACTCCTCCAAGTCTAATATTCCTCCCCTAAATCCAGCCTCAGCTCGCAGCCTCCGAGAACCAGTTTCCACACACATCCGAGGCGGACTTTCTCCGTGCTGCCTGTAGCCAGGAAGGTGGCTAGGAAAGAGAAGCGCAAGGCAGGCAAGCAGGCGCACAGGTGCGGGTCTCAGAAACTGCCTCTTCCCCGTGCCAGTTCAGGCATGGCACTTTGGACAGGAGTAAGCACTTTGGTATCCAACGGGGCTGTGGCTGGGTTGAATCCAGCTACCCAGATGTGATCTACGATTCCTCAATCGAACGAGGGGAAATCCAGCACTTTCTTAAGTTTCAGAGCAAGGCTCGGCGCCAGAAACAATCTGGAACAATAGCAGATGGAAAGTAGAGCACGCAAGAGGCGGCACGGAGGGTGCGAGGAGGCGCCTGCTAAGCCGGCTTCGTGCAATCCGGACTCGGGAATCCTGCCGCAGAGCCACGGTCAACTTCCTCAGAGCCCAGATTCGCGCCGCAGCTTGGGCTGTCTCTGCAGCGCAGCAGCAAGGCTGGAGCGGCTCGGCAGGGGCGGACCGCAGCGGTCCCTAGCCCGTTCTCTGGCTCGCTGCAGAAGGCGAAGCGCAGTCGGCACCACCGGAGCCGCGGACGCCACGCTCAGCGGCCGCCCCCGGCCTCCGCGCTGCCTTCCTCCCGGGAGCAGCCCCGACGCGCGCGGGCCCCGACCGCCGGGGTTGTCATGGCAGCAGCTCCATCCCTGACCGCCACTTTCTCTCCTTGCCGACTCCAAGCGATCCGGCTGGCGGGTGGCACTGACTGTGCGCTCATCCCGGCGGGTGCGGGGCGCGGGCGCCCACCTTAACCCCCGCCGCGCCGGGCCAGGGCAGGGCGGTGTACCACCTCTGGCCACCGTTTTAACCATTTCCGGATTTGAAGAGCTAGCTCTTCGCAATTAAGAAGACAAAGTTACAGTGAGGTCTTAATAACCCTAGACATCTTAATAAGGGCCACAGACTAACTAGGAAGAGAAGAGCCTGCAGCATGCATATGTGCACCTTTAAAATGGTCAAATTAATTCTATCAGCATTGAGAGTACATTTACAACGTTAGGAAGATGCTTTAAATAATCTCATTTTTATTCAATGTTACACCACCCTTTGCACTACACCCACCCTCTTAAAACACCACAGACTCAACACAACCATTCTAAGAGATAGTCCATGTGAAAAATAAATGTGGAAATTCCAGAAGGATCTTGGTTGATGAAGTGAGCAAAAATCCCTTTAAAATGTTGGTCAAGTTCAACACAGCCTTTTTCAATTCCCCAACCCCACCCCAGACACTGAAAATGCTAACTGGGTAAGAGGTACACGAGCATGGGTCAATGTAAGCCACAGCCTCCTTTACAAGGAAGATTCTCTGGGTTCTGGGTTCGCACTCTGGCATACCTGATTTCATCTCCAAGAGGCGTGGCTTTCTTTAAATCTTTGAAGCCCAAAGAAAGACTGGATATGCATGAGGTTCTGTGACTTCTCTCTGTCTGCTGCTGGTTCCTCTGTGCCTACATCATGTTTCTCCCTTCACCCTAACTCTGATGGACCGTGCCTGGTCCCTGTACAGGGAACAGGGTAGATCCCCTAGAACAGTGTGGATAATGCCAATAGGCTCCCTTCTCTGGAATTTCCAGTCCTGAGCTGCCAATACTGTCCTGAATTGTTACTGGGAAAAGAAGGGAGAATACACTGGTTCTGTTTATTTCCCTAGACTTTCTCTTGCACTCAATTGGGGCACTATTAAAAAAAACAAACAACAAAAAAAAAACAGTCTATGAAATAACAGTGGGGGGGGGGAGTGCTTTCCCAAAGCCATCCAACACCAGATATGTAAACATTACTACAGACCCCTTATTAACCTCAGAGGGGCTGGTACCACTGAACATTGACACTATTGAGTCACACCAGCCATTTCCATGTAGATAGTATGTAAGGATCCACACATGCATCTCTCCCACAATCTCCCCCTCACACTACGACAGTGGAGGGGTGGGTAGCGGTCAGCTTTGGAATGTGTTAACCAAACTCAAAAGTGGCAAGAGAAGATGAGTAAGTTTGCTTTTCTAGCTTTGTAAATGCCCGGCACTTCTGGGCCATGAGGTATTGAGCAACTTTACACTGGAGGTAGCAAAGTACTTGACACCAATTCATTACCAATTCCCTATTGTCTCCTCTAGTGACTTCTTCTGATATTAAAGTCTCAGGGAACTCATCCACTATTTTTGATCCCAGGAAACCTTTCGATTGACAGGTGGTGCCCCAAAATGCTGGCTGTTGACTTATGACAACAACAAGTGGCTTTTTTCCAAATCCCATTTTGTCTCATTCTCCAGTGGGAAAATGTGACAATGTGAAATTAAACTGTTTTGTTCCATTGAGCTGTTCATGAGCAGGGACGGAAGGTGTGAGTTTCTCTTTGCTGATGAATAGGCTGCTAAGTTCAAGGTTCTTCCCTTAAATCTAGCGCATTACTAATAATCCACTCACTATCCTCATAGGGTCCCATCACAAGCCCTCTTCCTAAATGCCACACCCACAGAAACAAACTCCTTTTGGGCTTTGGAGCCGTTTCCCTCCAGACCCAGGCCTGGGAATGAATGGAGCTGACTCCTTTCATGACAAATTCTAATTCGGTCTCTTGCATCTAATTCCAAATAGGTACAAATGAGCATTAGGTTTTGCATCTACGGATGGGGATAATGACAACCAACAGGCTGTCCCAAGAGACCTACATACATGATTAACTCTACAGGAAAAATACTTAGAAAACCATTTAGGATGGAAGAGGCTTTATTAATACATTTTTTTTCTGTTTCTGCTTTGTTATTATGGCTAGACAGAAAAAATAATCCTCACGGGCTCTTCGAGACATAGTCTATCTGGCCTGAATGCATTTCTTCTTAGACAGGCCGAATGGGTTTTTTTGTTTTTTTTTGTTTGTTTGTTTGTTTTGTTTTGTTTTGTTTTGTTTTTGTCTCAGACCATGAGGAACAGTGCTAACCTTCAGCATCCCAGTGTCTGTCCACAGAAAGCCCCACACAGTGCTCAGGTAACTCCAGGAGGACAAAGAACAGCCACTCACAACCTCTGCTCTGTGGGCCCAGGGAACCCAAGCTCCAGTCACAAATAAGAGTCAAGAAAGTGTCCTAAGGTCAGAGATTCCCACCTAATTAACAAGATGGATCGGCTTTATTCAAACCTGCTATGGAAGTGCTTTAAAAAGATGAAGATCAAAATCGCATGTCAATTGCCTTCCCATCCCCTAATCCCTAAATATAACCAGCACTTAGTGGCTTATCTTATATCCTGTCTCTGGCTTCATAAAAACTGCTGGATTTATTTTATTTTTCCCAGCATATCTGAGTTAATGAAAAAGGGATGACAGTCAGAGCAATTTCATTATTTGTGTTCTTTATAGAAACGACTTCCTCTCTGCCTCCTGGAAAGCAGACTCCTAAGGAGTGGGGCGCCACCTCCACCTTCGTTTCCCCTCCCAGCCCCTCTCCTTCCTCCCATCTTTCTCACATACACATATACTGTACACATAAATCAACTTGTCACAGCTTGTCTCTACACTGACAGCTGTAATTGCTTCAGGTTATAAAAATATCTTTAGGACAATACCTTTCAAGCTTGTTCTCTCTCTCTCTCTCTCTCTCTCTCTCTCTCTCTCTCTCTCTCTCTCTCACACACACACACACACACACACACACACACACACACACACACACANCACACACACACACACACACACACACACACACACACACACACACACACACACGGAAGCAGATTAGAGTGTGTCATGGCTTCTACCTGACCTGGCACCTGTACACTGAACTAGGGTTTGAACAGGACTTCTCCTGAAGATGGTCAGTCCACTGGGTTTTTCTTTTTCTTTTTACTCCATGTTACTTACAGCAAGCTAGGGTGAGCTAAAGGGCCATGGCTAGTCCACCATGCAAGAAACAAGAGACAGAGCAGTAACTCAAGAAAGGCCAGCCTAGTTCTCTACGAAAGGGAAAGGCCCCCCTCTCCTGGTGGAGATTTCAAACAGAAGTACAGGCAAGATGAAAAATGCAGGGTGGTTAGTGAGTGGCCTGACTTCAAATAGATATTGGTAGATTTAATCAGAAAGAGCAGTGTAAATCTGGATAAAGAGGTGCCTCCAGGGGTGTAGGGAAGGGCTGGGCTTTGGGAAAAGATGTGTGCTATTTTTTGCTCCTCTATGAATACAGGATCACAATAAAACCCCCTGCTCATCGGGCTGTACTCCCGTGGGTTAGGATTTCAGTGGGAAGAGCAACAAGGCATCGTGAAGACAGGAAGATCGCTGCACAGACAAAAAAAGAGGTCAGAAATAGAGAGATCTGAGAAGAAGGAGAAGAAGAAAAGCCAGGGGCATGGCTGCCTGTCCGTGGGCTTTGAAACCCATGGAACTGTATGAGAGATGCACAAAGCAGAGAGGCTGTAGGTCAAAAGCTATGGAGGGCAACTGAATGAGCCAAAAATCAAAGCGCCAAAATACAAAGGGTAGCTCTCCAGAGAGTGCATCCCAAGAGTCGGAGAGGTTGGGACAAAATGGTCTCTTGTGTAAGATTTGGATCATAGTAAAAAAACTCAGACCCAGAGAATCACAGAAGGATGGATGTCTCAGAAAGGATGTGGGAGGATGTGCAACACATACCTCTCATTTTAGGAAGGGAGGAAAGACGAGTCCCAGAAGGCCACATTCCGTATAAAGCCAGTGATGAGCAAAGCGGGACAAGAACTCAGTACTCCTGGCTCTTTCCCAGCTCTCTCTCTATTGATCCTTAGCTATGGACACTGTTGAAAGAACTGCCTGTCAAATACTGGCTTACTGCTGCATCTCAGAACCATACAGACAACGAAGGAGGGGACCACAAATTGCTGACGAATACACTGGGCATCTGTTAAATCCCACCAGAGATGCCAGCATACCTAGGACCCCTGTGGATGACTAGATAGATGAAGAAGAGAAGCCAGGCCTGCTCCCCTCTTGCCAGCAGTCGGGCGTCCTTGGGTTTCTCAGCAACATTGTCCACACTGAGACCCACAGATGTTGAAGTTCTAGTGTTCTCCTCTAAGCTGAGGAAAATAAGCTGAAACCTACTTCTTCTCCTTAAGAAGTAAACCTCTGGTGCTTGTTCCAGGTTTCAAGGCACTAAACTGGCTGGCCTTTCTAGAGTTATTCATTAAGAGGAGGGGCGTATACTTAGGGATGCCCTAATGTAGAACAAATTCTCTAGTCAGGAAAGCCCACACAGAGCATGCTGTCTACCAAGAGATACAGACAAGATGTAAGGCGTTTCTCAAAACCAAGAATATACTTGTGGTATAAGCACTGTGGGGAAGAAATGGAAGAAGGCACATCATATCAAAATTGGAAAGTCTTTTTGTTTTTATTTTGCTTCTGTTTTTGTTTTCAGGAAATGATTCTAGGCAGAACTTTACTGCTAAGGAGGAATGAAGGGAAGGTGCCATGGGAGAATCCTTGTAGCAGGCCGACTTCATAGACTCTGTCAAATCCAAGAACAGAGGGATGGTGAACAGAAAGCACTACTTGTCTGGCCGTGTTCAGCTGAGCTTGGAGTATGTAACCTGATGCTCTGTCTCCTTCAGTAAGATACCTGAACCTATGCCCCCCCCCCCCCCCGTTCAGTCCACCTTATCCACCAAGAGCAAATGTGGGCTTTGGAACCAGAATGGCCAAAAGTTAAATCTTCATGCTCTTGAACTAGGATGGGACCTTGGGGACACAACACGGCTTTGCATGTAAATACCACATGGAGCTGGTATAAGACTGTGTGGACAGATGTGGAAGTTCAATCCAGAGCATGGCTTCTCCTGTGTTTCTCAGGATGATACCTGGAGAAGTGGTGTTAAATTTGTCAGGAGGGTCACAGAGAAATTCATTCGCAGGACAGGAGGAGTCTGGGAGCAGAGAACAGGCCTGCAGATAGTCAAGGAGTTTAAATCAAGAGAGGCTTCATCCCAGAGAGAGAAAAGAAATACCACCTTAGGATATGGTGGAAAGACTAAGAGCCTCAGTCTCCACATACCCAGCAAGAAGGAGAGTGACCACACCCTGCACCCCATTGTCCCACCCCTGAATGTCTAGCCATCCAACGGCCATTGCCTGCTCACAGATGGGAAGCAATGCCTTCAGATGATCTGGCTTACTAAGGAGCTTTGAGCTCTCCTATTTTCATAGATAGTGGAAAGTTAGAGAAAACCCAGGGGGTTGAGGGAGAAGAGGCCTCCAACCCATCTGAAGTAAGCCACACCTTCCACACCTTAGAACCTTTTTCCAGGATCTCCTGAACCCTTCTCTGCCTCTGTATGCCTGGTGTGGTTAAGGCCACTTTGTGTCTGCAAGGCAAACTTGATTCAGGCTTCATTTTCACAAAGTCATTTGGTCTTCTAACCCTTCAAACACCCCAGAGAAGTTAACCTGATAATCCTTCTAGACCCATGGACATCAGTCTAACATGATAAACTTACACTCATACTACCTATCAAGTCTAACATTTGCAAGAAGCCAACCAACCATTCTGGACCTGGCTTCTGATATCAGAACATGTCTGTGCATGGCAATCTTTGAAGACTCATACCTGGAGCACACCTAATTTACAGCCGGACAAGCACAGCTTTCATGTCCTTACTGCTTGGATCCATGACTAATCACCCACTATGCATGTCTCTCCCCAGCCTTTTATCCAGTTTCCTTTGGAACGTTTCACTCCCTGTCCCCCAGGTCAGAACAGAACCAGAGAAGGCAAATCCCAATGAGATGGGTACATGCTGTATAACACACTGTTTCAGTTATACATTTTACCAGTAGCGAGTTCCATACAAATACCATTCTGTAAACTGGAACACCTGGGTTCCAGTTGCCCTCAGCCCATCAGCTGCTATTTGGAATGTTAGGACTTTTATTTGTAAAATGAACCAGCATCCTTCAGGGATGGTACGCCGATGTGAAGATCTCGCAGCTAATTCACTCCAGTGGGCTAACGCATTTCTGAAAAATTAAAAGAGTGATTCCAGAGTAAGACAAGAACTCTTTGGAGGCAGGGATCAAGGGTCTGCCGTTGCAGCCCCAGCCTGCCACTTGCTATGAGGATGTGCCTGGGACTTTACCTCCTGACTTCCACACAAGGAGCTTGGATTAGATGATTTCCAAGGACCTTTCTGAGACTAATAGACGGTGATTATGATGCTCATCAGCCCCTCTTCTCTGAGCAGTTTACCTTTCAGAGTCTCTTATCTGTTCCTCCTGTACAGAAATAGCCTCTTCCTTGTGCCCTTCCACTCTCCGGTAAGCCAAGGTACCACTTCAGAATTCAGAAAACTATCATACAAGGTAATTAATGAGCTGCTCCAGATCTAAGGCAAGCCGATGGAGGAGTCAGGATGATTAAAAGTCTTCCGATAAAGGGTTTCTTTAAGGAAAAGAAAATCCCACAATGCATCCAGCAATGTTAATCTTCGATAAATACGCTGTTAATATTTAACTGGCATTTATTTAAACTTACAGTAACTGTCCTATTAAATCTAAATTAATTGCCCATTTGGGACTCTTCCCCTAAAGCCTAGCTGGGACATGTCTGTCTAGATCATAGCCTATACTAGGCATCTAGCCATAAAGAGAATACTGAAGCCATCCTTCCAAGACTTTGTTATTGGAATAGCAATAACAAAGTGTGTTGGGGACGAACTAGGTTAGCGAGTTGTCCGTCCTATGACTTTCTAGAAGCATAACTGATTCTGCTCTGCAGTAAGCAAATACTATGCTTCATGATCCTTTCTTATAACACGCGGCTACACAAGGTACATTGTCATGCAAGAATACAATGCACAGACCCCGCCCAGCTACCCTCTACCTTTATTCCTTTCCCCGCCCATCTTTGTCCCCAAGGACTATCACTTTTATTTTCATATGTTTATGAAATATATCATCCGTTTGCATCCATTTTCCTACAAATGACAAAACTTCATTCTTTCTTTTCTAATAGGTAAATAAAATTCCTCTTCTCTCTCTCTCTCTCTCTCTCTCTCTCTCTCTCTCTCTCTCTCTCTTTCTCTCTCTCTCTCTCTGTGTCTGTCTGTCTGTCTGTCTGTCTGTCTAGTCACCTGCCTGCCCGTCTCCCATTGCTTAGGAATTCTTTTCTTTTTAATATATGCAAGCTAAATGCCCATCACAAACTATAGTCAATCACAATCCCCCCTCCTTTCGGAACTCTGATTTAGACTCACCCTTCTTTCCTTTTGCCTCATTATATCCTGGGGTTCATAAATAAGACATTAATACTTTGCAGTCAATTGTGTGTTTATACTTGTATACATGTGCACGCATAAATATAACTTATGTACAGGCACAAATAGTGATATTAATCCTTCATAGTCAGTTGTGTGTTCATATCTGTGTACACATACACACATATAAATACAGCTTACATACAGGCACACATAGAAATACATCCTCATGTGTCACAGCGAACATTTTGTAATGGCAGTCATCTATAAAGGAGCTGTGAAATAATCCCTGAGCCATGCTGCTTTGTCAGGGGTAGCCAAAGTGTAATTGGGTAGAACTGATCTTTGGCTCTTCCTGGAATCAATCAATATTGTTTTATTATAAGTGTGATCCTGGCTGAACTTGGGCGATGTTATTTCACCATGATTAGAACACATTTGCATTTGCTCACATTCTCACACTCACTGGTCTCCTCAGATGCTTGTGCTAGAAAGATGTGGGTTTCAGATAAACGTGTCTGTCACAGAGACCGGTGCTCGGGCAGGGGAATGCTGCAAACCAGCGCGACAAGACTGACTAGAATCTGGGCTTTCCTCAGGGACGTGGGAACAGGACAAGGCACACACATCATCCACTCTAAGGCTTCTGAAGGGTTAGGTAGGTTTCTCTATATTCTGCCTGTCTTGCAAGGCCAGGAGGTTGATAGAGCTGTAGCTAAGACTAAATGTGGCGAAGACAGACCTCTGACAAGAAAGTAGGCAGAGAGGCAGGTAAAGCGCCCACACTTTGTAAAAGGACTCTGCTTGCTCTTAATCACTTGTGGACGATTTGAATTTGTACTGTGATAAAAGTCAAGCATTTTAAAAAAAAGTTTTTTCAACTAACTTGTATATACCATCACTTGTTTTTTGTCTTGCTTTTGTCTCCCCCACACACACACACCTTCAATCTCTGTCAAGTTAGACTGAAGACACTAGGGGACCCTTGCAATGCCTTCAGTTAATAAAATAAATTCCTCCTTTTCCAAAACATCTTTATTCTTCATTTTACTGACACTTAGAACGTAGAGGAAAAAAAAATGAATGAGCCGCTGAGTTTTTCTGGGTTATTTTGTTACTTCATTATTCACCCCTACTGACTCCAGTTGCCCCAGGCTTTACACAGAGGAACATGGAAAGGCATGCTCGGTTGATGCTGCAAGACCTTGGGTCCCTCCTCTCCCGGAGGTCAACTGATGGGGTTTTTTTTCCTCCCAGAAGAGAATGGTTTCTCTGCTTCCTTGGAGTTTATCAAAGAGCTTCAGGAAGCATGAAAGCAAGAACAGCTACCACAAAGTTCCAGAGTAGATTTACCTGAACTCAGGTGGCTCTGGTGCTGGAGGAGCGGGGAAAAGGGGCATGTTGTGAGTGTGCCTGTGAATCAGACATAACACGTGAAAATAATTTACCTCAGCTTTCACAACAGTTTTGACAAGGTGTCAGGATCAAAGATGCCTTAAAAAAAAAGTGGAGAAGTCTCTGTTTTCCCCTCCAAGGCAGAAAATTAGCTTAAAGCGAAGATGTAAATCAAGCACGGATTGACATGTTTCTATAAGGAGAAGTATTAATAAGAGATTCCTCAAAGGACAGTTGCTAGGACAAATCAAATGTAGTTTTATCATTTCATTTTATTTGACTTGATTTTGGGCAAATGATCTGTCAAGAGAAATTCAGAGAAAACGGCGCCCAGGTTTTCAGAAAGCTTTGTAGTCCATTAAAGAATTAAATCTTCAGCTGACAGAAAGGAGCTGAGACGGTCCACAAACTTATGTGAGTGTGCGGAGAGTGGAGACATGGAGTTTAGCAGGCTTCGATGTGTACTGATCAGATATTGAGTCCTGAGTGGATAAGAGAAGATACTAGGTGGACTGAATATGGATATTGTAGCCAATGGCCTGGACTTTGAGTTCAGGCTCCACAAACCTCCAACTTGACCTTGAACAATTTCTCTTACCTCTCTATGTCACAATTTTCTCCTGTATTAAAATGAAATAGCACTTCCTGCTATAGGGACTGGAAGATTAACTAAGAGAATACAGGGAGTGGCGAATGGCATGTGGTACCAGCCCTGAAGCAGGAGCTACTGATCCTTCTCCAACCCAGGAGAGTAACTTTGTTCTCAGTCATCAGGAGTGTTTGCTTCTGCATAGTCCTAACAGTACAGGTCACAGTGTGATACTATAAACCTTTCCCCACAAACAAGAGAATGTTCCCACACCCCAAAAGTATTGAACCAAATGCTGTTAAAAGTTATAGATATAGTTATCAAAGTTATATAGAAAGAACTATATTAGAAAGAAAAAAGGAAACAACCCAAAAACTATTACTTTTGCTCAAAATTACTGTGACAAATCCTCCAGTCTATACTCACTTCTATTGAGATGTGGTCTTGTTTCTAGAGTGCTATGAAGGAGGAGGACTCCATCGAGCCTAGTTTAAAGTCACTTTTAAGTCTCCATTCTGAACACTTCTGCTTGCTACCCAATCTCTCAACTTCTCTGTTCTTCTGTTTCTTTCCTCCCTGAAACATGTTAGGTTCTTTTTCTAAATTATGTATACTATGAACCCAGGTCTCTCAGTCTACTGCCTCACAATGCCTTGAGGCACACACAGGCACACACACACACACACACACACACACACACACACACTGTTCTTATCTGCATTACTGAGATCTCTCTTAAGTAGCCAGCCTTTACCAGCTCTGGCCAGGTCTACTGAACTCTCTACACTGAGATAAGCTTCCCTGGATCTGAGTAGATCACTTTCCCCTTATGAAGCCCATCATGGCTCCCCACTGCCTCATGAGTAAAGTGCTCAACGACTATGTGTCTTCTGAGTCTAAAAGACCCAGTCTTTTGCTCTTAGCTTTATCTCCTGTCAAATATTCTCATAACAAGCCAGGTTATGAGAATATTATGACTTATTTCATTTGATGATGATTTTAATATCTTAAAAATTCTCCTTTTCAAGCTCTGGGCCTTCAACTATGCTTCTGCCCTTCCTGGAGTCCTGCCCCTGTGTTTTTCAGGTTAAATCCTATCAGCCTTTTTAGTTCCTAATTTCTCCTACTGAGGATCTATTCTGTCACCACACGATGTGCCCTCTGCAGCAATATTCTCACAACACCCATGATATTCAGGAGATCTCAAGATCCACCATCTCTTCTCCATTCCTGAAGCTAAACCCAAGGCCTGGCACTTAATATCCTGATGAATATGGACTGAATTTCTATGGCTGTCACAGCTGGGGAAATCAACAAGGCTTCCGAATTATGCAACCTTAGAAAGTTGACAACATGTAACATATGATAGTGCGATCGCACTTAACTATTAACTACTACAATCAGAAATCACCTGAAGAAATAAAGGCAGCAGTTTAAAGATACAAGCAGTGTGTGTATGAAAGCCTAAGCTACAAACGTGGCAACATCTAAATGGTCCAAGCCTTGGATGGGTGTGAGGGTGACAGACCATTGGTTTATTAGGTTACAGATGCTTAACATATCCATAACCTTTGAGCATGACTCCCAACAGGATCACAACTGTCCAGAGCAGGTAAGCAGAACATCTGAATGGATGTGACCTGCTGTGACCTTTCTAATGTCATGTTCCCATTTATCCAGTGATTCAATTGTCCACATGGATGGAGGGAACTGATTGGATCTCATCCTCACCCCTGCACGTTTCTATCACAGCCCATTCTAGAATATATATGTAACCTTGGTGAAAGTGGCTTTAAATGCTGCAAGACGTGTGTGGGGGGGGGAATGAAAACTCAGCTTTAGGTAGATTAGGTAGATCATTTTAAGATCCTTTTCTACACACACACACACACACACACACACACACACACACACTTCCACTCTTAGCCACAGAAGAGTGCATACCATTCACTGTTTCTTGAACATGACACCTGGTTTAGCTATGGAGCTATTCTTGACATATTCCTTCCAGAGGCTGGGTTGCTCAGAAGCAGGGCTGGTTTGTAAACTGTCTTTAAGCCCCTGGTGCTCTGCCTCACTGCCTCCCTGTGCCAGCCTATTTTCAAGGGCACGGTGGGAAGCAATTGGTTTTCCATAGAATTCTTCACTTTTCACTTTAGTGGAAGAGAATTGTGTCAGTAATCATTGAAAACAATAGATATAAACAGGCCCGACCCCCTGTCTGTGTGCATCTTATGACTTGCTTCATGGGGGGCTGATAAACTATAAATAACTTCATTGGGGAAAACCACATCATTTCTTTTCTCTTCCTTCAGATACAGTGAAATAACATGAGCAAGGCTCTGGAGAATTTAAGAAAAGACAAGCCCCCAAATGGGACAATGTTAGAAAAGTTTCCAAAAACAAAAGAAGAAGGCTTGGAACAAGTATGAAATGTTGTTTTTGCTTGCCCAGCTGGGATGAACAAAGTCCTGTCACATTCATTAGAAATACATAGTATAGGCAGAAGATGTGAAACATGAATGACTATCATTCATATATATGTATATAAATGCTTTCTCACCATATATATATGTATATATATATATATATGACAGTCCTTCATACACACATATATATATATGTATATATATATATATATATATATATATATATATATATATATATATCATCATTACACACATAATCAATAGCCACAGTTAGAATCCATGGAGAAAGGGAAAGGGCATTTGCAATAGGAGAGGACAAAGGAAAGGACAGTGGCTCATTGTCCCTCTGTCTCAGCACAGAGTAGTAAAGTATATTCAATAATAAACAATATTTGTGAGGAAGAATGGATAAGTAAAAATTGTAAAGGCGAAAAGAAATATAAAACCCAGAACCTTGTATTTCTCTCTTTCTTGGAGGCCTGTTGACTGCACTTCCCCCAAAGCAGATACTGTTCGGGCCTCATTCTATCTTCTAAAAGGAAGAGGAGTTTTGTACCCTTCTCATATCCTTAGTTAACAGACCAAAATTGAAGAACTTTATAAATGAAGTTATATAAACATTTCCAAGATAGCCACTTGGCTCTCGGGAGAGATGGCTAAGTACAGTCTCATAACCAATCTCCAATCCCAAGATCCCACTCTGACACCCCTGGCACTCTCCATCCAAGAATAACATTAATACTAATCAGACTATTAGCTAGGGTGCTTGGTTTGAATTTGAAAAGTTGGAGAAACGATCCTATAAATTATTTTCCAAGGATATCATCTTTAGGCATTAACAGCTATAACTGACTGTGAATTCTGGGAAGCGGGGATAATTACATGGAAATGGACACGGCACAAATGCCAAGAATTCGGTTAACCTTTAATAGCTTTTAAAAACTCACTCCTTGTAATTATCTCTTTCTTTTGTTCTAAATGTTACTGATGAATATGTAGAGATGTAAGCAAACAAGACAGTAGATGGACTGTACAATCTTTGCCTTCGGATTCTACTGTTCTCCAGGTTCTCCATAAGACGCCAGGTGATGAGAAGCAGACGTGGAGTTTGGCTCTATCCAGACTTTGCCTCCATCTTTGCATTTGCTCTGCTCTTGTCCTCTACTTGTCATTCTCCAGGCTGAGTGGAGTCCATTTGCATTGTTGATAACAGTGGGAATGTGGGTGTGAGACGTTGGGTGTCTCGTGCAATTCACAACCTGTTCTGCAAAAGTCTTTGCAAAAGTCACCGCACCTTTTCCCTGCTTTGGATTTCCTCTTTGTAAAGCAAGTGTGATGACATTTAGCTTCAACTGCAACAATATTTGCATAGTGCTGTAAACTTTACAGAAGACATTTACATCTCTTATCTCGCTGGCTTGTGGGTGTCTCGTGCCTTTCCCCTCCTTTTCAGACCCCTGTGCTGTCGCCAAGGTTCTCTTCTTCCTCCTTTTTGCTATGTACTATTTTAATTAAGTCTTAACTCATCCCTTGGCCTCCAGCCCTGCCTCTGCCTAAACTGGTCCTTAAAAGGGGCAGGGCAAACTTCTTGGAGTGGATCATCAGTGCCCCCGGGAAGCAAGCGCTGCCATCAGGACAGTGGGGCCAGAAAGAGTACGTGCTCAGCAATGTGCAGACTCGTCATTTGTGTACGTCAAATGCCTTCTAGATGTTTAGGTGAGTGAACTCTTTTTTTCTTCCCTAAAGCCTAAAATTTTATTTCATTGAACAAATCAACATGCATTTTCTCACTAGGTTTTAACATTAACTGATCCTACAAGAATGGTCATGCAAAGATTGTTTGACTTGTCTAGGTGCATCGTTATCTAGAAGTGCCACTACTTTGGGAGATCATTTCAGCAGTGGGAATGTTTCTTGTGGGGTGTGAATCCCCCCCCCGCCCCGTTCTACAAGCCCGTGAGAGCCTTCGACCAGGGAAGCTGCCTTCTTCATGACCAGTACATAGATAGAGGTGTCTGTGCTTTGCTACATTCCACTGGAGCTGTGCCCCAAGATTTATTTTATGTTATTACTTACCATTTTTTACTCATTTCTTTTTAAAGATCCAGCCAGAACTTTACATGGGACAATTTGAAGGTATGGAGGCACCTTATTCTACTTAGGAAGTTTAAGCTTTGTATGGTAGTGAAAATACAGACTATTTTAAGTGAGTTGTAACTTAGTCGATACAAACAAGTGCACAGAAGCCAGCTTTACCCTCCTTGGATTAATCACTAGTAAAGTAATGCATTTGGCCTGCTGGAAGTTTTGGTAGCTCTCCCTGCCAGTGCTAAGCTTGCCACTGAGGACTATGCTAAACTAAACTACAGCATTAGCCTGTCCTATGACCCCACTGCCACACTCACTGACCTTCAATACCTCGGTCAACCTGGACAGGTAGTGCTTCTTGGACAGTCACAGTGAGAACCATAAGCTCTACATGAAAGGAAGCCTTTCTGCCACTCCTAACTTTCTAAATGCCATTCAGGCAAGACCTGGGTAAACTCCACTTCCTCCAAGAAACTCTTTTAATTGATTTTCCCCACTACTGGAATAAATCTTCATATATATATATATATATATATATATATATATATATATATATATATATGAATGTATAGTGGTACACACACATATATGCTATAGATATGCACATATATTACAACATAGAACTTACTGCATGTACACATCTATGTAATGTAAATGT
>NC_034599.1:24440972-24471808 GCF_900095145.1 Mus pahari
ATAAAGATATTAGTAAATGAATTCAAATCCATATAGAGAAAAGTGAGAGGGAGAGAGAGAGAGAGAGAGAGAGAGAGAGAGAGAGAGAGAGAGAGAGAGGGAGAGAGAGAGAGAGAGAAAGAGAAGAATCAACTCATTTCTAGAGCAAAATTCCAGGGGAGGTTAATATTCACATGACTTCATGTGCAGCTGCTGAGGCAAAAGCTCCCACTTCTCAAAACCTCATCACCAAACAGACTTGCAGCTTTCTCCATTTGAAGTTTAGATTCCAACAGATTTCAGGCAGAAATAAGACCCCAGCTTCCCAGAACCTTCCAAAGGCTTGCTGGTGGCGGAAGGGTCAAGTTCCAGCTGTGCTCCCTGGCCCAGCGCCAGCCTTGCCGGAGCCCATCCATCACAGCTGAAGCCTGCCCTTCTCGCACGCTGCCTGAGTTGGATATGGAAGTGGCCTTTTAACAGAACGTTGTCTTAGGATTGTGTGAAGCAAGGCTGACAGAGAAAGGAAGATTCATTCCTGACACCGCTCATACTAATATCTGTCACCAAAATGACATTTTCCCTTTAATGATGAAAAATGCATCAGAATCGAGGGAGGGGAATGAGCTGCCTCCTGTGTGCTCCTCTGGCCTGGGAGGGAGGAAAGCTCTGCTGGTGGTGGCCTCAAGATGGAAGAGGGAAAGCAACGGATGGTCAGCCTGTTACGGAACAAAGACTAACAGGCTTCAAGCAAATGGTAGCCTCTGGTTCATGTACTATTGCTGAATATCTAATCCATTCCTTATGAAGCTCTCTGTCTGGTTTTCCCATAGAACGGTTTCCACATTTTTCAGATCACAAGCAGAAGGACTCGGGCTGATTTTCAGGGATGCCATATACAATTCTCCCATATCAAGTTCTCCGGAGTTAGTAAACATTGGAACTGATCCCCATGCCCTAGCCTCTTGGATGTGAAAGGCTGAAACTGAAAAGCCAGGCAGAATCCAAGTTCCCTGTTCTTATCCCATGGCCATGAGTAACAGTGACCCATGGAAGGAAGAGGAAGTGCCATGGAGCCACAGTTTTGTAAACCAAGGGCACAGAGAGGTGAGGGATGCACAAAAATCTGTTTGCACTCCCTTATTAGGTGTGCAGTTCGAGGCAGCCTGATGGCCCCAATGCTGCCTGACTGCTTAAGTTCACATCTCAATCTAGAAGTCCGTTGATGGTGACACCGACGGGAACCTTTCCTTCCTTCCTTTCCTTTCCTATGGAAAGAGCCTGCTTCCCATGGTGGATATCCATTCACCTCTCTTCTGCAGCTGTGCATGGACACATCGCTCAGCAAGACAACGATGATATACATCCATGAAAATGAAGCATGCATGTTTCCCCAGACCCCATAAGTCTGCCTTTATGGTCAGGCGATTGAGGGAGAGATGGAAACAGGTGGTTGCTTTCTACTCATTTCTCCCCAGGGTTCTCCTGTGCAGTCATTCTTTGAGCCATGGGAGAACCTATCTACCTCCAGGGCTCTTTCATGGCATCTGTTTCTTAAGCCTCTGTGAATAAAGGGTTTGACCGGCCGCTGTCAAAACCGTACAAATAATTCCATGACCTTCAGAGAATCATGTGACAAGTTGTAAGGACAACACGTGTTGATTCCTTGATCCAGTCTCTTAACTCGTGCTCATCTGTGTCTATGGCTGCTTTCTTTGATCCCTCCACCCTTACCAATACTGGTGTGCCCAGGAATCACACGACACCAGGGCACCTCTGAGCTTTTAAACTTTCATGATCCTGTGCAACGTTAATTAGCACCGCACCCACACATTAGCTAACCTGCCAGCAAAGCAACGCTACATCATCATCTTCCTTATGAGGAAGGAAACTGAGTCATTTTCATCCCCTTATTTGCATGAGTAGGCCTCTCTGCTCCCCCTCCTTCTCCTCCATCTCCCTTCTCAAAAATACTTTAGCCAAGAAAAAGCCGTGACTCTTTATGAACCTTTCATCTGAACAATTGAGACCCCCCCCCACACCAATGGAATCGACAAAGAACCACGGACTGTTAAAGGCAGAAGCCCTACTACAAATTCCTGCGAATAATTAAGACCATACTGTCCCTGTCCACATCCTCCAACCGGGTCACACATGCTGTCCTCAGCTCTTCCTGGCCTGTCAAGGCTCCCTGTGTCTTTTCTGGAACAAAACTCCTCAGCAAGAGCTCCAAGGCCAAAAGTGACTTCTAAACTGGACAAATGACGCTAAAAGACTGTCCCACTGGAGAGAAAGGATAAGCAAGGATGTTCCCAGGGAAGCTCTGCAGGTGGCAGAAGGAAACTTCCTGTCCAGCCCTTGTTGACGGTGTCATCTACGATGAGACATCAGGGATTCCACTGAGATCTTTCTACCAGAGACATATGTACCTGATTCTCCAGAGTGCCCGGCAACACTGGAAGAGGGGAACAAGAATCATGCTCTCCTCACCTCTTCCTCCCATGATGGTATCAGCTTCCAGAGAGGAAAACAAGGGGAAATTGGAAGAGGCAAGATCCCTACTCCTGTTCCAGCCTTATGTTCATTAGAGGAAGGCCAGACTGGATTGCCTTCCATGGCAGCTGTGCAAATCCATGTCCAGCAGAGGCACTATGGCGAGCTAACATCCAGGGGCTGAAAACACAGCATGTCCTACCGGAGTTGGAAGCAGGCCATCACCTCCGACAATAAAGGGCAATGCATTACAATCCGTTTGAGAGATATGATGTAATATGCACACACACTTCTAGTTTCCATGATTAACTTGGCTCGTAGAATACTTGATATACTTCAGGAAATGACAAAACCTTTTTTTTTTTCTCTACTTGCAAGCTAGAACTTGAGTCTGTTGCAAGAGCAACACATACTCATAACCCCAGAGCCCTTTTCTAGCCCTACTCTGGATCTCTTTTTTAACACTAAAGGGAGATGTTGTAGAAAAAAGATGGAAGAATTATGACAGGAAGTGTATATTCTTTTATGCCAGTCAAAACTGACATTAAAAATGTTGGCTCTGCTGGGAAAGAAAGAATATGTAGCCTTCTTGCATAGCTTAATTCTTGGACACCCATTCTGTCTAGAAAAACTATGTCCCCACTTGGCCGATGAGCAAAGTAAGGTTTGTATTGGTCAGGAAGCTGACAGAGTTCCTACTGTGAATTTTCAAAGACCTTGGCTTCAAATCCAGTCTTCCAAGTTGAAGTCCAAGGCTCTTTTTTACTTAGCAGCATTTTATTCAATAAGGGAATCTAACCTCCCTCCTTGAGGAAGGCTTCCTCTGCTGTGGCTCCTTGGAGAGGACAAAGAGCACTTAGGATAATGGGAATGATTTTTGAAGGGCCCGAAGAGCAGAGTAAGAATGGGAAGCATTGTTAAGAAGTGGGGCCAGCGGGAGGCAGGGTGGGGGGGGGGAGGAATGGGAGACACTGAGAAGAAAAGGGAAGCGAGACCACAGCGCCTGAGCAATGTAATAAGCCTGCCATTCACCTCACAGTTCTTCTCCTCTAAACATCTAGAAAAGCAGCATCTGTTGTCCACAGAACAACAGTCGGGATTGATCGACAACACTGGGGCCAAAGAGCAGGGAACAGCTCCCAGTGTGAAGGCGCGGTGGGTGGCGGCTTCCTGGATGGTCACTGGTAACTCTCCCAGGGTCTGTCAACTGAAGCCTGCTGTCTGAACAGGTGTCTGCTCTGGGTGTGATAGCCAACCTCCTTGATGTTGTGTAGTATGTGGTCACATGAAATGCATGCTTTGTTCTGTCCTGAGAATACGAGTCCCGGGAGCTTTTAGACTTTCATTCTACTGCACATCACATTACATTCCCTAGAGCTCCCCGAGGTGAGAAGCAGGCATCACGTGAGGCTCCCCAGCTTATGCATATCACTGATAATCAAGTATAATGGCCTCCTTCCTCTACACAGTCCTCAACGCCCCCCCCTCCCCATCATGCAGGTAAGAGCAGAACACTCTTAGATTTCTCACACCTTGTATCTACTCTAAGACCCAGAACACTTTGGGGTTCAGCTGAGTGAAAACAGAGTGTCCAGCCTCTGAGAAGATACGCTCCTTGTGCCAATTCTTCTGCCTTTTTCCTGTAACACCTCCCTGTAGCGTTAAAAGAGACTCATGGTAGGGCCAGAGAGAGGGTTCTGCGGTTATGAATATGTGTTGCCTCTGCAGAGGACTCAACACACAACTGTCTCTAACTCCAGGTCCGGGTGAACCAGCACCCTCTTCTGGTGCCCATTGCCATGTGCACTCACATACACATAACCCACCCACATCCACATACAAATAATTAATAAAATAAAAATAAATGCACCCTGAGGTCAGTTATATGCTTGCCTACTTCTCTGAGGGAGAGTAGAATAGAAGGCTGAAGGGATACATGACCCCAGGCTACTGACACCTGACAGTTGAAAAGGAACCCTAGAGGAGCTTCATTTTCGAGATAAACATGTAAGGAAGCATATGTCTAGGATGATAACATGGACAGAGACAACACTTATTAGGAGCATTTCCAAAGACAGCCAGCAGGGTGGTGATGCCGATTCTTATGGCTAGAGGTAGAAGGTCTTCAGTTGGGTTTAGTTTTCCTATCATGAAAGGAACAGAAAATTAATCTAGCACTAATAAAAGATGAATCGAATGGCTCATATAAACCCAATTGTGCAACCATGCTCTACAGAAAAATAGACTCTACATGGATTTCCTTGTTTCTTTCCCCTGTAAATCCACAGGGTTTTCCACTCCCATCTCAGTCTCCTCTGCTCCGAGCAATCTCCTGATGGCTATTACAGCCTACAGCCTTACCATTAGCACTGCAACACCAATTAATTGCAATAAGGAGCAGTCTTCACATTCAAGGAGCCCCCACCCCCACCCCAGCCCGCTCTCTAGCTAGTTCCAAATTTGTTTAGGAAGCTTGGTCTTCAGGAGATGGTGATGTGGCTCTCTACAGAGAGGTGAGGGATCCCCAGGGTCAGAGCTGCCACGTGTGTGTGCCTATGGATGTGTGCCAAGAAGGTGTGCACTATCTCTTGGAACCACATGCTTTCT
Organism: Mus pahari; assembly: GCF_900095145.1. Lineage (NCBI taxonomy): Eukaryota > Metazoa > Chordata > Mammalia > Rodentia > Muridae > Mus > Mus pahari. Next base: position 24,446,049 of record NC_034599.1, read on the forward strand.
GGCGAGCAGGGAACTGGGTCACAGAGGAGGGCACTGTGGGAGTGCCCTGTGCTGCCAGGGAGATGAGCTTTGGGTGTGCTGAGGAAGAGAAGTGTGAGCAAGAGGAGGGAGATTCAGAGCAGGGGGGGTGGGCAAAGGTATTAAGTTCAGGTTGCAGTAGGAAGTTGCCAGGTAGAGGGGAAGGGGTGCCTGCAGAGATGTGTACTCCATGAAGAGACACCATCCTGTCTGGAAAACAGTTCCTCGTGCAAATGACGTGAGCTTCTGTGGAACCGGCTCCCTCTTTTCCATTCTTGACTTTTCCCATCCCATCCGGCATATTTAATACACACTCCTGGGGACCTTTGTCTGCCCCCTTCCTACTCGTTTCTCATTTACTCTAAGGAGAAAAAGAGAAAAGGAGAAAAGTCTCCTCATTTGTGAGTGATAAGCATCAAGGGATAAGACTGCTTATTTTTTACAGGCGAGACTGGTATCCTATAGCTTAGAACCTTGTAGAAACCCTGAGACAAATCCCCAAAGGAGCAATGTTTTCCCTTGAGGACGTCCTAATGCATTTTTTAAGCCCACCCACTGGGCCGTCAAAGTCACATGCGATGTGACAAAGTGGGTAATTATGTTTCACTTAGCACACATCAAAGGAACAAATGGCCAAAGAGCTTGGAGTGTGTGCACCCAGGCTTCCTGAGAGAATCCAGTGGGGTGGGGTGGGGTGGGGCTGGGGGGGAGTTGACAATGTCCTGGGGCTCAGCTCACCAGGGGGTCCTGGCCTTGAAAGGACCCAGTAAAGAGCCTGTAGGGGAAGAGGGCTCTGAGCCTCTTTTTCTGCCTGGGAGCTGAAGTGGAATTTGCCTTGTCCACCTCTCAAGTCCCTTTGTTTGGTTTTCATGGAAACCTGTGTTTGTGGGGAAACCGTAGGCTCAGGCTACAGACAGATGTTGCAGATCGCTGTCCCACATCACCTTCACAATGCTCCTTGGGGAGGGGGGTGGGGTGATGAGCCGACTCTTTCAAGTTGAAGAACTAGTGCTGGAGATGAAAACAAATCACCATTGTTTCCTAAAATCTACTCATGTCATTTGCATGCAGGTGACCCTGGGCTGCCTTTGACAAGGGATCTCTTTATCCCTTAACAAGCTCTCTGCAGCTCCATGGAGGGAGAAAGAGAACTAAAGGCACTTGTCCCTGCAAAAACAAAACAATAATAAAAATGAAAGGGAATTAAAGCTGGTTTCTCTGCTGCCGATACAGACGCTAGCCTCTATTCCTGAGGGTCCTCATCTCGACACCCCTTCCCCACACTTCTTCACAGTCTGGGAAACTTTTTCACTTTAAAATTTAATTATATAAAATCCTGTTCCCTTTACCCCCTGCGGATGAGCAATTGTTCTGCTATTTCTATAAAACGCCACAGGAAATATGAAAATAGGAGGCAGGATTTGGAGCAAGAGTGTTCCTGATTGCCTGTGGTTAGCAACGTCAGAGATGGCTGCATGGATTTTACATCTGTCACAGACAAGTGCAAGGTGGAAAGGGAGGAGTGTGGGGGGAGAGAGATGTGGGAGACAGATAGACAGAGAGAGGGGGGAGAAGGAGGGAGGGAGAGGGGGAGGGAGGGAAGGAGGGGGAGGGAGAGAGAGAGGGAGGGAGGGGGAGAGAGAGGGAGGGAGGGAGGGAAGGAGAGAGAGAGAGAGAGAGAGAGAGAGAGAGAGAGAGAGAGAGAGAGAGAGAGAGAGAGAGAGAGAGAGAGAGAGAGAGAGAGAGAGAGAGGGAGAGAGGGAGAGAGAGAGAGAGAGAGAGAGAGAGAGAGAGAAATGGAGAGGCCAGTCAGGATGCTACAAGTGACCTATGACCTGAAGGAACTGAACTTGGGAGGTGAACTCAAAGCCAGGCAGCCTGTCCTGAGCCAAGCTCACCACTACTGGCTGCTACAGCAGGAGGGCCAGGAAGGCTGATGGGTCAAGGATGAATCGCGAATCATGAGTTGGAAAAGAACGGAAGGTACCTTTCTCTGCAGAGTGGCATGACCTCTTCAAAGCAGGGTCTGCATAATCCATAGACCCTCTCTTTCCATAACCAAATAACTAGCTGGGAGAAAGACTGAGTAGCACTAAAAAGGACAGGCGCTGGCCACGGAAGGCAAGGTGACAACCACGGCTGGCCTTCTGCAGAAGTGCAGTGATTTGACTCTTCTCGCTGTGTTCTATCTTGTAACAACTTCACTCACATAAGCGGCCAGGAAAGGTGCAATCGTAATTACCTAAGAAGCAGTTTCTGTGTAGTAATACTGCAAAAATTAGAGAGGGGTAACATACATAACAGGCGATGGCCGCTTGTCACTGTTATCACTGAGGACAGTAGAGCTAAGACAGTGCTATGTAGGAAGTCTAAACCTCCTGAGGACTGCTAAGGACCTGCAACAGTAGTTCTCAACCTTCCTAATGCTGAGACCTTCTAATATTATTCCTCATGTTATGGTGACCCCCCCAACCATAAAATCGTTTTCCTTGCTGCTTTATAGCTGTAATTTTGCTACTATTAAGAATAGTAATGTAAACATCCGTGTTTTCCAGTGGTCTTAGGTGGCCCCTGTGAAAGGGTCATTCGGTTCCCAAAGGGGTCACAATTCACAGATTGAACACTGCGGATCTTAAGGAGTTGGGAATACTTAGCAGAAGAAACGAGTTTGTAAGTTTTAAAGAAGAGGACTAAAGATGCCAGTTGACAGAGGGGTCAATTTGTTTCTGGAATACAATCAAAATGACAAACATCGTAGGGTTTAAGAGGTAACGCTAGGCTTGGTAAGAAATAGTGGGAAGTTGTTTGTACCTGAGGAATGGTGAGGGCTGAAGTCAACAGCTGCCACACAAGGCTTACTGAAGAGTTCAATGTTCATTTTGCAGAAAATAAAGATTCAGGAGAGTTATTCTCTTGTATTCCAGGTAATCAAAGTCTTATTTCTTTCAACTTTATATTGTGTAATTAACAAGTAAAAGTTGTATTCATGCAAGGTTTTTAAGTTTTGTGTTATAATCATTGCCAATGCAGAGGTTTGAAGCCAGGGCCTCTTCTATGAGCTACATCCATGGCCTCAACAATATATTTTTATGCCTGGAAGCATTGATGAATGGTTAATAAAAGCAAGCTGATTAATATATTTATGGCTACGCACATTTACTGTGAGTGTACGCTGACAGTACTCACAATCTACTTTCAGAAATTTTGAATACACCCTGAAGTATGGTTGTCGATTGCTACCATGCTGAGGTCTAAGTCTTTGAACTTATTGATTTGATGACTGTTAGTTGGTATCTCCACCAACATCTCTCCCATTTGCTGTTATTTTCAAAGAAATGTAAAGGCAAGGTCCAAGCCATAGTGGGCCAACACTGCAATCATGAGCAGCAGTGGATGACTGGCAAGGTTCAAACTAAGAAGGAGGTGCTGATGCTGGTTACTGCTGGTGCAACCCTTTAACCCCAGCCCTCAGGAGACAGAGGCAGGGGAGTCTTTGTGAGTTTGAAGGCAGCCTGGTCGACAGAGCAAGTTCCAGGACAGCCAAAGGCATACAGAGAAATACTTTCTCATACCCCCAACATCCAAAAAGAAGAAGGAGTGTTGTTCAGACAGGCTTGTCAGAGGTCATGAAAGGCTCTAGCATAGAATGTTAGTTTCTTCCTAGTTTTTCTTCTCCACCCTGGAAGAGCCCACATAACAGAAGAAATCTGTATATGGTAGACTCTCATGTGGTTAACATGCATTTTCTTCGTCTTTCTTATATATCTGGATTAGCTTAGAGGATCAATAGGGCTAATTAATGCTTGGCCTTTTTCCGACCCTGCAGATGAGTGGCCACACACTGAGGTCAGCAATCTAAAAGGAGAGTCTGGTAGTACTTGCTAAGACAGGTTTGGTTTCCTTAAATTGGCCCTGCTTTCCCTTCCAACATCGTTTTTCCCCTTCTGGGAAATCCAAGTTGGGAATGCAGGTGATGAAACTGTCTATCAGCTATGATGAGATCAAGACTATGACCCTGAAGGTGACAGTAGAAAAAAGATAAGAAGCTGGCGACATGACAATGACATCATCAAAGCGATCCTCAACAGTGGCTTGACTGTGACGGGACTTCATACTCCAAAGTCAGACCTGAACTTAAGGTTCCGTTATCAGCAGTGGAGTACAAATCTGGATACCTTAGTGACCATGAGGTACCTGCCAGGTGACATCTCTGTGAACGTGTGCCACTACTGAGACACAACTCTTGTCACATCAGTGGGAAAATGTGTTTTCCTTTAAGACTGGGGGTGGAGTGGAGAGGCCCTTGTCTCCTAGATACTCTGCACATGATTAAATCACAGAATCAGCTATTCTCCGTTAGAATCAGCTATTCTCTGTTGTTAGGGGTTAGTCATAGATTTCTTATGGGGCTGTGTAGTAAAATATGCCTGTGGCCCAAATTCTCTACATCAGAAGTCCCATCTCATAGAAGCATGCAAATCCCAGATTTAAAACACTTGCAAAGAATGATGGGGGCTAAGGAGATATCTTTCTCAGGAAGAACGAAGATGACTCCCTCTCTGACAGTGGCTTTCAGGTGTGCTGGTGAAACAGAAGGCAGTGTCCTGGGACTGATAGTGATGGCCACTAGGGAGATCGGGGGGGGGGGAGAGTCTGGGATAAGATGGACAGCTCTGGTCTCCGGCTACATGTCTTAGGAAAGTGAGCCAAGGCACTGACTGCAGACTGCCCTCAAGATAAGTTACTAACAGACACTCTGTGGATGTGGGGACCCTAATGTGATAAGATAATCAGGCCCTTTGAAATTATAGGGTCATGGCTACAAGTAGCTAGTTGGCCTTATGCTAGTGACACACCCTCTCTAAACGTTGGTTTCTCTACTTACAGGTTATCTTGAGGATTCAAGAGATTGTGGGTATGACTGCTTAAAACACTGTAGACAGTCCCTAAACAGGAAGGGAAAGGAAACACACACTGAGATCCCACCAAGCCTTTTCCTTCTCTCAAAAAAGCAGAGGAACGGCTGTTAGCAAAGGTTGACTCTGGTGTCTTCCACAGGACTGGTCAAGGCTTCACAGGACTCTACCTCTGCGCTAACCTTGCTCCTTTTACTTTGGGTTGTAATTATCTGTCTTCCATCACCACCCTATACCTGGAAAATGGACGGGTACACAAATACCAGAACCCCTCTGAGCATGTTAGAATTGGTTACTAGGTAAACGTGGTTCAATCTCCAGATCCACGGGGTAAACCTAGACCTAGGAAGAAGGAACCTATCAGATTTAGAATCCAACTATGAAGAAACGACTCAGCTCGTTAACGTCTCTTCCCATGCTAGGAGCCACTGAGAGACTACCACAGAGAAACCCAGTCAGAGGGCAGAGTTTTCTCCACTGTGTATACACCATGAGCATGGAGGAAAAGCAACCATCCTCTGGCATGACAAGATAAAAAGAATCTGACCCTACCCACTGTAGACAGGATAGTAAAGAACAGACAGGTCAATGACATCATGGGGCTGCCTCTCAGCCCTCAACCACGTGTGGCTGGGATTCCAGCCCAGGTGGTTTGACATCCCCTCCTCCCCATGTGGGAATTCTCTCTCATTAAAGAGACCCTGGGCCTCTACACATAGTGAGGCATGATCACAGATAGATACATGGTAAGGTCTGAAGGAAAGGAAGTGCTTTGCTATGGCAGAGTGACTTAAACAGAATTAAGTCAAACTTGGGCTTTGGCTCTGTGGAACCCTAGCTGTGACTAGTTTCTCCTCAGGAGTGAGAAAGTTGAAATTGTGCTAGTTAACAGAGATGACATGGAAGAGCCATGTTTCTTGGGACATGTGGGAGAATGAAGGCAAGACAGAGAGCCAGATCCTTAGTCCTCGAGTTAGTGATCCATTTCCTTTCACCCTTTGGCTGATAAGAATGATAACACAAAGGCCAGACACTAACTTCATGTACTAACTTCATCTCTCAACGGACGCGATGGAACAATTTCTTAAGCCAAAAGCTTGCTTGCTCTTGGACTATAAATAACATCCGGTGCCACAGGTAGTACCAGACCACCAGGGCACTTCTTGTCTGAAATTTATCTTCTTCTCCATCATTTAGCAGCAGCCCAAGTACAAAATGGTCCTCTGTTGTGGTGGCTGATAATGCAATGAGGCTCCGTCCCCTCTGTGAGCTAATGACATTTGGGGGGAGATGACAGGTGGGTATGAAAATGCAATCCGATGGGGAGGGGGGCCCGTCTCTGGCTCTCTTCCCTGCTCAGTGCTGTTCCTGTCACTTGGCTCCCAAAGAAAAGCGTGGGCTGATATCTATTAGTCTGTGCATCAGGATTTTCATCTAATTTCATAATGAAGATGTTGCTCCATCAGATACAGATGACATGTCAGCAGAAATGCAGAAGGCCACTTTTCTGTGTCAGCTGGCTCTCAGCGGGGCCCCCCCACCTGCCTGAGAGAGTGGAAAGACTGCTGCTTCAAGGAAGTGGCTGCACCAGACTCTGCTGATCACCATGGAGATGCCAGTTCTTTGTTCTTTTACCTGGTGAGCAGTTTCTCTCCAGCTGGAAGTTCCACGAGGACAGGAGACATTCTGCCCATTGATTCTTATACATCAGTGTTGGGAACCCAAAAGATACACAGTCCTGATGCACAGTGACCCGACTTTACGGACTTGCTTCCTCACCAATGCAATATAGCCATTGAGTCAAGAGTACCTCTAAGGACTTGTCCTTGCCTTTGGAGAAGAAGTTAAAAGGCCAAGGATGTCAGCACCAACTCAAGCCAGCTGTCATGAAGCTGTAAGGCTAAGCTCCTGTTCTTAAACCCTCCATGCCTCAGTGTCCTGGATATTTAAGATGGCTGTCTTGTAATTGTTGTGAGGACTGAATGGGGTGAATCATGTTAAGAGCTAATGATGGCTCCCGACACATACCGAGCCCTCAGTAATACTGGTAAATATACATTCTTTAAAGAGGGCTAAGTTTTCTCCCTATCCCTCTTGTCTGAGTCTTCCCACCCTCACCCCCACCCCCCACAGAGGAACCTAGAGCAAATAAAAATTCCTTCAGGAATTGCCAAGCCATTTTTCAAGACCACACTATGCTCCCCCACTCAAGACAGGATATAAACTAACATTTCTTTTCATATCCACTTGGCCAAGATTTCTGTATAACGTGGGGACTATAAGCTGGAAGTTCAGCACCCTGGTTCCAGAGTCACCAATTTTGGCTTCGCAATTTTCAAGCAATGAGACCCCGAGAGGACTAAGCATGTCAAACACTTTAGTTCCCCTAGCTGTATTAAATGGGAGCATTGATGGTTCCTGGGATTGCTATAAAGATGAAGTGAACTAATTGCCACTAAGAGTTTAAAATAGCTCCTGCATCTAATGAGCAAGTCGTTTGTAGATAACAGTTTCTATCTGTAGCTACCATGTGGCCACTACTTCTCTTGCAAAGAGACAGCTACTTGTGGGCTGGAGGGCCCTTCCATTCTGTCATCTAGAGGAGGATGGTAGGTCATTGTATGCACAAAAAAGACATACTGCTTTGCTTTGCTGGTGAGGCGACCTTGAGACTATCCTAACCAAGAACCTGTGATAAGAGCTGGAGACATAGTCCCCTTTGGGACAGTAGCTTGTCATTTTCTCCTTAACACCTTCTGCTTTAATATTTCAGACACTGAGCTTCAGCCAAAAAGAACACTGAATACCTGACTGGAACTCACAAAAACCGAGTCCTGGTCTGAATTCTGCCACAGGTTGGTTGTAAGCAATGAAAATCAGTGCCATGAAGACTTTTGTTTCCTTATCTTAACAAGATGGGAAATACTGTCTTGGTTTGACATTTAATTCAGAGATTTTTTTTTCTTTATTTACATTTCAAATGCTATCCCAAAAGTTCCCTATACCCCCCCTGCCCCTGCTCCCCTACCCACCCACTCCCACTACTTGGCCCAGGCCTTCCCCTGTGCTGGGTCTCTGCTTGTGGACGTTGTACATCGTGGTGCGGAGCCTAGTGCGCACCACGATGTACAACGTCCACAAGCAGGCTCCCCCAGGGTTGCAGCCCCCTTCAGCTCCTTGGGTACTTTCTCTAGCTCCTCCATTGGGGGCCCTGTGTTCCATCCAATAGCTGACTGTGAGCATCCACTTCTGTGTTTGCCAGGCACTGGCACAGCCTTACAAGAGGCTGCTATATCAGGGTCCCTTCAGCAGAATCTTGCTGGCATGAGCATTAGTATCTAGGTTTGGTGGCTGATGATAGGATGGAATCCCGAATGGGGTAGTCTCTGGATAGTCCATCCTTTCATCTTAGTTCTAAATTTTGTCTAATTCAGAGATTTTTGACCCTAACTCAGGAGTATTTGAGATTCTCCTTGTGATCTGAACAGAGCCCGATACCCAGAAAGAAAACTAGGGTTTTCAGGTGGCTGTGGGATCTGCTTGGATTTTATGCCACTCCTTAGAGCAGCCTACAGTCCTCTGTCCCCAGCTCTGGCAAGGAGACTAGAGATATCCTGACCTTTGAGTATGGACCATTAATGTTCTGACTTTTTCTTCTTAATTACTTGAAATGTTATAATTGGCACAAAAAGGTTATGAGCTACTGCGACAGTCTTGACAGTCTTGACGGGTTGCAAACAGCCATATCTGAATGTCTGGTCTCCTCATTTGTGAGGACGGCCTGAAACACTCTGGGTTTGAGGGCTGGGAGAGAGAAGTCCTTTCTTATGCAGGTAAGGCCATATTCTCTATCCCCTTATAGAATATGCACCAAGATAGGACACAGCTTTTATGGCCTGGGAAGTTTGGATCATTGTTGTTTGGTATAGCCTTGTTAATCTACATAATACCTTCTAGTCATAATTTTCCTTTCTTTTTGAACTCATTTAGCTCACTGCCTATCTGATCAGCAAATAATGATAATAATAATTAATAATAATAATAATGGATAAAATTAAGTAGAATTCTTAAATATTAATGACTGCATATTTTATCATGCCTAAATCTTCGAGGCATTCAAGGGCCTTGTGAAATTTAGTGAAGAGGCAGGCCTTGAAGGAGTTGAGGATGAAAATGATCAAAATACATTTTACGAAATTCTCAAGTAATAAATAAAAATATTTTAAAAAGAATTACCTATCTAAGAATCTGTGACAAATTGACATGGAATCCTGACTTCATGTCCTTTTCTCCCCTGCAGACTTCCCCACTTGAGTTATGGAGAGACTGTCCCTCCATCTACCCCTGTCACAGAAGGCTCAGCTTAGAACCACTCCCTGTGATTCTCTGGGACTAACGTGAAGAATATTAAACATGAATATAATGAAGTAGCTTCTCCATCATGTTTCAATGGTTAATGTTTCGTGTGTCCACTGGATAGGGCCATAATATCCAGATATTAGATCAAACATTATTCTCAACGTTGCTGTGGAAGTATTTTTAGATGTGATTAATGTTTAAAACGGTGGACTTTGAGTAAAGCCGATTATTCTCCATAGCGTGAGCAGGCCTCATCCAATCACTTGAAGGTTTTAAATAGGAAAAGACTGATCTCCCTTGAGAAAGAGAGCATGGCTGCTGCAAACTGTCTGACAGACAGAGCTCCTCCTGATTTCTAGCCTGATGACCTGCCTTGTGCATATTTAACTTGGCAGTTGTTGCCACAATTTCCCTCCCTCCCTCCCTCCCTCCCTCCCTTCCTCTTGCACCTTTCTTTGCCCCCCCCCCCTCCATCTTCCTGTCCCACCTCCTTTCTCTCAATATTGTTTTAATTATGTAACCCAAGCTAGCCTGGAACTTGAAATTCTCCTGTCTCAGCCTCCTGGGTACTGGAATTACAGACATGTACCACCAGGCTCAGAAAACCAGTTTCTCACATTCTCTTCGCAAACACACACACACACACACACACACACACACACACACACACACACACACTTAATTTTGTTCTTCTGGGTAACTCTAACATAAGAGAAGAGTTTAACACTGGAGTCTCTCTATGGGTAAGACATTCTCTTGTGTATTTTGTTAGGCAGTATCTTTCCTCTGGGAAGTTCTCCCTGGATTTCACTCAGTTTTCCAACCCCCAATTAATTCATGTTAGGTGAATAAAGAGAAGCCATGGCATTATCCCTTGCTAGGATAGAGCTGAGCAACCAACCAGTCCATTGCCCGCAGGCAGGCTCCTATCTACCACTGTGCAATTCTCTACCTCATTGGCCTGTGTTCTCTGGGACACACCGAGGGATCATCAAAATCATGATTTAAGCATTATACATCTTTAACTTTTTTTTTTGATGACCACAATTGAATCAGGAGGCTAAGGTCTTGGCCTGTGGGGTTAGAACCAACCAGAACCTGGCCCTAGGTTCTTGATTTACCTACACATAATTCAGCTTTGGGACAGAGATCAAAGATGGGAATGAGAATTTGTCTCCATGGATGCTACAGGGAACTGAACAGGAACGATTCCTTTCCTGAACAACCAGGCTGTAAACTAAATTCCTGAAGGTGAACAGGTTTAGGAGATATAATCTGAAGAACATAGATCATAACCCAAAAGCTGTGGGTGACTCCACGTGGCCCTTGGAATTGGCAAGAATTTTTCTCCATGCCATGTCTACTGTGTGACTGCTTTTGGTATCTGGTGCTGGCCTGCTGTGTTGGAGGCCCTGGGCAGGACAGTCTGTGTGAGGAGCTTTTGAGCTTATCCCCAGCTTAGGCTTCCTTCTCCTGCCGCTGCTCCTCATTCCAGTACCTGCTGAGCAAATGAATAATTCTCTCCTCTCATTTGCAGGGCTACCTGAAAGGTATTTATAGTATGTGATCATCTGCCCCCTGAGTCCTCTCCTTCTCTAGTCTATAATTTAGCATTAGACCCAGTCTGTTTGCAGTGGAGCTGAGCATGCCCAGGAGTTCTGGTTCCCGGAATGAATGCCAGCAAGGGCTGCCACCTCCTGTAAGCCTTCACGTTGGTTCGAAACGGAATAAAAATGCCACTTTCAAATTGGTATTGGTTCTCTTTATTGAGAGCTTTATCTCATGTCTGTTGAGTTGGAAAAGACTTGTCCAGATGGCAGTGTGTATATATGTGTGTGTGTGTGTGTGTGTGTGTGTGTGCCTACACGTGCTTGCACACATGATCACACACAGAAAAGCAGAGCAGAAAGAGAGAAGTTGATTTTCCTTTGTCTGTAATCTCTATCTCTCTGCTCTTTACGGTTCTATTCACTACTCTGTTGTAATACTTGATGAAGACAAAAGCCAAAAAAAAGCCATTAGGAAACAAACACACAGGAAACCACCAAGTATTGCACTAACTAAACAAAACTCAGAAAAGGCCCATTGTAACATCATTCCAGCTTCCCAGGATTCTGAAGCCACAGCCCATTGGCATGTAGGAGGGCTATGTATGGGACCTGGAAGAGAACAATAATTCAGGACAGGTATTTTTAAAAAACAGTAAGAGAACACCTACAGCTTGAGCTAAGGAGCTTTGAGGAAATATATCCGAAAGTTACTAAGGCATTACACTTAGCTATGATTTATAGGTAAATTTTTTTTTTTTTTTGGTTTGGTTTTTCAGATGACAAATTTTTTAACAAATAGAACTGAGAACACTTTGAACTTAAGGCTAGTCACACCATGTACAGGGAACCACAATGGTAATGAATTAACAAAAGATATGTCTTTTTCCCCCTTTAGAAAAATCCTCTATTTTGATGTGTATTGATAAAGTAACTTCATTAAGCATATCTGTACTTACAAACAAGAGAACAAAAGATCGTTTGGGGAGTGTGGCTACAGCACCAAGATAAATCTATACTTTCATGCTTCATTTTGTTTCAAGAAAAGTTGTCCACACAGTGGAGAAATCTGACAGGTGTTAACTGGACCAAGAATAGAGTTTACTACTGTCGAGGTAGAAAAGGTGGGGACCACGCTTCCCCGGATACACTTTGAAAGCACATCATCATGTTTGTGATATTTCTGCAAAGATTTCCCACCAGGAGAAGGATGTAAGGAAGTACCACACAGAGTCAGGTTGAGGGTCCCCTTCCTGAATGTGCTAGCAATTATACTTCAAGTCTGATATGGTCTTGGGAGACAGAGCTGTGTTGTTATAAGTTAAAGGAGACAAAGGAGTCTTGGCAACTGAACTCCATGTGTTTTCTTGGAAAAGATCTTGAGCCAGAAAGAAACGTCACTGTTCAGAAAGTCAATGAAGCACATGTGGGTTTTATGGAATGGATGGATAGGTGGGTTGAGCTCCATATGGATTTCCTGGTTGCAGTGACCAGACAAATGGTAAGGAAGATAGAATTCACATGTGGGAGAAGCAAACACTGAAATATGGGGAACTGATGAGGACTTCACATCAGGCAAACATTTTAGGAGACCAGCTCAAGAAACAAAGAACTCTAGCTTAACAGGATGAGTCGACCCAGTGGCCAAAAACATACTTACTCACGTTTTCTTCTAGTTCTACAGATTCCCTTAAGCACCCACTTTTCCTAGCCAGCCCTGGCCCATAGCATATCGTAACAGTTGGCTATTATGTAATCTTCAATTATTATTATTATTATTATTAGTAGTATTAGTATTAGTATTATTATTATGTGAATCTCAATCTCACCAACAGCAAAGTTTCCTTCCATGGATATAAGAAATACAATACAGATACTGGAAACTATCTTTAAGAACCAACATAAACACTCTCTAAGCACAGAAGTCCCCACAGTAAGGTCTATAATAAGATGTATTGTACCCCCATCACAGGGACAGTGAGAACACTTGCCATTTATTTCCTAACATCTGGAGGAGAACCAAGCCCCTTTACACCTCTCAGTATTTTCTCCCACTCAAAAAGAAGCTACGCCCCTTTGAGCCCTGAAGTAGCTTGATGTAGCAGATGGAAACGATACAAGTAAAATTCTATAGCCAAATATAAGGAAATATGACTATAAAAATATACAAGTCCTTAAATTTTGTCAATCAAGATGAGTCATAAATAAGACATTTCATTGCCTCTGAATATAAATTCTCTTCATTTAAAGGAAGAACACTGGAACATTAACAGAAATGGAAGCATATTCAAGATGGGGGTGTTTTCCAGGAGAAGGGATGGATTTCTGGGTTCCTGTACTCTGTGGGCATGGTTTTTTGTTAGGCTCTATCTATGCTCTCACTCGGGATGGGATTTCTGCCCATATTTTTTCTGAAAGTGCACATAAACACAGCTCATCCTTTTAAATCCCCAAATCAGGTCATGAAAGCGGGACGAGAGGACCAAGGTGAGAAGGTTCTGTCTTTACAGGAGAAAGCTCTGACCGATGCAGATCCTTAATAGAAGCAGGGACATGACATGAAGCGTCCAAGAGCAAAGGTTGTCAATCAGGTAGGGAGGTACAATCCCAGAAAAGCAAGGATTGGTTCAATAAAAAAAAATCTCTTCGTGTGTTCACATCGCACTTTGCAGTTTACACGTGTTATTTCATTAAGTCTTGCATGACCTCCCCTGGCGTAGTCATTGTTATTTTTATTGTGTAGACATAAAAGAGAATGGAGTCTCACATCACCTGGTCTTTTTCAGCTCCTGCTGATTCTTCATTCAGGAGCACCATCTCTTTAAAGATGGTTCTAGTAAAAAGAAAAGGAAGCCTGATCTCCAGGCCTTCAGTAGCAGCACAATTTGACCTGCTTTTGGCAATGCAATACCACATACGACACTTTTCTAACAGGTTTGTCTAATTATGTTTTGCTTGGGCTAAGATTAAAATTAATTGGTCTTTTCACGATCAGACATCAGAAGAGTAATAGGGCCAGGCACCTGAGAAACAACTGGGGATTACAGATCGGATATGGGTGATCTAGCATGCGGGGTCTGAAGGTGGTACAAGGCGAGGAAACGGTGTATGCGCAACAGTGCTTTCAAGGAGTGCTTAGTGGCTTCTTTATTTGCTGGCATCTTTATCACAAGCTCTGTGTGACTGTATGTGGCCACAGCTGCTGCATCATATGTATACACACACACTCGCACGTGTGCGCACATGCGCGCGCACACACAGACACGCACACATACACACAGACACACACACACACACACACACACAGAGTCAGAGAGACAGAAAGAGACAGAGAGACAGAAGGACAGAGGGACAGACTCCAAGACAGATACAGAGAGAAGGAATATAGGCATAGACACAGAGACAGAGATATACAGAGGCAGAGAAACAGATAAAACAGAAACAGAGACTAGGAGAAACAGATACCAGATGGGAGAGTCCAAGGATGAATCCTTCTACCACACTTACACGTCTAGCTAGTCACCTCCAAGGCCTGTGAACTTTGAAAGAAAGACTAGATAAATCACATCAGATAAGGAAAAGGGGGTTTAAAAAAAAAGATGATAAGGGAAGAAAGTCTACCTTCCCCCCCTTTTAAATGCCACAAGAAAATGTCAAGAAAATTGCTTTAGTGGAAATAACAGTGGAGTTCAAAACAAAATTGCCAAGTGTCGCTCCCTTGGCCTGCTCTCCCTCGCCTGGGAGGCTCCTTGCTACCTCTGCTCCATTTGCCCCTAGGATACCACTCCAGAGGAGACAGGACTAAAAGACAACAGTTGGAAAGCCTTTCACTATAGAAGATAATAGAGACTCTCACAAAGGACACAAAAAGGAGTGAAGAAGAGATATATATTCTCTGCTAACAGGCCACTTCCTGCTCCAGGACAGTATCTGTGAAAGGGAGGGTTGCCTTCATGTTGAATGGCATCATTATTAAAAAGCCCCTGTTGTTCAGTAATTAATTCTGCAAGGCTGGTGGCTCTTCACCACCAATAGGACAACATATAAATATACTTCTGCTTTTGCGTTCCTGTAACGTAATGATATTTAGCAACTTTGTAAGAGACTGTCCTGATTTAGTCAGGTATACTTTCTTGTTTTTCCATGTAAGTTTTTATTTCACTCATAACACCAGTCCCTACAGTGCTTATCTGAAAGACACCGAGAAAGAGGCTTTCCCCATTATAATAGATGAATGGATTCATTTAATCATTCATTCAACACACAAAAGAGAGGGAGAAAAACCACAAAAGATCAGAGCCTTAAAACACCAGGTTATCAGCTGACCTGTAAATACAGAGAAATGAACAAACTGCAAATCCTACCGTCAAAAACCATATGCACGATCATAGGAAGTGATTTTAATCCTTACAAAAACTTTCAAGTTAAGGAAACTTTCTTTACATGAAACATCAATATATAAATAGGGGTGGTTGAAGGCATTCAGGTGAATGTAGGCAGAGCAGGAACACACTATGTGGTACAGAATCTATTTTTGATTTTTGCCATTTGCCCTGATGTTGCTATAAAGGGTCCAGTAAGAAAACCATCACCGTGGTGAGTTCATTCTTTGCATAGCTCAGCAAGATTACCTGTAACCAAATCTCTAGCCTCAGTTCTGAAATCCCCAACTGGATTGATACTTTTCCTAGGCCAAACTTCTTTCAATAATTAGCAATAGTAATAGAAATAATAACAACAATAAATTATTTGGTCATTTGAAGTAGCCAACCATTATTCAAGGGCCTAATTTCAACCTATCATCCCTTGAGTTTTGATGAACCATTGTATAGTACAGTGCAGACACTCTCAGAAGCAAAAGAGAAAGGTTTCATCAAGATATATGTTTGTCATTAAATTAGTTGTTAGGTCTTGGCTGAGAATGTATAAGAAATAAAGTACCCAAAATTTTAACTACAACCCATTCAAACAAAAGATGAACCCATTCGTTTAGTCAACCCCCACCCACCCCAAATTAGAGCCTAAGATGTTATCCACTAAAATGAATAGAATTCCAGGCTTATAATCTGTTTGGTATCATGCATTTTGATAAATATTTAATGGCAAATGTCTTACTGTTTTCCTGCTGATGGTATTTTTAAAAATTGGAAGCATATCACAATGGGAAAGTTCATCTTGAAGGAAAACACTTAAAATTAGAGTAGACACATGATCATAGGTACCATAGCTTCTTCCATGCCTTGCTGGGCTGCCAATCAAGAAGACTGATGCTACCTGGTTAGAAAGAGATGTGATGGGTCCCATTCTCGCTAGCGCCTATGTTTATAATCCTAAACTCACAGTGAGGTCAGAAAGGTCCTCATCTCTATTTCTTTTCACCTTGAAGCAAACACTAAGCACTAAGCACTCTGTTATTGGGTTTAAATGTCAACACTGTCCCTTCT
Organism: Mus pahari; assembly: GCF_900095145.1. Lineage (NCBI taxonomy): Eukaryota > Metazoa > Chordata > Mammalia > Rodentia > Muridae > Mus > Mus pahari. The sequence goes on from NC_034599.1 coordinate 24,462,333, forward strand.
AAATCTGCCATAATACCCTCCAGTATCGTAGTATAATTTTTTTCATAAAACCTTAGTGAGGGCACTATCAACAGATGGAGGAATCTAAATCAGCAAGTTGGATGTGTTCTTAAAATACTGCAGTGATAGTTTATATTCATTGAGCATGTCTGTCTCATCTTCTAGCACCTCTCTGTGCATCTCTGCCTGCCTGCCTGCCTGCCTGTCTGTCTGTCTCTGTCTCTCTCTCTCTGTGTCTTTGTGTCTCTGTCTCTCTGTCTCTCTCTGCCTTTCACTATCTCACTCTGTCTCTCTGTCTCTGTCTCTGTCTCTGTCTCTCTGTCTCTCTGTCTCTCTGTTTCTCTCTCTCTCTCACACACACACACAAACACACACACACACACACAGAGAGAAAGAGAGAGAGAGAGAGAGAGAGAGAGAGAGAGAGAGAGAGAGAGATACACACTCTATTGGGATTTTGCAAAATACATAAACTTTGACAAAGAGATCCAGAGAAAAGTAACTATTTGGTAATAATTAATAGGATAAATACCTGCAAAGGAGAACTGATGATCATGGATTTTGGTTGCCCAAGCCACTGTGTGAGGCAGACACTGGCTCTTTTGGGGAATCAAGACAAATGGAAGAAGGACCCTGGGAAATTGATGAATCTCAGCAGCCATGGGTATGTCAATAACTATTTCTCCCTGGGCGTAATCGTTCTGAAAGTTCCCTACCCAAAGCCAGATGCTGCTGACCCACATAAAATGTAAGGAAGGACCTCCCCAAGGTTAATTAAGGACTGGCCCCAACTCATGAGCTCAGCTTCCTCACCGGCTTGTAGATAATGCATGCCGATCTGCGATCTGCATCAATCTCCTCTTTTCTTTCAGGTAAACATGTGGGCTTTGGTGGAATTGCACCCAGTAGAGAACGCCTTGGTAACAAGATGTCTTAGGTGCACTAAAACAAAACCTAGTGCTGTGGAAGAATGAATGAAGCCCTCAACTGTGCCAAGGGAGTTCTCCGTGGGTACACAGCCTGTCGTCATGAGGAACTTAAATCCCTTGAAGGCACTGACAGTTTCTTCAAGTTCAGGCCTGAAATTGGCTGAAGCTCTTCATTCTTAATTGGGAGAAACTCTGGAGGCTTCAGGGAAACAAGACAAGGTACCTGATGAGAAAGGAAAGACCTAGGGGACCAGTGCTTACAAATGCAGAGAGGAAAAGGAGAAAGGCTTCCCCAGGGAAGCTAGGGCAGAGAGGCCCCAGGAACCAGAGAGGAGCAGAGAAGAGACAGTAGGGGACACACTAACATCAATCACCATGCTCTTCCTTGCTTTGGCTGGGAGAAAACAAGCTGTACATGCATCATATTTATATTGATAATATAAACAATATTTCATAGCTAATAGCAGTAGGTTTTCCATCAAAGTATTACAACATATTATGCTAACTTTTTGGTCCTGCTCTGTCTGCCTGCCTAAGAGACATCCACTTTCCCGGAAGTCACTCGGTGCCTCCGTAGCTCTATTGGATCCCTTGTAATTTATATTCTTCCTATGTAGAAAACAAGTCTTTGACAGCTTGCCTTGTTAAATATATATAAAGCAGAACAGTGAGAAGGAAAACAGAGACGGAAATCAGTTGAAGAGAAACATAGCAGGCACTACCAAGGACGGGCAGTTCAGAGTCACTGAACGCTAAGCATATAGTTCTGAGCTGCCAAGAGGAAGTAGGACAATGTATATGCTGCTGTCTGCGTTTTTACTGGTAGAAACACAAGCATGCCAGGTCGCAGGATCACACTCTACACTGCTAGTGTTTAGCATGGGCAGCAATGGTTGATAAATGAGCCATAGCTTTAGCCATGTTTTCTATAAACATGGAATAGTACTTTCAGATGGGTTTTCTCAGGGTCGCTCCCTCTGGAAGGCAGCTTGCAGATTCTGTATTTAGACTAGGTCAGTTCCTTAAATAGTCTCTGTCTGGATACCTTCTACAACACCTAGCAGTGTGCTTTTGAAGCAAGGTTATTTTTAAAAATATATATGCGGGTCTCTATCCCAAGTATTCTGAATTGCTGGAGGGGCGGTGTAATATTCTTTTCTTAAAGGGTATGCACAGTGTGGTCCACATAAACCATCAATTCTGTTTATTCCTGATTGACAATCACAACACTGGACACAAAGGGCTCTGTTTCGGTCATTTACTTTCTGAGAATTGGTGTCTAAAATGGGCAAGCTGGTAACTTTGTGTGCAGAGTAGGGGAAAGGAAGTGGAGTCAGGGTCCCATTCTATAGCCCAGGCTAGTCTGCAAGTTGCTATGAAGTTCAGGATGTTTCCTGAGATCTGCAACTACAGGCACAATCCACTCACTTACGGCTGGCTACTGTCAGGTTTTCATTATGAAGATTCGGAAATAAAATGCCTTAAACTTGGGCATGTGGGATTCTGCCTGGTGTCTAAACACAGTTGGGAGGCAACCTGCCTAAAGTGGCAAAGGACATTGCCTTAAGAAGAGAATGCTAACTGGGCTTGGATCCTGCGTTAGATCCAGAACTCAGATCTCAACAAGTGGCCACGCCTGGAGCGCCTCCCAAGGGAGGAGACGGTGTCTGAGATTTTGACACCATTACTCTAGGAGCAGCTACAGTTCACCGGGCCGTCACCACACATCACAGCACTAGAACGTCATGCAGGAGCTACCTTTCTGTTGTGATTACCTTATTTGTTTTTTCTAATAAAGTAAAAAAAAAAAGACTCAAAAAGTTAAGCAGCCATCTAGATGACCCCCAAGATAAGAATAAGACCAAGACTCAATGCAGCACATCACAGCCCAAAGTCCACCTAACTTCTTTCCAGACATCTGCCTTCCCTGACAGCTGTTGTCTTCCTCTCAGCCTTCATCCTCACGAGAGCTCAGGGAAACGGCAGCTTTCAGTGTTAGGGATTTATTTGCCCAAGAATTAAGGACAACCTCTGACAAATGACACTTCATAAAACCGTCACGCTCCTGTGCAACAGAAGAAGCAACCACCGGGCGAAGAGGCTCAGCCCACAGAATGGGAGAGAATCTTTGCCAGTTAGACACCTGACAGAGGATCCGTATCCATAATATATAAAGAGCTCAAACAAACAAACAAATAAAGAATTTTAAAAAAATCTATTCAAAACAAAACAAAACAAAACAAACAAACAAACAAACAAAAACGGGCCTAGGACCCGAACAGAGAGTTCTCCAAGAAATAATAAAACAATGGAGATATTAAATATCTCCTCAAAACAAAGACGTTCATTGTTCATAGTAATGAGTGAAATGCAAATTAAAACAACTTTGAGGTTTCCTCTTTCCCCAGTCAGAATGACTAAGTTCATTAAAATAACCAACAGCAAATGCTGGAAGGGACATGGTGGAGAAGATAATCTTTGTTCACTGATCCTGTGATTAAAAACTGGTGCAGCTACTATGAAGTTCAGTGTGGAGAATTCTCAAAAAATTAAAAATAAATCTAATATATAACCCAGCTGTATTACCTCTTGGGATTTGCCCTGAGGACTTGACATCTTACTCTACAGCCCAAAAGTCTCTCCATACTAGCCCACATTCATTGCTACTCTTTCAAGATAGCCAGGAAATGGGACAACATAAATATCTTTCAACCTAAGAGTAGATCATGAAAACATGATACATATACACTGTGGAATACTATTCAGCTGTAAAGAAAAATGAAATCATTAACTTTGCAGGTAAATAAAGAGAATTAGAAAATATCATATTGAGTGAGGTAACCCACACTCAGAAAGGCAGCCATTGTATGTTTTCTTTCAATGGTGGTTCCTAATTTCAAATTAAACTGTGATCATTGCTGGGATGTGGGCCTGGGGGAACGATACAGAGGAGGATAGCAGAGTTCAAAGGATCCAGTCAGGAAAGTGGAAATAAAAAGTAGGCTCTAACTAGGGAAAGAGGGATAAATACAAAGCAAGAGGAGGAATATAAAGTAACTGTAAGGATGCCATGCTATTAGCTCTCTACCCTTTTAAAAGTCCTATAATGCATGGAGGTCTGCATATATATAAATATACATATATAGTTTAAATTTAAATGTTCTCATCTAGGGTGATGGTGCTCCCATCCAAGAGCAAAAGACTATGGAGAAAGAGTCCGAGCATGTGAAGCCATCTTTTGAGCTGCTGTCAGGGTTATCTGAGAGACTCCTAAAGCATCACTCTAACAATTACCCTGGTCTGCACTATCGGAGGTAGGAGGAAAGTCTCTTTTACTGAAGTCACCATGTACTTCAGACACAGGGCCCAGAGATCCATGAGCTGGAACTGACCTGAATCTCTCTTCCTCGAGGACAAATTTGCACTGTACCAGAAGGCACCATGCAAGTCTCCAAAGGAGGGAAAGAAATCAAAATTTCTATCCATCTATGACTCCTATGCGGGACAGCAATGACCAGCACAGCATATTCACCCTGAGGGTGCACTAGTAGCACTCCTACTTTGGCTCTTACCAGCTCTCTTACTGGACCTAAGACCCATTCAACAAGAGGGAACCTGTGCCTGGTACGGAAATCTAGTCAAATACCCAGAACTATTAGTTATTAATAAAAAAGGAAGCCATGAATTTAAAGATAGAAAAGATTTGGGAAATGGGAAGATTTGGAGGGAGGAGAAGGGATGGGAAATAATGTAACTATAATCTTAAGAATAAAAGAAATAATAAATGGTATATGATATAATAAAAATATAAAGTAAAGCTTAATTATTAGTATTCAAATTTACTTCATGCGATCAAAAGATGTCTTTCTAAAAGAAAATACTAGGCAATATTCAAGAATTCCCAGATTCTATCTTGATTGTACTTTAACTGATAGTTTTTCTACCGGTGAACATGTAGAGAGAACAAACTATATTTTGTGAGTTATAAAAATAAAAATAGTATATAAAGTTGCAATAAGGTGAAGTAGAGGTGAGTATGGAAGGAATTTGAGGGACAATTGGAACTACACATGAAGGCATTAATCTTGCAAAGGGTTAATTAAACCATTATACAGAAAAAAGAACCTCAAGGTTACTTCAAGTTTCTTTGTGTCATTTTGTTCACCTTATAAAATTGGTATTTGAACTGTATAGAGTTGTGGTATAGATTAAATCACATGGTTTCTGAACGGCAAACAGTACACATTCACTGAATCCTGTCACAAAGCAGCAATGGGGGCCCTGGCATGAAAGAGAGGGAGGGGCCTGTCAATCATCATAGAAGAGTCACTACTTAGAGCTGGCTAGGACAATGTACAGCTCTGAGCTCCCTCCCATCCCAGTGGGAATCCTAAGGTCTGATTTTGATGAGAAATGACAGGGGCAAGATAGTAAGTATGAGACAGCAGCATCTGCCTTGGGATCTACAATTAAATTATCTCTCAAATGTTCACCAAAGTCTCCTTCTGTTTCTAAAACTATAATCTTACTAAGAATAACCTAAAATGAGAACATACATGAAGTTTTAGAAATAGCACTTGGAAATCATAGAGCTGGCATTGCCTAAGCCATCTGAAGTCATTTTAAAGTTTATTTGGGACGAAGGATGAACGAGGATAGGACAGGCCAACTCCTCGGGAAGGCAGCAGGATGCGAACAGATGTCAGTGGTGGCAGATCATTGCAATTCCTGTCTGCGTTCTGCATGCATCCCAAAAGAGAACATGAACGTCTTCGAACTGAAATGAATAAAAAATAATTTTGGAAATACTCTTGGATGCCTGAGCTGGATGCACACTCCTCAGAGACAATGAGGATCCAGTGAGGTGCATGTGAGGACAGGAAGCTTGTGTTGGGGGTAGCACCCTGTACCTTTCTCCTCTCAGCAGTCTCTGAAGAAAGATTCTCTGAACAAAGAAAGAAACTTTGAACACTAGGGGATAGTATAAAAACTTTAAAAGTGGGAGTCTACCTTATCCCGGCTTATTCCACCCATTAAGCACTTAGGTGACAGAAGCCAGCATTTGAGTGTGTGTGTGTGTGTGTGTGTGTGTGTGTGTGTGTGTGTGTGTGTGTGTGTGTGTGAGTGTGTAGTCACATAGCCAATAGTAGGAAAACAGAGATCATACCTTTTCCCTTTCTGATCTGGGAGAAAGACCGCCCCATGTAAACTGCCTCTAACCGAAGCATAGTAAAAAGAAAAGTATAGAGGTTCTTGAATTGGAAGTTTGTCCACCCCTTCCCCACCACAGTGCAGTGTAAGAGGTGGTGGGGCCTTTTAGAGGTATGGCTTCATGCATCTCATCAGGTCATTGGAGGTACTACTGCTCTGTGGAGGAAGTAAGGGAATTCTTACAAACCTTGGTGAGTTCTCATTGAGAGTGGGATGTTAGCATGGGGTATCAGCAAGAATCATAATGACCCTTTCATCTCTGTCTCTGTATGATCATTTTCTTACTGTTGTGGGATTTGGGTGACATGTTGGAAATATACTGACTGAGCTGTTACTCATCACATAGCTGGTCATAGGCTGGACTGGTAGATGATCGGGCTCCAAATAGAAAAGGAGGGGAGGAGGAGAAGAATAAAAGAAAACACATAATGACAAATGCTAGGCTTGTGCTCACCTACTTGGAGAGCTTTCACGAGTTCTGGTGGACACTGATTGTTGGAATACAGTGAAGAAGGCCATGCTAACTGCAGAATCAGCTATGTGTGTCCATGACCACAGTGCCCTGTGAAAGGGGTACAGGACAGCCCTGGGTGCAGATGAAAGGTCTGTGGAACCTGGGGCAAGGAAAGGGTATTTCTAGTGATGTCATCAGGACAATAGCTTAGGAAAAGGTGTACTATGTAAAGGATAAAATGGGAGGAAACGGAGCCATTCAGAAATACTGTTTAAAATAGGTAAATATAACAGAAAAAAATTAACAGAGGTTGAAAGACAGTTGGAGCTCAAGGTATGCATGGGAGACAGGATGGAGCAGGGGATCTCCTTGGAGAAATGAGGCATACAGAGTCAGGGATACTGCTATTTTCAAGTGTGAGATAGTTTGAACTTGATTTGGGTGCACACTGCTGAAAGATCTGGACAGACCCAGACAGGATCTGAGCTCTGTGGGGAAGATGAATCTAGTCTATAATGAACGGCAGCCAGAAAGGATTTCAGGCAGAGAGATCAGATAGGAGCCAGCTATTAGTAAGAAGGTCACTGCAGGTAATGAATGATCGCATGGGGGGGGGGGGTTGTGGGGGTGCAACTAGGAGAAGAGGAAGTCTTTGATAGAACTTGGTCAAAGTTAAAAAAGGGGGTGGGGTGGGAGGGAGAGATCCTTAGGGCAAGGGCAACTGAAGTCATAAAGGAATTAAGGTCTTTTGTTTATCTGTGAAATGAGGGGCACCTTGTGATTTGGGGGCTCATTTACCTAACAGTATAATTCTCTCCATGAGGTCTGGAATAGCTAGTGAGCTCCTAGTTTCATCCTGTGACTCCACCAAGCCCAAGAAAAACAGCCTCAGTGAAGTGCAGCCCTGCTGTCCCTGGGATTTCCTTGTTGCAAGAGAATGAGGCAGATTAGTGGGCTCCTAAACATGGTCACGACAGCGGGGGTAGGGAGAGGGGGCTGGGGAGGTTAAGGGGTTGGGATGAGGGAGGGCTGGGGGGGGGGGGTTCTCCAGCTAGCACCGCATGGCCAGAAGTCAGGCTGGCCTTTTTCAAACTTGTGCCCACAGCTCCATCTGCTGGTGGTGGGATCCCTGGCCTGTGGGCTCTGTGTACTTAAGACCTTACTTTGTGTCCCCAAACACCTCTGTCCACATCTTACGCTTCTCTTCACACTCATAGAAACGCACTCGCAACACACACACACACAGACATGCACTGACACACAAAAATACGTATGTTCAGACACAGGTAGAGAAAGGCTGATAGATAATCATGCACAAACACAAATTCATAGAAATTCTGCCAAACATAGAAGTACACAGGAATAGATACACATACAAAGATATACATATACATATACACAGGCACTCAGAGGAAAATACAACATAACCAGACATGTGTATGAGCACAAGACACACACACACACACACACACACACACACACACACAGAGAGAGAGAGACAGAGACAGAGACAGAGACAGAGACAGAGAGAGAAACACTCATTTCTGCCACCTCCTGTGATGTACAAGTTGCAAGCACCTTCCTGCTAGATCTGGGTGGCTCCTTGCTCCCTTCAGCCCTCTAATTCTGGAGCCCTGCAGCCTGCCCTGAGACAAGGCCTGGGGTGAGAGTTGAACCAGATTCCCTCCTTAGCCCAGTATACGTGCAAACAGCAGGTGGCCAGGAGGAGTGCTTGGAAGGACTCATGGTTGGACATCTGAAAAGCTAATTTCTTGGTTAATTTACTTTTGTGCCACTAACCGAACCTATGATTGCATCCTGCTCTCTCTTCAAGAATCCAGGAGATGGGAAGGAGAGACACACACCCCCCAGCTTCCTACACCTGCTCCCCTTCTCCACCTTGGAAGTCTCACTGTGTTCCAGCTTGCATTCCCCAACAACTGGTGAGTCAAGATGGCCCCACCCACCTTTCTTATTAACCTACTTTCCCTGAAGACACTAGTTTGTCTAAAGAAGCTTAAGTTCAAATGAATTTTATTTTTAAAGCAGAAAATTTACGACACTGTAATGAAAATAGTCACTTTTTAAAAAACCTTTTAAGGGGGAAAAAAAAAAGGAAAGAAAAAAAGAAATGCCATTCCAAGCTACATCTCTTAATGGCTGCCTCCTGGAGGCAGACTAAGTGATGGCTCTAACCAACCTGTTTAAAATGTGAGAGAGGTTACTGCAGGAGTAATCCAAGGGTGTCTCGACTGCAAATACGAATGCCTTTGTCAGCGATCTCTGGCGCCATGCAGGGCACAGGTATTTTTAGCCCACACAGATTGGCAGGGGGACACACGTGCACAAGCTGAATTCTGTGAGATGGGTTCTGAATCCTGACTGTCCGTTCCTGTGGGCTTTGGAGCTCTGACAAAGTGGCTGGCTATGCCAGCAGACAAACGGGTCAGGGTCTCTGATTTGTGCCCAGTTCTTGGGCCTAAGGAACCCAGACTGAGATGTAGCTTCTCTATGGCAACGGCTATGGCCTCCATAGGTGTCAGAGGTGACACAGAAGGCTGCTGTAGAAATTATAGACACTCCCACTTTTGTTTGTTGTTTTGGTTTTTTTTTTCCCTTTGTAAATCTGGAACAAGGCTGAACGGAAAAGGAATGGTGCAATTCCGGAGGCATCTCCTTGTGTGCAAATTATAGTACAATGATAATAGTATGTGTGTGATCTGTGTGTATATGTGCATGTATGAAGGTGGGTATAGTGTGTACGGTGCTAGGCAGCACATGTGTACTACCCATGTTGCACCCATGAGAGGTGTGTAGTGCATTGGTAATGCTGAGTGCTTACGGTTTTATGCAGGTGCTTATATGTGTGAGTGTGTGTGTGT
>NC_034599.1:24471848-24475404 GCF_900095145.1 Mus pahari
AGAGAAATCTACCAGTCCAGGTCATGCATATGTACATGACTATAGTAATCTTCTAGTTTGGTGTGGACTGTAGTTAGTTAGTTAGTTAGTTAGTTAGTTAGTTAGTTAGTTAGTTAGTTAGTTTGACCAGCAGGCAAGTGGGCAGTAGGAGGCAGCTGACTCTTACTTCACTCCTAGCATGAACAGAGTGTAGCAATTACCTTTGGACTGCTCTTGCCCTCCCCAGCCATAGTCTGTCTCAACACATGCTCAGGGGGATTCTGAACACTCCCAAGTTCAAGTATCAGTTTCCATTACACTCATATGTACATTCCTAACTGGGAAGTACTGCATTCTCAATTCCTGTTCGCATGGATGTTGTGAAATACAGCTTTCGCCATTTGTTACCAGTGGCTTTGGGCAAGCCACGTGATCTTTATAAGCCTCAGTATTCTTATCAAGAATGGGTTACAGGCCCAGGGCTTCAGGGTATGTAGACCTTGTCTCCTAATGGAGACGGTGATAAAGCATGGCTGGGTCCCATGGTAAAGAACTTAGGGTCACAGAGCGCAGTCCCTGTGTCGCAAAGGGATAATGAACAGTTCTTGCCTCCACGAACACAGAAACTGACAGGATCAGTCAGCCAGGGGCTACCCAGGCCAGAAACTTTGAGAGGAAGGCAGAGCTGAGACTAAATCACGGGAGTTAGCAAGAGGCAGATGTTAACCCAACAGTAAGAGACATCCTGACGAACAGAACTGTCCCATAAAAGACCAATAGGTGACAAGTTTTCTCTCCCCAGTTGTGTTCAAACAATGCCAGGCACTCCTGGTCAGACGCGGCGTGTGGAGAGCCTCTTTGATGTAGCTGAAAGTTTGACTATATCAAAATCAAATTGAACGGTCTCCCAATGCTCGCAGCCTTTGTTTCTGTGAAACAGAAAGAGAGTATTACCACTCCTGTTTCCCCCTTGAAACCTAACACTCTAGAAGTCCTTGGTCCCTGCTGGAGGCCAAGAAATAATAGGAAGCCTCCGGTGTTGGGTTGCTGTGCACTGGGACCATTAACCGATCCACTTAGTGCAGGAGGGACAGTGCGCGTGAGAGTCGAGTTTAAAATGATAATTAGCTCGTGTGATAGACTTAATTGAAACTGCTTAGTCCAATGAGAGGATGTCTTGGGTCAGCCCAGCTCATTACCCTCTCCAGCAGCAGGAGATCGAGGCCCTCGCCTGACAAACTCCAGTGGCCAGCCCCACCGGAGACAGAGCAGGCATTTAACAGGCTTTTCTCCCCAGAGGGTTCTATCTTTATTGATCTATGTTTCATCTGTTGGCCTGTTTTTCTTTGTTCTTCTATTCTTCCCTAACTCTTTACTCTTAAGACAGGCACAGTTTATAGCAAACTAGCCAGTTCTTCAATTGTCTGCTTCAGGTTCACTCTCTGATTGATCTAACTCAACAACTGATACTGTTCTCTCTTCCTTCTCCTTCTCCTGCCTCCTTCTACTGCATCTTTAGGCTAAGCACACGCATATTGCGTCTTCTTACACGTTTGATTAGCCATTCTGCTAACCTCATTCCCCCAGGCTAACCCAATTCCTAGGATTCGCTCATAGGACACTTACTAGTTTATGTGATATTTGATTATGCTTAGTAACCCAGCATGCCATCATCACTATATCTGATTTTTAAATATGAGGGAATCAAAATGAATCCTAAGTATGACCAAGCCCATGCAAGCTCTATAGTGACCACATTCCTGTTTGACAGGTGGCAGAAGATCCTGAACCTGCCGTGTGATTTCGGTGGGTGGCGGGTGTATGTGTATGTGTATGTGTGTGTGTGTGGGGTCGCCAATAGAATATTCAAGGGAGAACAACTAAGGCTGCATTCAAGCTGCCTATATTCTGGGCTGAGAAAGGGAGAACTGAGGCTCTCAGCAATTGTGGCTTATAGGCTAATCTCAGAAAGCACAGGAAGAGCCTTCCTCACACTATGGCATCATTAGTTTCCTGCTCTTGGACTTCACACTGGGTTGCATTTCTACAGTTCCAAGAATAGATCACCCAGTGCTGGTGAATCTGAGGTGTGCCTGAGTGACTTCAATCACCATTTCTGGGCCCAGGTCACTGTCATTCTTGGAGACACTCCGAATAGGCCCGGGGTGCTGCATAGTAGAGTCAAAAGGATTCCAAGAATATCTTCTAACCTGAGCCTGGAAAAAAAAAGGACCAGGATGTAGAGGGGCCAGGAAATAAAAATGGAGACATCAATAGCGTGAGCATGAAATATGTCTCAAAGCACATTTTAATGGACACGAGTACAGAAAAGGGAGAAACACCATATCAGTCCAGTTTTCAAGGCTATGATGAACTACTCAAGGCTGGATTATAAAGAAAAAGGTTACTTAGCCTATACTCCTGAAGGCCCAGGGGCATGCATTACCTCTGCTCTGAGAGCGTTGTGGCTGATGTTACGGTCATGGAAGGATGCCTATGGAAACATCATCTCTCAGACAAGGAGCCAAAGATTGAAACCAGGTCCCACATTCCTTTCCGAGGGCACCCGCACCTAGTGGTCTTGGGTATCCATAATAGTTCCACCACCTATTCACAGTGCCATACCAGGACCTATTGCTTGAACTGTGATAGACGCACTCTAGATGGAACCAACCAGCACACATATGAACAGGAATTCCCTAAGGGAAATCTCGCTGCTTCCCAGTGACGACTTTCCCTCCCTGCCTGCCTGGCTGCTTTCCTTGAGGTGTTGGGAGAGGTGTGAACGGGTGGGTGTGCAGGTGAACCTGCGTGTGCAAACTGGAAGTCAGTCTTGAGGGTTGTTTATTAGGAGCCATCTGGCTTACGTTTTGAGACCAGGTCCCTGCGTGGAATCTGGGGCTCATTGATTGATTAGTCTGGACTGGCTGGGATCCACCTGTCTGTCTGCCTCTCTCTCCAGCCCTGGAGAGTACGACTGCAACTGCGTGCCACCACAGCCAGCTTTTTGTGTGGGTTCTGGAGACTGAGTACAGACGCTTGAGCAGAAGACACATATACTGAGTTACCTCCCTGGTCCTGATTGGCCGCTTTCAAAACAAATAATGATTTCCCAGTCTCTATGGTCTCCTCATGTTGTGTTTTCAGGATACTATGTACATGGACATGGATGTAATGGTACATCCGTGCATACCTCGGAGGAGGGAACCTCCGTTGAGCAAGCCCTTTCATAAGACTAGCCTGTGGGCATGTCTGTAGAGATTTTTCTTGGTTGCTAAATAATGACTAGGAAGGCCCAGCGCACTGTAAGCATGCCATTTCTGGCCAGGTGGGCCTGGGCTGTAATGAAAGGACATGGAAGTGAGCCTGAAAGCACGTAAGCAGATTTCATCCATGCCTCCTGCCTCTGTTCTTGCTTAAGTCCCTGCCCCAACATTCCACAGCAATGGTCTGTTAACTGGGAAGCATAAGGAAAATAGACCACTTGCTCTCCAAGTTGGTATTGGTCAGTGTCTGATCACAGTAATTTAAAGCAAACTTGGACAGTGAGAACCATGCTTTTTTTTTTTTTTTTTTT
>NC_034599.1:24476249-24480230 GCF_900095145.1 Mus pahari
AAATAAGGATGCTATGAACATAGTGGAGCATGTGTCCTTATTACCAGCTGAGAACCATGCTTTTATAAATGGAACAGAATTCATGGGTGAAAGAAAGAACTTGGCTATAGAGACCTGGGTGGGAAATGTTCGCCTTTTATATGGACTAAGGGGTGGCCTCCTCAATTCCCTCACTTAAGAAGAGAAAAACTTTGACATCATGACCTTGATATGCCCTCAGCTTTGAAATTCCCAGAGCCTTCCAGGAATATTTGTGAGACTCTGAGGATCGATGGCATAGATTTCCTTTCTCCTCCCGAGTGTCTCCAGAAAGGCTGGAGACACTCGATGTAAGTTTTCGCTAACCTGTCTAGGTTTATATTTAAGCCCAAAAGGCAGACATCCAATATTCAAAACAGACATTCATATTTCAAAACCTGTATTCTTGTGCCAAAATGAATTACCAGTTTGCAGTTTCAGGTGAGTAGAACAGTTGCAGTCTTTGCTATCTGGGGACTCCTCCAAACTCTAATGTGAGCAAAAACCTGAATAGAGGACACACTTTTAAACCAGACAATCTTTACAAAATAACTTCACATCAGTTTGCAAATGTCTGAGTTTCATGCAGAACACTTAGGTTACATTTCCACCCAGAGTGGAAACATTCACTTCACAAATTAAAACTTTCTAATACATAACAATAAGTGCAATGATAAAGGACCCTGCCACCTGAGACCCGAACTCCTTGGGCCCTCAGCCACCACAGGGTTTCTCTGCTTCTTTCAAGATCACCTCCTGGGGAAAAGGACTATTGTCCTGTCTATCTTTTTTTTTTTTTCTTGAAGTAGGAATAAGCCAGTTAAAATATCCTCAGTTATCTCTGAAATGACTTTGCGTTCTTTGCATCCCTGACCCCAGTCATGACCTCCAAATGACCCAGAAATGCGTGTTTCGGGCTTCATATGCTGTTCTTCGTGTGAAAGCTGTGATGCTAACACAATTGAAGAGTGCCCTGATCAACCCAGTACTGGCTTTATAAGAGATACCCCTCCTAGAAAAGATCCTTGTAGATTTATGATCAGAAAACGATTTTATTTCGGCCGATAATCGTGTGGACCAGCTGTTCCATGGCAGTAGCAGTCACCTTCTCAATGGAGGAAGGTGACCTCAGTGCCTTAAATTCAGGACGGGTTCTAGATCGTTTCAGCTGAGAGTGACGAGTTGCTTATCTCCTTGGGGATCGGTGATGCCTCCTAACCTGGACTGGAGACAGGTCCATCTAGACCTTGCTAGCCTCCCACCACTACGTGTGCCAGACAGTAACATAGCAACCAGCTGCATGGCCTGCAACACCTTTCCCCCACCCCCTGCATTCTAAGACATATTCATTAGTGAAATATCAGAAACCTCAGGGGCAGCATGTGCTTCTAATTCATTTTCCAATTGTATAATGAGCCAGGAGTGAAATTTTTAGGGTGAATTTAATTGACCTTTACAGCAACATCAGGCAGATTGGCTTAAATGCTATTAAAGCAGAGGGTAACCCAGAGAGACTTTCCGGAAGGTTATCGGAAAATCTATCAAGTTTTTTTTTTTTTTTTTTTTCTTAATTTTCATCAAGAAAGGAAAAAGCCAAATAGAGGACACAGAAGGATAAACAGAAAGATGGACAGAAGGACAGAAGATTCAGAATAAGCGTGAGACAGAGAGAGAGAGAGAGAGAGAGAGAGAGAGAGAGAGAGAGAGAGAGAGAGAGAGAGAGGAGGGAAATAAAATGCCAGGGGGTGGATGGGAGCAGCTCCAGCCCCTTATTGCCAGGGGATTACGCTTTAATTTAGAAAGCCTGCTTGAAAATGTGCAATTAAGCTACAGGTCACATTGGCCTAGAGTCTTTTTAGCACTTGGGAATAGGAGAGTACAGCCCTCTCTTTATTAATATTTTGCTATTGGTATTTAGTCTCTTCATAGGAGAGCTCACATAGAATAGAAAATGACATCTTCTTTCTGGCAGCTGACATGGGTCTTATTTGAATCTCCATTGTGCCTCTCACTGAAAGGCCCGCTTGGTTCTCAGACACCAGATGCCCATAAGGCAGCCAGGAGTAGGGACGAAGACATCCTAGGATGCCAGCATCACGTCCTCAAGAAGAGGTGGCTTTGAGCAGAAAGTGATGGCAGTTTGTGTTAACGTCAAACCACAGGGAGGAAGGGCTGGGTTTGGGGAAAGCTGAACAGTGGACACCAGGGTCCCTGTCATCATGCCTTATGTTCAAGCCTTTTCATGGGTGTGGCACTGGGGAGATGTTAGGATTAGGAAAGAATAGCATGTCTGTGAAAGTTGGAGAAGGCAGGACAGAATGCAGCCCCATGACCATTTTCACCAAGAAAGGACCAGAGAGAAGTAAGGATTCAGTCTGGGATGTGATCTGGCCCCTTGACGCGGATGAAGGCTAGACACAAGGCTAACCATTAGCTGGTGCTGGAGAGCTTGGACTTTGGAAGCTGGTGTAGGTGGTTCCCTAATGAATCCCTATTAATGTAGGCTATTAATGCAGGTAATATCGTTTTTGCTGAATATCTATTTTCCTTCTGGCAATCTGGACTTTTAGTATACACTAGGCTGAGACTGGTGCACAACCAGGCATCAATAAGCAGGTTGAAATCAGCAGCAGTGTGCTTCTATAGACAAAAGTCCATATACTCTGGCAATTTTGTTGCTAAGAGAAGAATGAATACCTGTTGGATGGGGCAGATGGCTTAAGGAGCACTATGTGTGAATTCCTCCAGACTCAGCCGTGACTTTATCCCCCATAATCTAGCTACGTTTCCAAACATGAGGGTGTCTTGGAAATGCCAGGAATAGAAAGCTCTCCAACTGTTTTTGTCCTACCCTCAATCTCAAATCTCACTCCATTCTGAGATTTTTTTGATAGTCATGGAGGCTGCAGACATGAGCCATGGACCAATATAGATGCATCATCCCCCAGCAGTGACTGAGCTTTCTCATCCCCCAGGAGACTCTAATAGATACTGGAGTTACTCAGATATAACTAATGCATGAATCCTCACACCCAAGTCTACAGAAGGATGGATGTGGGGAGGAACAACTTTGAATAGGGTCAGAAAGAAAAAAAAAAGGAAACCTAAAGGGGGAGGGGCTTCCAAAGTAGAATTACAAAGAGTGTTAGCATCTATTTTTAGTATCATGGTCTGCAGCAGCATCTTTTTAAATATTGGGTGTTGGGTGCTCACAGTTATTGAGAGCAAAAGTTTGTGTTTGCAAAGTTCTTTGTATACATTGAGTTTTCACTAAAATTCGCAGTGGGTGCAGCAGATATTGGTGCTATTAGTAAAAGACAAAGAAATTACATATGTTTTTATATTACAGAACTGGGAAGTGATTAAAGAGAGACCCTGTCATCCAGGCATGTTCTTTAAGATGACAAGTGAAGGCTCAGAGTGATGCCCTTTCACCCAGTGCTGATAGATTGGAGGAGCACCTTCATAAAGGGCAGGATGTGATACAACTCACAAGATGTTTGAAAAGAACAACAGACCATGTTATGTCTAATTGTCCCTTAACATAGTTAAATTCCCATAGCTTGTGTGGGGAAAGTTACCTATTCATACAGTTTCTTACTATTGCCAGAGCCCTCCACATGGTCTTGTAGTGATAACAATTCTCTTCCAACCACACTTTTCAACTATGTTATATTTTCTACTGTTTGTGGTTAGACATATTTATTGTACTCTCAAAGATAACATCAATGTTTGCTAAAATTTGATTTCTGTATACGTTCCTTTCTATTCTCTGAAACTTCTATCTAGTACCAGGCAAGCTGATGTGTCTGCTGGGACAATGAAGAGATAGTGGAATTAGGGAAACAACTCCCTTCACAATAGTCACAAATAATATAAAATACCTTGGTGTGACTCTAAGTAAGCAAGTGAAAGATCTGTATGATAAGAACTTCAAATTCCTAAAGAAAGAAATTGAAGAAG
>NC_034599.1:24483480-24484636 GCF_900095145.1 Mus pahari
GAGCTGAAGGGGGCTGCAACCCTGTAGGTGGAACAACAATATGAACTAACCAGTACCCCTGAGCTCGTGTCTCTAGCTGCAAATGTAGCAGAAGATGGCCTAATCGGCCATCATTGGGAAGAGAGGTCCCTTGGTCTTGCAAACTTTATATGACCCAGCACAGGGGAAGGCCAGGGCCAAGAAGAGGGAGTGGGTGGGCAGGGGAGCAAGGGCGGGGGGATGGTATGGAGAACTTTCGGGATAGCATTTGAAATGTAAATAAAGAAAATATCAAAGAAAAAAAGAAAAAAAAATGAAGAGATAGTGGGTGGATGGGTGGACAGACAAAACAATGCGAGAATGGATGGATACTGAAAGGGAAAGTAGGACTTGAGGTCTATTTGAAATGACTTTCTAGGGGCTCAACCATGATAGATCCCTGGCTGACTGACTGATATTATGATCTCTGAATTCATAACTTTTGGAGAAGAGAATGGATCAATTTACCGAAATTATATACTGACGAGTTTTCAACTGCTTCCTTAATTTCTGTATTTAAGTACTTGAAGCACTCTCCCAGTACAGATGGATAGGCATACAGGTGGAAACATGGAAGACAAAGGAGCTGTTTACAAATGTGCCAATTTCACAAACATTGAGGATTTATTGACTTACAATAAGCTCTATAGGTGTTTGCCATACTTTAATTCTCCCAATCCTTGCTCCAGAAAGAATAAACTAAACAAGAGCGTTTCCAGCTTGTGAGGTTCCAATTCTCCAGAACCTGCTTCAGCTGCTGGTCCCTTGCAGTACTCTGTTCACCCAGCTTCATGTTGTCTCTTTTAGCCTCACAGTGTTCAAGGAACCTCCCTAGTCCCATAGAAAGGGGCCAGTTGTAGATTGGCTATTTTTGTTCAACAAACAATGCCATGCAAAGGTTTTCTCTATAGTTTGTAAGAGACACAATGGTGATTCAAATAGCATCTCTATGTGCTTGTTGCCTAGTGGGGGTGGGGACAGATGCTTAGCTCAAGAATTGCAAAATGTTGTATCTTATATACAAAGGTGGGTAGGAGAGGAAGGGAGAGGGAGGAAGGGGAAGAAAGGAAGGGGGAGAAGAGAGGGAGGGAGGAAGGGAGAGAGGGAGGGAGGAAGGGAGGGAGGGAGAGAGAGAAAA
>NC_034599.1:24484686-24498575 GCF_900095145.1 Mus pahari
AGAGAGAGAGAGAGAGAGAGAGAGAGAGAGAGAGAGAGAGAGAGAGAGAGAGAAAGAATTCCTTTTGGTCTGTTAACAGAGATGTCAGAATAGCATAGTATTTGGAAAAAGCAGGACCAATAAAGAGAAATGAAAAGCTGCATCAAGCAGAAAAGTCTGAGTGGTAAGAGAAGAGCAACACAAGTATATACACACACACACACACACACACACACACACACACACACACACACACACACACACACAAAGTGCCTCCTTCATTCTAGAAACTCTAAAAGTTCAGTGAGAGAACACAGACTGGAAAGGGGGTGAAGAGAGAAGGAAGGAAGGTGATATGAGAGCTGCCATGAGCAAGACAATGAAGGGTCTTTCATGCTACATGAAGGAGTTGGGGTTCCCATCTCTATGGTGATGGGGTGCCACTAGAAGTCTTTAATGAGTATCTGTTTTCAAAAGGTCATTTGACAGGAAGGGAGAGGATGATGGGAGGTGGGTGAGTCAGGCGATAAGGAGACATGCTAGGAGACAATAACAGGCTACACAGGAAAAAACAGACACGGATTAAAGTGTCAGCAATGGGAAGAGAAATGATAAACAAATGTGAGATGTCATTACATACAGGGGAGGGCAAAGGAGAAACCACTGAGAGGTGGTTAAGTTTCTCTGTTTTACTGACTGCCTGCCCTATAGGAGTTACAGAGAACAAGACAGGTTTCCTACCTGCAGGAAAGGACATGTGTGATGCATAAACAACCAATGACAAAAGGTGATCCATGTCTCCTACCAATGAGAGCTACAGACTGAAAGTGTCACAAAGATGGCAGCAGAACGTTTCCTTCCAGCTGCAACCATAGCAGAGCTCTGGATGTCAAGGCCCAAAGACAGGCAGCAATCAGGTGGGTGACCAGAATGGAACAGCTGTGTCAGTCCAGGACAGTGAGACAGACATTTCCTGGGAGGGAGAAAGCTTACTAACTTCAGTAGCTTTAGCACGGGGTGTAGAGTTAAGAAGAGGGAAAGATAAAGATAGAAGGCAGAGACTGGGGAGATCGGTACGTGAAGATCTAAACTGGGACTCCCAGCACTAACATAAGAGCCATGTGCAAAGGCTCTTTGTGATGACACTAGTGTTGGAGTGATGGCAGCAGAGACAGGTGGGTGAGTCTCTGAAGCTCATTGGCCAACCAGCCTAGGAGAGTTGATAAGCTTATGGTTTAGTGAGAGATTCTGTCTCAAAAATTAAAAGTGGGAGGCAGTTGGGCATGGATATCTGATGCCAACCTCTAGTCTCCATGTGCATGTGCACACATGCACACATGTACACATGCAAAACAAGGGCACCTATCACACAAGCAATACTGCAAACAATGAAACACACACGCAAACACTGACACTTGCAGTTTTTTATTGTTTTCCTTTCCTGTGTTTTCTGTTTGTGTTTGTTTGTTTGTTTGTTTGTTGACAGAAACTACAATGCAAGAATTTAAATGTCAAGGAAGGAGTTGGCGTTTCCTTATAGCCCCCTGGTCTGCATTGCCCTGATTGCTCAGAGTATATTCTGGAAAAACCTGTGTCCCAAAAGATCTTGACAACTTCTTTGTAAAAATGAGAGGATTGTGGCTGAATTGCAATGGGAAGAAAATTGATTAAACTAAGTTAAACAGGTTCATTACTAATGGACTTTTTAAGCTAGTTTAATATTACATATAAAGATGAGAAATAAAAAGGATCAAAGGCTATGGTGCAATTTAAATAGAACAAGCAGGAACAGAAAGCACAGAATTGGAAATCCATATGTGGGTTCTAGCTCCAAGTTTTTTTACTGCTTAAATGGGAATGTTCATAACCTATTAAAAATAATAAACCCTCTTCCTTGGTGGGCCTAAATGTCTTTGTATGTATAATGGGCTGTTGGATTAGGTGAAATACCTTTAAAGTAAGTGTTCCCTGGCTATTTTAGAGCCCCTAACATGGATTATTTATATTTTACATGGCTCAGACATTTGCCTAAGAGATTTGAGTAGCTATAAAGAGGGTTGAATCAAATTAAAATCATTCTTTGACATTTTTGACGGTTTTGTATAAACTCAGCAAGATGACACTGGAGCACTGGGTATGTGCTACACTCAATTATAAGGTTGACAAGTGAGTGGAGTCTGGTTTTGTTTGTCTTTTAATTTCTGGCATCTAGACCAGCCACGGAGACACAATAGCTCAATCAACACTTGCTCAATTTACAAGGAAACGCTGGTCAACGGCAGAGCAGCAGCTCTATCTGCCTTTATTTAAAGGTCAGAACTAAACTAGCTGTTCAGCTGGAAATAAACCTGAAAAAAAAAATCTCTTGAAAATAAAGGCACAGGGATTAAGAACTTCTTGTTGAAAATTTACAGGCTGTTGAAATAAATGTTCTCTAATATCTCTTTGAATTACAAAAATCACGTATCATTTTTGTGAGGCCTAAAAGATGATATTGTAAACGATATTTCAAAGATGTTCACTATGCTTTTGAGGGGGTGGGTGAATATTTTTGACTGGCAGAAATTGAGCATGATAAGCTATAAAGGAGTGAATGTGTTATGGAAAAACTAATGCCATTGGCATGCGATACTGATTTTAACCACCAGGGCGGCACCATAATCCCCAGCAGAGGTGAGCTCTAGAGGTGATGCAGACTAGCCCAGGAGATAGCTCAGAACCTGGGACCCTACTTAGTTTAGTTTATGCATACATCCTTCTTCTAGTAATGTACATGGCAGCCTGAGACCCTGCCTTGAATGGCTCACATAGCCCCTCTGAACCATGGGATACGTTTCTCTTCCTTAAGACTATTAAACTTGGGTGGTTTTCATTTATACATATTCCCAGTCATGTCTAGATACAGTGTGGAGGGAGGCAACTCCTTAGCAATCAAACTCTTCCTTCTCTTGAACTCCATAAAAGAAGCCTCGGCCAACCATCAGGCCCCTGAGGATCTTCACCTGTGGCCTGGGGCTTCCTTGTGGTGTATTTCTGACCTGCTCTATAGTTTCGCTTTGAGTAAAATCTCCCTAACACGTTTGAAATCTGTGTGGTCCTTTACTTCAATTTCTTGATCACAATCCAAGAACCTGGCAACACCCAATTCTGACCCCCAACTATCAGGAACAAGGGGAATCAATAAATAGACTTTGACTATCTAATCAGTCTAACAAAACAATTATTGGCTACCAGTCTCTGTCAGCATGGACAGGGCGAATAAGTTTAAATACAATCTAGTTGAACATCTGTTGCCTCTGGCCCTAAGTTAGATCTATTGAGAGGTGGGGGTCTCTAATCTGTATTGAATGTATTGAATTCAAAGATGTTCTAGTGCCAAAAGAAAGCCAGGGGTGGGCAGAATGAAACCCCCCCCCACACACACTACATTAAATATTTGTAAGCATTGATCATTCTTGAGCAAGACTTTTAAATATAGTTGTTAGGATAAAAGTGAAAAGATACTAATTTGAAGAAAAATGAAGGCATAGTACAATACACATAGCTATAAAAGAGATTCAACAGTGGCAAAAGTGAGGAGTGATGATTTAAGAGATCATAGAAAGAAAAAAAAAAGCCAAGTGAAATGTTTGCTTTTTATCATCTCTTCTGTTTTATGTGTGGGATGAGGAGACTCTGGGGCAGCTCATAGACAGGAAGGGAAGAAAGGAGAAGAGCGAAAATCCCACTAGAGTTATATAGATAGATTCTCAGCTTTCTATGGCTTCTAAAGTTGGTGTGGAGAGGCCATGGTTATGTACTCATTAGTATCAGAATGCTATGGACAGCTCCAAAATAACCCTGTCTCCCTTAGCAACCCTTCCCATTCACTTTCTGCTCACCCCTTTAGATTGTCAGCTGGCCCCCTGGTTCCCAGGAACCATCTTTATGTACTTCCTGCCTGCTGGGGGTGGGGGAGGCAGGGAGAACTTTATTTTAATTCTTCTAAATTTACCACACTAAGCTGCAAAGTCCTGTGTCTCTTCATTCGGATGATCTAGAATTGTCAGATCACCTGCATTCCCTGCCAGGACAGCCAGTCCCTCACCAGCACACTGCCCAGATGCTCTGCCCAGCACGGAGCCCTGGCAGCAGCAGCCTGGGGCCTCCCTCCCTAAGCAGACCATGTGCGCCACGCTGGTTTACAGTGCGTGCACTCCCACTCTTGTTCCTGCCTGTGTGTTCTCTACATAGCAGCTGGAGAGATCTTTTAGAAACAGAAACCATGTCACAATGCTCTTCCAACCCAGGGGGAAAACATATGGCCCAATTTACCTGTGACACTCAATCTAATTACCAAGAGTGTCCCGTTCACTCTCATAAGTGTCCCTATTTGGACAACAATTAACGATCCACTCTGCTTAAATCCCTCTAAAGAAGCCATCTTCCTTAGCATGGCAGGATGCTGTCCTTTTGTGTCTATATCCCAGCCTCATCTCTACCCTTTCCCCTCAGCAGCTAGGCACTGACCACACTAGCTTCTTGGTTTTCCCAATATACTGAACTCATGCTGACATTGAGACTCAAGTGTGTATCACTGTTCCCCAACATAGAATATCATTTCCTCTGAATTCTGCAGTACATGGTTTTCTTTTTCTTTTCTCTTTTCTTCATATCTAGACTCAAATACAGCAACCTCAAACGTAACTCCCTTTGCAAAGTGAGCAAAGCCAACCCCTGCCCCAACACACAAGGTTCTTTATTGGTTCTCTTTCTGTTTCTCTGCCTGTCTGTCTCCCGTCCCCACTGCTATTTCCTATTAACTTCTCACTCACTTGATAGCTCCCTTAATGAAGGACCCCACATGTCTTTATTTGTTCTTGTAGTTACCTCAATAATAGGCTAGAAATCCTGAGTACTCAGGACTACAAGTGTCCCCAGGGGTGGGGCATCTACCTATGAAACCACTTCAAAACAATTACCTTACTCTGTTTAAAAGTGTAATCCATGCCTGCATTTGTTTTACTAGCATACCACAGACTATGGATGTATCTCTTCCAAGCCTTTGTACTGTAAAGTATGTATTATTAGCTTTCTACGTATTTCTGGCAAAAGTAACTGAGATACCATTTATTTCAAGCAGAAGTTTGTAACTCTTTGAGAAGGACTAGCAGCTTATAATGACATATTTTCCCAAAGATCTACCTGCAGAACATCTCTAAAGAAGGGCAAAGAGTTATGCAATCTATTAATTGTTGTAAGAAGTATAGTTCTAAGGGGCTCAGCTACTGATTCATGATCAATTGGTACCCAAGCTGGGAGGACAGCTGCATCTTCTCAGCTGCCTCTAGGCAACACAGGAAGTTCTCCAAAGATCTGTTCCAAAGACTGCAGGGCAAATACTGTTAAAATTTTAGCTGGAAATCACTGTAGAGCTCTGTAAAAATATACCCTAGAACAACTGGCCAGGTATCCCACATAGGGCTTGACACTGCTTTGGTCTCTGTACACATTGCACTGTCTGAAAGAAATATCCCTAAGCTACTCACTGTCACTACTGTGACTTGGTTTTCTGCTGTCACCTAAGCCCTTCCACCTCCTCTCTAAGTTATTTATGCATGCGCTTATTTCTGTATTTGTTGCTATTACTGTGGTGAATATACTAATTACTTCAGTGAAGCTGCTGTATTTAGCTTGTAGAATCAGCTAGTCAGCCACAGAACAGGAGACTAAAATTTCTTAAGACAAAAAGTTGTGATGAGTCAGAAGTTAATATCAGTTTAGAAAAGCGGGTTTAGCACAGTGGTCCCCAAAGTTCCATGTAAAATAGAATCATATGGAGAGTTTGGTGACACACAGACTGCTGTGACAATCCCAGAGTGTTTGACTCAATGATCCAGAAGGAGAAACCTACAATGAGCATTTCTGACAAGGTTTTGAGAATTTCTGAGCCTCAAAGATGGAGATGAGCATAGATGATAAGAACCATTAGCTTAGAGCTAAGATCACAGTAGCCAAGAGATCCACCATCCTGGATTGCCTGAGATGAAATGATTTCCTTAAATATAACACTTTAATTGTTAAAACCAGGAAAGAAATAAAGGATACACTGGATGGTAGAATGCTACCTAAATAAAAATGTGTTCATTAATAACTGGATCATACAGTTTTTAATACTCTCTCCCATAGTTCTGGACAAATAGCTATCACACACAAAATGTATATAAGCAATAACTAGCAAAATGGTGTGATAATCTTAAGGGTGAAAGGGTGATACACACCTTGGAAGTAACTAACAGTTCTCTATCTGTAGTTATGTCCTGACCAATAAGAGGAAATCAGGCTTGGTACTGGAAACCTAGCCAATTACCAGAGGCAAGAAGAGTCGTGGATTTTGGAGGAAAACCTTCAATCACCACTTTACTAACCCAGTTTAATCTCTAACTACATTCTAAATATTTATTTTATATCCACAGATAAGTGTAGTTCAGACCTTTCATGGTAGAAACTTTCTTTGCAACAGATGGGAAACATTATAGAAAACCACAATTGGTCAAAATTGAGAGAAGAGTCATTGTGATGGCCAATCCTCGTGGATACCTCTACAACACAACTCCTGTATCTAAAGTTCAGGGATTGTTCTGGAAGAGGGATCAGAAAGATCGCAAGAGCCAGAGGAACAGGAAGTATGCTGTAAAACCTTGTCTCCTTTATGTCTCCTATAAATGTTAGAGGAGTTATATACCCATGAAGTCGCATCATTGATGAGACTTCATATATATATTTAAAAAAAGAAAAGGAAACCATAAATTTATAGGTGGTACTTGAGAGGAATTGAAGATAGGAAACAGAAGGAGAAGAAGAATAATGAATTATGATTAAAAATACTATAAATGTATGTATGTAAAGTTGACCATAAGCCTGAATATTCAAGTAGACAAAAAAAATTGATTCTATTAAGTAGATAATTGGATTAATTAGTGAATAAATGTCTGAATAGATAGATGGATGGATGGATGGATGGATGGATGGATGGACAAAGAAACAGATGCTAGATATGTAACCATCCTGGTTGGGAAAAAAGTGTATTCTAAGGAAATGTTTGTGACCATCGTGTTTGATATTGAAATAGTAGACCCCATGAAATTGTAATTTCCCTAGAAACCTTATGCTGTTAAAAGGAAAGGAGGAAAGGCTGGGTCTCTCCTACTACCCTGAGGGACTGCTTGTCTCCCAGAAAGAGATGTCACATGATTCTAACAACTTTGCAGACCCTTCATAGAGACCACAGCCTAGACAATACAGGAGGTGAGCTATACTTTGTCCAGAAGTGCTCAGTTACACTTACCACTTGCTCTGTACTTATGGTTTATGTCAGAACCTCAAAAGATGAGTTTGGGGAGGGGTCACTACCCTCATTTTCATTTCTTGGTCACATTGAATGAGTCTCCTTGTTTTTGCTTTCTGCTCTTATTGTCTGTTGATGGATGTTTGAGTCTAGCTTGTTAGGGATACTGGGACCCAAGCTCTGAGTCCAAGATCAAATGACTGAATCAGTGGAAGGATGGATGGATGGATGGATGGATGGATGGATGGATGGATGGATGGGTAGGGTCTCAAATCCTTCCTAGGTATACACCAAAGTGAGATTAATGTACTCTAGCTGTAAAATCAGGTTAATAGATCCAGGTAAATGTGTATTTATAGCCAGGTAGGGACAGAGGGCAGAATCCTGACCCACAGTTGCCATCTCAAACAACAGCTTCATAAACATCCAAGGGTGACTGCTGAGCCACCAGGGTAGAGGAAGTACTCAGCTAACCTAGAGCTCTCCTCAAACCTTCCTTGCTCCTCTGCTCCCTAGGGAGCTTAGCAAAACCTGGACAAAGGAACACTCCCAAGTGAAGTCAAGAAAGAAAAGAGTTAAAACTGAGTGTATTGAAATGGAAGGCTTTCTGTTTTAGCAAAATTAAAGGTGTAGGGACCTCTGTTGTATTAAATGTTCAGTATGTGCAGAGAGTAAATACTGTCAGTGAGCAGGCAGGAGATTAAGGTGACAGGAAAAGCAGTTTTTAAACCTGTTAGATATTAATTTCCCATAGATCATCCGTCTGTCCTCTCCTTGTTTGAAGTTCCCAAGGCTGGAGGCTTCAAAGCACACACTGACTGCCATTTGCACACAGCTCATGGCTCCACGGGGAGTCTCCTCAGCAGGTTATAACACTGTCCCTGCAGGAGCCTTCCTCGCACTCGCTCACTGTCAGTCTCTGCCTTTTTCTTTATTTCTGAACATCAAGGACAATTCTATCAGCAAGTCCAGCAGCTGGCAATACAGCAGGCTCATTTCTAGCATGGTGTGCATCTCAGACCCTCCCTGGCTCCAGCCAGGCAAATTGATTTAGGAGATGAAATGAAAAGTGATGGAAATTCTTCCTGAACCCTCAAAGCAAAATGACAACTTTCTCCCTCTTCTTTATTTCTTTCTCCTTCTCTATCATGCTTCCTTATTCTCTCTTTTTGTGTGAGCTGATGTCTGAGGAATCCCATGGACAGTTCATAGATGCCGTCATTCAGCAATTACTTCTCATGTTTTACGTGGCTGTAACGGTGGCTGTTCAGTGCTGGAGATTATTCTTGTCCTGTAGCAGTTCATTACAAAATAGGACAGAATGGTTGTCTGCCCCAAAAGATGCTATAGGAAGGGTGCTATAAAGATTGGCAGTACATGGGAGATTGTTAAGTCCCACTGTAAGCAACAAGAGCATCTTAGAAGATGAGAGGATTCCTCACTCTGCTTTGACTAGAAACCAGACACACAGGTACATCTCATCACAGCTTAGAACATTCTAGAAATGTCATTCTTAGATTAATAAGGGGTAAAAGTCTTTGTTATGAAATATAATGCGGCTGGAGGGAGGGGGAGGCACACCTGGCAAGCCCATACTAAGGTGTCCCTCTGAGAAATGGTGCCATGCAAGAGAACTGGTAGAAAAAAAGTTTATTTGGGAGAATGGAAGGGAGTGCGGGACTGGAAAAGGGGTAGAGGCATACTGATGGATACAGAGCCATGTGGGCAGAGAAGGGGGGAGATGGAGAAGGACAGAAAGGACAAAAGATAGACTGACCAGGAGAGAGACAAAAAGCAGAGAGAGAGAGAGAGAGAGAGAGAGAGAGAGAGAGAGAGAGAATGAATTGGGTTAACAAGTAATCCATTCCATCCACACCTGGACTGGCAGTTAAGGGTGGCAGATGATGACATTAGCTGTTGCTGGGTCCCTGGAAGGAGCCTGGCAGAGTCACCTGAAAGCTAACAGTCATGTTCAATGGAAATGATAGACAAATAATAAAATACATCCTCCATTAGAAGAAAAGCTGACGTGTAGACAGGGAATGATTTAATCATCTGGGGTTTCTATTTTATTTCTTTGAAATGAAGGTGCTTCACTGTATTACCCTCCAAGATCACTTCCTTGACTAATGATCGAAAATCCCTGGCTGTAAGGACTCTATTGGGACAGGATGGCAAAGATCTAACACTGAGGTCCCCACTGAAGTTTGGTTTTTCATTTTGCCTCTGTGTAATAACTTATCTATATCTATCTGATGCCATCAATTATGTACAAACTGAACCCACAATACTGTCCTTTAAACTCAGCAAAGAAATCCATCTGGATATATTAAAATTTGTTTCCCAGGATTAAAACAAGTTTCAGATCTGCTTCAGCACAGACACCTAGAGGAGACATGGCAGCCACTGACTGCCAAGATAGCACTGACTCAAATGGGAGACTGCAGAGACCACCAGCCAGGAGAGCCACGGGATGTTTCTGTTTGAATGACTCCGATTGGTAGCTATTTCTGTTGAAAGAAGCCTGAGAAATAACCCAGTGCCTAGTTTTCAAATCAAGAAATCCTATGGGTCAGTGCCCTCCCTGGCACACACCTGAATTAAAGACGGTGCATTTGATGCCAGGTCAATTATTGACTGTACAATCCCAGCCAAATCCGATGGCACCACCTGACCTGAGGACCTTGCCACCCTTTCCATTTGAGCATTGATTGCGGCTGCTCACCTCATTAGACCGTTCTCCTCAGCAGCCGCTCCCTGCCCAGAGGAATTTCAGCTAATCCCTTTTCGTTGTTTATTTCTCAGTTTTGTTTAAGCGAATTGAGGGCAATGACCTCAGACTTGGAAGGACAAGCCAAACTTCTGGAAAGAAAGCTCCAGCCAGTCTCTCACTATCCCCCCCCAAACCCCACCCCCAACATTCTGTGTATTCCAGGCAGAAGTACTCACTCTTCAGGGATCCAGAGCTGTCTACAAGGGCGGTAACGGGACTTTCTAGAAGTGTTCATTACTGCTAACCTTAAGACTAAGTAGAGCCGGGAAGACCCCAGGGTAGTCATCACCTTTTCCCCTTGTGGTCACTATAGACTGGAGCTCTAGAATAGCTGCTGAGTTGAATGCTTATGGAATGGGTGAACCAGAGATTCATTGCCTTGTTATTACTTTTACAGCAAACGCTGCTTCTAATAGCTTACCTGCTAACCCACGTCCCCAAGGCTGCAACTGTGAATGTGCATTTTAAGCATGAATGGAGTGATTTCACATCTTTGTACTAACACCAATATTTGCAAGCCATTAAAGAAGATCCTGGGGTTTGCTCTACTATTAATGGTCACTGTAACCTACACTTAGCATCCTGAGTGCAAATCACATGCCTCTAGGTTTCAGGTCTTAGCTGGCATTTAAAAAACGAGTTTAAGATAATCTGTAAATGCCACTGAATCTCCATGCAATGGACTGAGGTGCCTTCATTGATGGCCATTACCTTCCTAACAATATTAGGTGGAACACTTATATACCCATTCTGTAGTAAGGCACCTTAAATTTTCCAAGCAGCGAAATAGCTTGGGCAAGAGAGGTCAGCCATTCAGCAAGTTAATTATCTAAGGCAGCCTTTCTGGAGACTCTGTGGAGTGACATAACAAGAGTGGCTGAAACTACAGCCTTAGTTGATGAAGGGGCGGGTGGGACCCACAGTGCACCATGATGTCATTAAAGGATACAAATTCAGAGGGAGAAGGCAGTAGAGTTCTGGTGTGTGCTGCTATATCCAAGGTGTGAGACTTGGGGCCAATCTGGCATCTGCCTTCCAGAGCCTGAATGAGAACCAAGGGCAGCAGCAGATGTGAAAGCTCTTTGTAAAATGCAAAGACTATCTAAATGTTAGTTGTTAATAGCATTTTGAAAATGAGCAAGCACATCAGTGCTATTATCAGGGGTCGGTGGCAAGTGGCTATCGTGAAGGCGTGTGACAGAGGAGGCTGGTACTTATGCAGGGATTTTTTTTTTTTTTTCTTCTGGGAAGCATGCATTCCCCGTGGCAACACCCACTGTGCCCTGTGCAGTCTCAGGCAGCTGAAGGTGATATTGTTATTAATGTTACCCAATCATAGGAAAAGTGACTTTCATGTAGATGAAAAGGACTCCAATTTCACTCGATCGGATGAGAAGAAAAGGGGATCAACTATATAATAAAAATAACCTCATATATAGCTATTTGTTATAGCTATTTGAGGGTTCCATGCGTCCATCTTCAGCAATTAAATTGCTCAGCTATAGTCTAAGGGGAAATGTAATAGTTTTGCCAGCACAAAGGAAAGGAAATTTTTTCGAGAGTAAAAACTGTATTTATATGCACTTAATTTTCACACCAACTTTGTACCTGAAGTTTAGAATCCGTTAGTTCAGATGGTTCATTAGTGGCATAACACACCTCTATCATTCTTGCAGGATGTATCGTAGTATAGTAACATAAGGAATACAGAGAATATGTGCTTTGCTAACTATTAAATATTGTATAAATAATAGATTAAAAAGTGTATTGTTTCATGGGATAGCTAGCCTCCAAGATGGCTTCAGTGGCTCTCTCCCAGTACCTTAGATTTATTTCCCTTTTTAAATCTCTTCCACTTATGTGGAGGCTGAATCCAGGGACTCGTTTCTGATAAATTGACTATATTACAAACTCTGAGGCCTAATTATAAAAGACCATGTCTTTCACCTCATTCACCACCCTTTCTCCTCTCTCTTTATGACTCATTCCCAGGAAGAACATGTCTGTGTTGGGGCTGCCATACAAACATCCACATGGAAAGGATCTGATGCCAGCCGCTGACCAGCATCACAAGAGGAAGAAGAATCTGCTGCTAGCCACATGTGTGTGTGCTTGCAGGTCCATCCATCCTGGCCAAAACTTGAGATGCTTGGCCTTTTGATTTAAGCTTTCTCCTATATCTGAGGCCAGCAAATGCAGGGAAGTTGTGCCCACACTCTGAACCTAGAGCAACTATAAGGGGACAATCATCTGTTGCTTTAAGTCACAACTCACAAGTAATTAACTCACAAATAATATAGTGCATGTCAGGGATGACTGTGAGTGAGCCATAATATAGCACAGGCTCAAAGATCCCAAATGTGTTTAAAACTAAAACCTATATTCTATCCTAAGATTCTGGCAAAGATTTAAAAAACTATCAGGTCAATCATTATCTACTATCTCTGCTTAGAATTGACCCATGCTCTCTGCCTTCCACGGGGGGGTTGGGGGGGTAAAGAAACTTATTGACACAATACAAAGTCAGCCGGGCTGTCCTTTCTTTTATGTTCGCCCCATACATGTAAAGTTCTTATGTTCTAGCCAACTCTGAACTTCCTGTGGTCCCCACATAAAAAACTCTAACAAGCAAAGGTCTTCACTAAGCCTTTGGTCAAGTTGGCCTTCACTGCTTATCTCTTGGCATCCCTTTATACACACACAAAGTTATGTCTCTATTAGAAACAGAATAGCCATCAGCTTCTTCAAGTACCCTCTGATCCTTACAGATTGAGTCAGGGATCAGCCCTCTGGATGCTAGCGAAGCTGCGGGCTTACTGCTGCTAACGCCTGTGTTATAGTCGTAGTCCTTGCTTTATGTCCACGTGTCTGTCTTAGTTCTTAAGCTCTACAATTTCTGAAGGTAGCTCTGAGGCTACATCTATCATTGTGCCTAAGAAGGAAAATGTTAGATGGCTATCCAATAGAGCTCTGAGCAAAGGCATTGAACGAATCCTAGAACTGATTGTATGTAACGGTTCCTTTGAGATCATTTCAACCAAGCAGAGAAAACAGTTGCTACAGGAGAAGCAACTAAGGGACTTCCAAAAGTTTGGCTCTCTCCTGCCACCTGGAAAACTGTTAACCTCCCAGCTTTCCTGCTGGGTCACTGCACAAAGGATTGTCAGGAATTTCTACCCAGGCAGTTTTCCTCTGCTGCCTAGTTAACTCACCTATGATCGTTGTCTTCTTGTATCAGAGACTCCATGATGTACGTAGCTGTCTTATAGACATGGCTATTAACTGAGTTCTGTGAGTGTGTCCAACTTTCTGACTCATGCAGCACATACGCAGCATATCTTTTGAGCCAGAAGTAATCTGGCAGATGGGGTCTAGGCCACGTTTCTCAGTTCATAGAAACGACAGGGGATAGATACTGGTACCTTTAGATCTACACCTCCTCTTACCCTATTTGATAATTTGCCTTATTATTATTATTGATAAGTACAGATATTCTTATCATAAATTATTCTAATTAAGATGATTTGAATACATAATAACTGATTTATTGAGTTGGCTATTTAGACCAACATAAATACTTCATTATTTGATTGTCACTGTAACTCGATATTGTAGACATTATTTCAATTTTATTGAAAAGAAAGCCGTGGTGCTGTAACAAAATGAAGGCTTAACATTAATACTACAATCACAGAAGCAGAAGCCTTCACTCACAATCACTTCAGCATTAAATCCTTCCTTCCTTCCTTCCTTTCCCTCCCCTCCCCCTCCTTTCTCTCTCTCTCTCTCTCTCTCTCTCTCTCTCTCTCT
>NC_034599.1:24501457-24538609 GCF_900095145.1 Mus pahari
TGCTGTGCTGTGCTGTGCTGTGCTGTGCTGTGCTGTGCTGTGCTGTGCTGTGCTGTTCTGTTCTGTGCTGGGCTGGGCTTGGCTGTGCTGTGCTGTGCTGTGCTGTGCTGTGCTGTGCTGTTCTGTGCTGGCCTGTGCTGTACTGGGCTGTGCTGGGCTGTGCTGGGCTTGGCTGTGCTGTGCTGTGCTGTGCTGTGCTGTGCTGTGCTGTGCTGTGCTGTGCTGTGCTGGCCTGGACTAATAACCTAGAATGTTCAGTTGGTGCCATGCACTAAATGCACGTTACAGGATGAGACATTTAGGTTGAGGAGCAACTGTTTTGCATTTTTCCAGTTAAAAAGTATTTTTTAATATACTGTTGCTTTTATTTTGGAATATCTGTATTTCAGATTTTGTTCAGATGGTTCAAATTTCACTTACACATAATATAAGTAAAAATTTTTAGGATTTGAAAATGAATATAGCTGGGCAGTAGTGGCACACACCTTTAATCCTAGCACTTGGGAGACAGAGGCAGGCAGATTTCTGAGTTTGAGGCCAGCCTGGTCTACAGAGTGAGTTCTAGGACAGCCAGTGCTACTCAGAGAAACCTTGTCTCAAAAACCCAAATATATATATATATATATATATATATATATATATATATATATATATATGGAATATCAAATACAAATACTAAAATATGCACAGTTTAGTTAAACAATGCATTATTCAATAAATTTAAATTGATTTAAAATCAATTACTTCAGAATCTACTAGTATTAGAGTACAACGAAGTGAACCCCCAAATGTATATAAAATTTTCCTGAAAAGAGTAAGAGAACTAAAGTCTCAAGAAGAAGAACAGAAAAGAAGAGAAGAAGAAGAAGAAGAAGAAGAAGAAGAAGAAGAAGAAGAAGAAGAAGAAGAAGAAGAAGAAGAAGAGAAAGAAAAGAAGGAAAGAAGGACAGAAGAGGAAGAGGCCAAGGAGGAGGGGAAGGAGTGGGAGGAGGAAGATAAGGAGGCAGCCACTAATAAGAATTCTAAATGCCACAATACACTGCTACATAATTGTCCTAGTTTGGTTTCGGCTGCTGTAATAAGCATGCTGGCCAAGAACAGCTTAGAGGAGGAAAGGTTGTGTTGTTGTTGTTTTTTTTTTTTTTTTTTTTTTTTTTGTGGCTTGCATATCATATCCATCATTGAGGAATGCCAAGGCAGGGGGTCAACGCAGGGACCTAGAGGCAGAAACCAAGGCAATGAGCACGGAGGGAGGCTGCTTATTGGCTTGCTCCTCAGCTCGTTGCCAGCTGTCTTTGCAGTAAAAGCCCAGGCCCACCTGTCCAGAGATGGCCCATCCCACAGTGGGTGGGGCCTTTCTGCATCAATTAACAACCCAAAAAGTACCCTCCAGATATGTCCAGAGGCCCTCTGATTGAGGCAACTTTTTAACTGAGGTTCCCTCTTCCCAGGTATGTCAAATTGAAAACTGCAGCTATGACGGTAACAGATTGAGCAGAATCTTTTTATGAATTCAAAGGCCATTTCAGGATAATGTGAAAACACAATATATAGCCAAAAATGATTCAAAGCATGAAAAATTAAGTTTTCCAGGTAATGTTTAGAACAAATGTTATCAGAAATTTGAAAACCTAATAACCAGTAGTAGGCCCAGAAGCATTTATAAGTTCTAGAAACAGTGCACTCTCTAGAGAATGTAAAAGTTAAGTGAGGGTGTGAACAACTGGTACAAGTCCTCTGACTGTCATGAGTACAGCATGGCAGTGCACACTTACACAGGTGTGGCATGTTCATGTACACACACACATGTACACATACACATACACAAGCACATACATACACACAGGCATACACAAACACACACATACACAAGCACATAAATACACACAGGCATACACAAACACACACATACACAAGCACATAAATACACACAGGCATACACAAACACACACATGGACACACACATACACAAGCACATACATACACATAGGCATACACAAACACACACATATGTACACACACATACACAAGCACATACATACACATAGGCATACACAAACACAAACATACACAAGCACATACATACACATAGGCATACACAAACACACACACATGTACACACACATACACAAGCACATACATACACACAGGCATACACAAACACACACANACACACACATGTACACACACATACACAAGCACATACATACACACAGGCATACACAAACACACACATACACACACGTACACAAGCACATACATACACACAGGCATACACAAACACACACATGTACACACACGTACACAAGCACATACATACACACAGGCATACACAAACACACACATGCTCATAGGCATACACAAACACACACACAGAAGGATGTTTTAGAGAGAATAAGGTTCTAAAATTGTGCCGTAGAATGCTTTATGAGCTAGAATTGTTTTGATTCTAAATCCTGAAAGGAACATTTGAAGTCATTCTCATGTTCAGAGATGAGATAATCCCAAATGAAGATTATCAAACAAAATTTAAAGACAGGATTTTAAAAGTCCTGGAATGTGTTTATGTACATTTTTAAATTGTTATTATTTTATATGTATGACTACTTTGCATTTCTCTCCACTACTTGGGTGCCTCAAGACCAGAAGAGGGCATCGGGATCCCCTTCAGCTAGAATTACCATTGTTTTGGAGCCACCAAGTAAGA
The DNA here is from genome assembly GCF_900095145.1 of Mus pahari. Classification (NCBI taxonomy): domain Eukaryota; kingdom Metazoa; phylum Chordata; class Mammalia; order Rodentia; family Muridae; genus Mus; species Mus pahari. Next base: position 24,504,165 of record NC_034599.1, read on the forward strand.
GACTGGAATTGAAGTTAAGTCCTCTGGAAGAGAACTCAGTGCTATTAACCACTGAGCCATCTCTCCAGGAGCCTAGCACAGGAATATTTTTTAAGTGACTGAATGGTTTTATCTTGGAAATACAAAATCGATTTAATTTTCAAAATGAATTAACTAGACTGGATTTGATGAATGGACTTGTATAAGGAGACTCAGTATGAGGCTTCCCAGGTGTCAGCGGTGTGCAGCATCCTTACACTGATTCTCCGCAGAGCTGATGGCACTGCACATCTGTGGAGCACCTGCTGATGGCCATGCAGCTGGCTAATGGCTGCTCCTTGAGAAGCTCTGACCATCGAGGTCTGGAAGTCATCACCAACGTTACTCTACTAAGTAAGTACAATCTCACTCTTCTATTTTTGTCTGTAATAGTTTCCTTCAATCAACTGTTATGTGCAACAGTTGATGCACTAGACTTCAGTCCTGAAATGTTTGTTTGGTTAATTCTGAGAAGGGTATACAAAAGCGACACTATTCATTTCACTTGATCTTAGCCAAAAGACCAAGAAGCAATAACACTCTTCATTTCAAAAGATAGAACAACTGTTTAATAGAGTACGGTGCCTTTATTATAGAACTGCAAGAAAACAGTGGAATATAAGTGCTTTCCTTCATTTCAAGTGGGGGAATTTGCTTTAAAAATAGAGTGAGCATCATATTTAATAGTTAAGCTATTAGAGGGCATTGTTACAGGTCCAGGAACAGAGCAAGGTTGCCTGCGCTCATTGCTTTGGTAGAAGGATACGTTGAAGGTCAGATTAAACACAGTCACACAGATGAAGAAATACAGATAATGAGAATCAAAGAAAACAATGAGCTTCCTAACCATATGATTATCTATAAAGGAATTCCAGGTGAGTTAAACATTAATTATAATTGATACAGGAATCTAGGAACACAAATGATCAATACACGAATATCAATTAAGTTTTGAAACAGAAGCTGCACACAAATGAAAAACTAGTTACAGGAAACATGATTTACACTGACAACAAAAATAGGGTCTGTGGGAATAACTGTACAGAACATATATAAGAGATTTATAGCAAAAATTATAAAGCTTTATTAAAAACCTCAAAATGAGACCTAAATAAATGGAAACCTACAGTATGCTCAGGGAAAAAAAAGCCTCCTCATCATAAATATGCCAACACACATAAAATTATTCCATAAATTTTATCAAATACAACTCCAGAGAAAATACCAGGAGAATTTGACATGACATTACGCATTAATTCGAGGAGCATAAATAAAGGATCAGAAATAACTGAGATGAATCTGATGAGCACAGTGGGAGGAGTCAGTCTCCCTGACAGTGAGATGTGCTGGGGGAAGGGGTCTATCAGTACAGAGGGCATCATACACGGTCAAGAGAGAAGCAGATTCAGGGGGTGAGCATCCTCACACAGAATCGAACTACACAGAGACAGAGCCTGCCCGAGAAACGTTCGAGTTCTTTCAGGAACTAATCAATAATGACAGGACTCCACCCTCAGCCACACTCAAAATGCAACTGCAGGTGGAGTTCTGTGAAAGAGCCGGACAAGAAAACAGCCTTTGTCATTCTTGTAGGGTCCAAAAACTAATGGCATTGTCACGTAGGAAGTTATTTTTCATGCAAACACTTACGCACACACACAGACACACACACAGACACAGACACAGACACACACACACACAGCCTCACAAGGGAGAATACAGTTTTAGTTCACTGGAAGGACAGAAGAGCTCAACCAAAAATATAATCTTCCTTTCAAAGCACAAGTCCCTTGTCGAGAGAATAGATAAGTATTGCAATTCATAGAACCAACAAATTGTGGGGAAAGGTGAAAGGGGAAAATCAAACCCCTACTGAGCGAGACAACGTAACAAAGGAAGACCAAAGCCTCTAGGAGAAATGGACAGCTCATTAAGGAAAAGTCAAGCATATTTTTTAAAAAATAAGTAGGTAAGTAAGTAAATAAATAAATAAATAGCTTGGTGTGGTGGTTTACACCTATAGTCCCAGCTACTCCAGAGGCTGAGGCAAGAGGATTGCCTAAATCCAGGAGTAGTAGGATACAGTGCGCTATGCTGATCCAGTGTCTGCACTAGGTTTCATATCGATATGGTGACTTCCCATGATTGCGGAACCACTAGGCTGCCTGAGCAGGGGAGAAGCGGCCCAGGATGGGGGAAATTGTTCAGCCAATCTAATAATAAGGAAAATACAAATGAAAATGATAAAATATAATTATATGCTCTGCAAATTGTTTAGTCTCCTGTCCCCTAATAAGAACACAATACCATTTTACTTAGTTAGTATTTGATAATATTTGTAAAATTTAATGGTTCTTATATCCACACCCAGTAGTTTTTGCTAATATGTGTATGAGGTGCCATGTATAGGGATGGTTATAAATGTCTACCCATCACTGTGCCGCTGAAATGTTCCAGATGATGCCTGGGATGGAACTCCTGTCCTCACGTGTGCACAGCAAGTGCTTTACCACTGAGCCATTGCCCCAGTCCGTACTGAGATTATTTTAATAACCCAACATCACAGAAAAACATTATTTGTTTATTTACATACAAATGTATTTGGAACAAAAAAGAATCCAATTTGTACTGAGGAGAAAGGAAGGTAGAAACAAGAAAATGGACTCAGAGAAAAAAAAGGAGGGGGCTATGTCAGCATGTAACATTGCATTTCTTTGATAGAGAGAGCCAAAATAGATTTGGGGAAAAAAAGCTAGAATTAGAAACAAGGGATTTTAACACATTTTTGCTTTCTTATTCATGATGATTTTTATATGAGATGATCATAAATGATAGCTTTAAATGGGATCCACCTAAAATACATGCCACATTTTCAACTTTGTAGCTATACTATCAATCAATACTTCTGTTGCAGCTTTTATTTTATTTTATTTTATTTTATTTTATTTTATTTTATTTTACTTTATTTTATTGAGACACAGTTTCTCTGTGTAGTTTTGGCTTTCCTAGAACTCGTTTTGTAGACTAGGCTGGCCTAAAACTCAGAGAACTGCCTGCCATGGCCTCCGGAGTGCTGGGACTAAAGGTGTACACCACCACCGCCCTGCAGCAGCGTCTTATTTTAAAGGTCAATTTTCGATGAGATTTCCTCCTGTCTGCTTGAGCACAAGCTGTAGACACAGCATATGGAAAGCTCATGTCCAGGATGGAGCAGTTTTGGGGCATCATTCCGTAAGAAGCTGCTGTACCATTGCCTCTTGGTGTTCTTACTCAAAGGCCATGAGTTCTCTCTTTTCTGTCTGTCTTGCTTATTTTACTTTCCTTTCAGAGACAATATCTTTCACTATGTAGTTCACAATGGCCTTGAATTCCATATGTCGTTTCTGCCAGGCTGTCTAGAACTTGAAGATTGTGAGTAGGTGAAATGTTGTAGAGGCAAAGACAACTTGTCTTGGGGTGTCTTTTAACCCCTTCAATAATCATCTATGGTCAACCTCTGTCTGGCTTAATAGCCTGGTACTGTCTCCTAAAATCCTTTAGGATGTTGTCCCAGAAAGGTTTCTATTGCTATGAATAAAACACTGACAACAAAACAAAATAAAACAAAACAAAGCAAGAACAAACAAGAAAATAAAAAACACCTCTGGGAGGAAAGGGTTTATTTTTATCTTATACTTCCAGACTGCACTGTAGCGTTGAGGGGGATTTGGGGCAGAACTCAAGGCTTAAGGCTGAAAGTAGGAGCTGAGGAAGAGTCCACGGAGGAATGCTGCTTTCTAGCTTATTCAGTCAACTTTCTTATAAGACTCAGGACTGTCTACCTAGGAATGGCACTGCCCATAGTGGTCTAGCCCTCCAATACCAATCATTAATCTAGAAAATGCTCCAAAGACTTGCCCAGAAGACAATCTGATGGAGGCAATTCCTTAACTGAGACTTCCTGTTCTCCGATATGCTTAGCATAGTATCTGGTTGATCAAAAACTAACCAATGGAGATGTGGTCCCAAGCTTCTTTCAATCCAAAAGCTAGAAATATCATCAAACATCACCTGAGATCTGTCTCCTAAACCCAACTATCTGATGTTTCTACCAATGCATTTGAAAAATGCCTTGACTTATTATTTCTCTTTCCCCGCATAACTATAACTTCATGAAAGAGTTTCTCTATTAGAACACTTTATTGATGCCATCTGAATCCATGTTTCCTATGGGATGTGGTCACTCATATTTTGCATGGGAGTCAACTCTCTCTTACTCTTGTTGAGGTGAGAGCTGTTTAGCTCGCTACATGAAGCAGAAACCACAGATTGCAAATTGCACTAGACCTCATTACAACAAATGAATGAACTTGGCCATGCTGAGACACACAGCAAAATCAACCTCAGCTGAAAAGACTTGAATAGCATCCCATTCTGACCCTAATGTTCCATGGTCAAGCGACAGTGGCTTTTCATGGACTAACATGTTCCAAAGGCCACACATGATTCTATCAAGTGAAATGTCACTCGAAAGAAATGACAAATCATTTCCCTGTCTGCTTCCCGCTTGGGTCCTAAAACGATCCAATGAGCTATCCAAATCCCTTTCCTACTCCTTGCCCCAGCTAAGACCCTCTCAGGTGATGTTTATCCATACTCGGCAACTTCAGTTCACACAGTTTTATGTAACTAAAGGTTTTTCTAGCCATCTATGAATGGGAATCCATCGATGCTATAGGAACAATCAGGAAATCTACCCTTTCTAGTGTGGCTCATGACTAAAGGTCAGTCAGCATCTCTGGACACTTTAATTTGTCTTGGCTGCCAGACCTAGCGCTATGGAAGCTCTCTTCAAGATTTCTGACTGGCCCCTGTTCTTCTATCCCTAGGTGCTTTGCTCCTCCTCTGCATCCACCCTCACACCACCCGCCATGACTCTGAAGCATTGCTTACTGGGTATGTTATCTAGTTTTATGCCAACTTGATGCAAGGTAGACTCAGCAGACAGGTAGAAGCCTCATTTGAAAGCTCTCCTTAAGATCAAACTGTAGGCAAGTCTGGAGGCAGTTTCATAATCAGTGATTGATGGGGGGAGGTTCCTCCCATTGTGGGTGGTGCCATCCTTGGGCTGGCGGTACAGTTCTATAAGAAAGTAGGCTGAGCAAGCCATGAGGAGCAAGCCAGGAAAGAGCATCCATCCATGGCATCTACCTCAGCTCCTATCCCCAGGTTTCTACCATGCTTGAGATCTTGTCCTGACTTCCTTTGATGATGAACTGTGACAATATAAACAAAAAGAACAATCTCCTCTCTAACTTGTTTCGGTCTTGGTCTTTCATCACAGCAATAGTAACCCTGACTAAGACACAGTGCTTGGCTAGTTTGGGTGTTCTTTGTCTCCAGGCCTTTCAACTGATTTCTCTCGTTCCATATGTGACAGCATTGCTCATCTCCCTTTCCTTACTTTGATTAAAACAATCTGTCTGCCAACATCAGCAATGTTCATCCTTGTCTATACCTTAGAAACCAAAGGAATGTTTAAAAAAGTTATAACGGACTACTGTGGATATGGCCTGGGTATCTGGCTTCTTAAAATTTGCTAAAGTGATTTTAGTTTCTGCTAATTTAAAAATAGCTAAGCATGAGTTACCTGCCATTAATGCCTTATACATATTGCTCCCTTCATAAATACATCTGGACTGAGAAAAATTCCTATTACCAAAGAAGGTATTCTGCTTCTGATGTGAAATGCACTTCCTTGCTGGGTCACTATATTTGGCAACAGCCCTTGGCAGTGCTTCCCAAAACAATAAGGATAACTTGATTATAGAATTATTACAATTTATTACAGTTATTGGTTTCATATTTCAGCCTCTTTCCAGGACTGTATGTTCTGTAAGGGTAGTGAACATCTCCTATTCATCTTTATATCTCCAGAGCCAAGACGAGTTGAGGACCTATAAAATGTCTTAGAACTGTGTCCTTAATCTATTTAACTGACCACAAATTGAGTGGTCTCACTTTAAAGTAATTATCAAATTCTCACATGGGTCTCGTGCTGCCAGACAATCGCACTTTTCTATTAGTTCCTTCCTCTGCCTGTTTCCCAAGGTGGCTCTTCTGCAGGCTTCTGTCCCTTCTTTCACACCTGTCACCTTCTGGCATCCTCAGCTTTGTCTGTTGCCTTCGTTCCCTCCTTCAGAAACAACCTAGAGCAGTTAGCGAGGACTTTCTCAGACTCAACACCCTGCATCTGCCTTTCTGATATGGCACAGACACCAACACCCCTGCCCCAGGGGAATGCAGGCCTCCTCCTGTCCCCACAGGACATCCGCCTCATTCCTTGTGTCCTTCCTTCAGTGTCCTTTTCCATCCTCTCTTCCTGGCCAACTTCAAGAACACGTAGCCTATATTTAAGATCCCTTTCTTCTGTCTTTTCCTTGCAAGGAAACAAAATAAAAACCAAATAAGCAAAGCCCTCTACAAAACAGCGGTCTCTCTTTATCCTGCTGCACATTTGCATGTTCTCAGGGTTTCTGTTAGACTCTTTGATTCCAATCCAGTGGTCGTTTCTTCAGCTTCATTTTCATCTTAGGCTTCTTATTTAATTACACAGTGGCACAGAGCATCGGTGTGTTGGTGCTTTCAAACGGGCACACCTGGGACAAGCCAGGGCATGTATACAACTGCCTGGCTCTTTGCCTTCACCCTGACATCACCCCGATACAAGGTGTAGTTCCTCAGGACACAACTCTCTATCATACAGCCTTTGCCTCTTATGTGGTTACTGTCTATTCTTCCAGTTGATGGGCTCAGTACGCCAAAGTGATCTTTGCACCTCTTTCCCTCTCGCTTCCAGTTTCTTTGTGCAGGAGGGCAGTCCTAGGAACTGTTTGCCTCTTAACAGCTTTGCTGCTACTTCCCTGGACTTAGCCATAGTCTGCTGTTGTATGGCTATCCTGCTTCCTAACTCACTTCTTCCTTCATGTCCACAGATGCTCATAGCCATTCAGATTTATTCCCAACACAGCCTTATTACCCATCGATAGAAGTGAAATTGCATTGCTCTTCTCTGCAAAACACTCTAATATCTGTCCACTTCTTAGACTAAAAGTCTATGGCCTTACACATATTCCAGTGTCCTGCTTTTATTGTTTTGACTCATATTAATTTCTCCGCCTGACAATTTCAGACATGTTGACTGTCTGTCTATCTACTGTGCACATTGACTGCCTGTCTACACTCTGTGCATCCAATGTTCTTAGAGCTCAGGAGTGGCAGACTACTGGCTTAGGCACTTCTTCACAAAAGTCTAGTATATTTCATACCCTGTCTCAAAAATTAAAACTCAAAAGGCACATGATAATTTTTCATTCATTCATAGACGTTTATAAAACACTTCAATGAATATTTGTTACATAATAGTTGCTTAGTAGATGTTCTAGTAACTACACAAGTGAATAACAGAAGATTTTATGTTCTGTTTCATTCAGCTGGTTACACAACTATTTATCAAATCAAGTTGATCATACTATTTTTGCATATATAGAACTTTTAAAAACTTTTAACTTGTGTGTGTGTGTGTGTGTGTGTGTGTGTGTGTGTGTGTGTATACATGCGCACAGGAAAGGAGGTAGTTGGCTGTGTATGCCATGGTGCACCTGTGGAGGTCAGAGGACAGCTTGCAGGAGCTTATTCTCTTTTCTCCTATGTTCATCCTCTAGGTCTCCAGGCTTGGTGGTGAATGTCTTTGACAAGCAAGCCGCGACAGAGCCAGAACTTGAACCTGCTATTTTCCAGTGTGGGATCCCAGTTCTGCCTTTTCCCTTCTGGTTCTCCCATAACAATTCCAAACACAAACAAAACTGCATGTGGAGCTTTGTTGCTCTTGCATTTCCCTCCGGTAATTATCACCACACAGGACAATCCTTGAGGATCCTTGGCAGGCGGAAAGGCTGCGTGCCTGACATGGATCACAAATCCAGGCTTCCCAGAGAGGCAATATGGAGCATGCTCACAGCCCTGTGCAGTCTACACCCACCACACCTCCTGGCCCCCGACCTGAAGCAGTAGTGTAGGGGCAAAGTCACACTACCCACTTCTTACCTGACGTAGAAATAAATAAATAACTGCAAAAAAATCCAATCTCTGTTTGGAGGCACTAAATCCCCTCTCCTTTCCAGATGGCTGGGAGATTTCTCCCAGGTGGTAAATATATTATTAAGAACTCATTTCACCGTGAAATTGACTATTCAAAACACAGACAGAAGTTAATATATTAGGACAACCTGTCTGAAAACTCGCGTTAGAGAAAATTTATTTTTGTTTAATATAAAACCTGGTATTATACACAACCCTTTCTAGTTCAGCCAGTTAAAGTTGTCCCCAGTTAGGACATGTGTCCCAGTGTCAGGACTGCTACCACCAAGAGTCACATGTGCCCATAAGAAACTGTGGTCACTCCTGTCTGGAGTCCCACCTCGTGGTGGTTAATTGATGTTCAGCCTCACACAGACTGTTCAGGGCTCTTGGGTACACAGTGATGCTTACCATCCAGCAGCTGAGGGTAAGATAAAAATCCCTAGCTGGGTTTTTTCTAGAGCATCTTTCCAAGGGATGACCAGGAGCCCCAAAAGTAAATCTAGTAAAAGAATTTCTGCTACTCAGTCATGAGCTCTTTTATCAATGGAAAAAAAAAAAAAAAAAAAAAAAAAAAAAAAAAGGAAGGTTACAAAACAGAAAAAGGCCTGTCAGTAAGAATCTGTCTGTCTGTGAATCTTGCAAGCATTAACTTGTTCATGCTTGGTTGAGTCACCTTTCAATAGCTACTTCTTTCAAACACTGGGGCCATCACACAAACAGATCAATAACTCGCTGTGTAAACCAGACTGGCCCTGAACTCACAGAAATCTGCCTGCCTCTGCTCCCTGAGTGCTGGGATTAAAGACATGCACCACCCTGACTAGCTCAAACAGATCGTCTACGAAAGCCTACATTATAAGAAGGATATGCTTCCAATCAGGACTGGATTAGAGAACCTCAACGTCCAGAGTTGCTAACTGTTTAATGGAGGGCGGGCAGGGCTGAACGGAAGCTTGGCCCTGAATGTGCTCATCGGCTTTCTCTTTAAAAGAAGTCATGCTTGGCAGGGATCTGTGGAAGTGCTAGCCTAAGAAGGGTCTCCTGCCTCAGTGCTGATAGGAATGTACCCATGTCTTCCCCAATAGTGCTTTCTAATTTTAATATACATATGCTTTCTCTGTACCTTCACTCTTGTTTAAATTTTTGTCAATAACGTCAAGTTTAAAGACAGATGCAAAAAAAGTTCCTGGTATCTGAGAAGGGACTAGAATGGGTTCTGTTAAAGGCTCAAAGAGATTTTTCTTTTGTTTTAAAAATGATCCCTTCAGGAATGACAAGTTGGTTTCTAATCACACAATGAGCATGTTATGCATTGGCAAAAGCAAATCCTACTGACACCTAAATGATGTCTATTAAAGGATCCTTAATTTACGCAATTATTTTGATCCAACTAATTACTCAAATAAGAATTTACTCAAACAAGTGCCTACGCGTTTCTAAAAAAAAGAAAAAGAAAAAAGAAAAAAAAAATCGAAGTTCCAGAGTAATTAGTAAAGCAGTAATGAATAATCCACTGAAGAATGAAACAATTTTTCATATGTTTAAAATAATGAAGCGTCTCTTTCTGGGCCACTGACTTCTGCAGCAACTCAGAGAAGTCCAACCACTCAGCATGTGAAGAGAGTCATGCAGAGACGAAGCTCATTGCAAAACCACTTCAGTGAGTTATCATTTCCAGGCTCCAGTAAATTGCCAAGTAGTATAGAGGCTAAGCAAAATTAAGTGATTTAGGAAAGTCCCCTCATCCCTTTATCCTTCCATCAAGCACTTACTGTCTATAACATGTACCAGGCGCTATGCTGTGCCGTGGCTTGTACGGAACACGTTTTCTCCTTTAATCCTTGGTTTGATCCATAAAGACTTAAAGGTAAAGGGAGCAAGAGTTTGTCTTCGTAAAAACTCACCACCAACTTGTTTAATGGAGTTATGACTTCGCAAGAAATATTTAGGGGAAAAGAGGAATAACCAACAGATGAGAGATGATAAAATTACAACCACTTTAAAATAAAATATATGCTAACATAAAATATATATGTAGAAAATAAACACATTCTGGTTGAACAGCTTGCTAAGAAACTTGTTTTACTGGCGCTAGCTGAAGAGAGCGCTTGCCTGTGCTTAGGAGCTGTCCTCATGTCCTCTCCAGTTCAGCCCCTTGGAGTCTTACTAATTTGCTCTTTGTGCCTAGGTCAGCTTAACTGTGTTTGTACTCCAGATAAATGGAACCACAGGCTATGAGTTTTTTCCTTCAATATCTGACATATCTGGTTCAAATAGTATCTATGTCCTTTTTTTGTGCTACTATACATTATTACTATTAGTCTTGGAAGATTATGTCCCAATCCAGATATCCATCTGATATGCATGCATCTGTGTTGCTTCCAGTTTAGGGAGAAAACAAACACATTAGCTACAAGCACCTGTATAAACTGTATTTTGTACAATCTGTGTTTAGAGAATCTACAATGCAAGGACTAATGTCAGGTTCATAATTAACCATTCTCAACAGTTGTCCAAAGTTTTTTGTACCAATTTGGATTACCAACAACAGTGTTCTGTTCTAGTTTCCCTCACCAACACTTATTATCATTAGTCTTTCTAAATTTAAGCCATGTTTGTGAATAGTTCATACATACTGTCATTCTTTTAGTATGTATTTACCTGCTGGTGACACTGAGTCCTTTAAAGATCATCATTTTGTAAAATGTCTATTGAAATCATTTTCCCATACCTATTGAGTACTTGACTATGTGGGAGTTATGTTAGAGTTGTGGAAGTTGTTTACTCATTCTAGAGGAGAAACCTTTATCGTTGACATGTATTGTGAAGATCCTAATTGCTCAAATGAGACAGCATAAAATAATAACCAGCAGCATTCCAGGGGACAATTTACAATGTCATAGTTTCCAAGACACAGACGCACATCTGGTATCTGGTAAACTTACATATACCTCAATAAACTTTTCACTGGTGATTTACAAAACACAGGCATGGCTCTTATCTGAGTCCCAAAGCATAGAGTGGTCAAAGTGACACGAAAGATCTGCCCTTCCCCTCTAAAACACCCTGATAATACACTAATCTCCACATCAAAAGGCGGTGAGGGCAAGGATGATCGGGTAGCTGCTTTCTTCCTATATTCCTGTGTTGAAAACAATACTGAGCACATAGCAAGAAGATAGATGTTGAGTGAAAAAACGATTATGTACCCTGGAGCCCATGGGGTGTCTGATGTCAGCTTTTGGTAGCAATGGCAGAAGTAGAACATGACATTATATGACATACCTCAATTGAGTGATCAAAGCTATATTCCCTGCACTGTTTCACAATTCTACAATTAAAAAAAATCAAGGATATCTGTGGAAACGGTGTGGACACTTGTGATCTAACACATCTGAGGAGAATTATGTGTATAAACAACTACTCAAAGTAGGTACTAGAGCTAGGTACTATGCTATCAGGGAAAACATATTTTAATCTTGTCATCTCATAAATGTGTCGTTCACCTTCTGAGCAGTAGAAAATTAGCCCATAATTACTAAAGGGAAAAAACTCATTAAAACAAAAGGACAAAACAGATTAACTTAAATTAAATATGAAAATTAGATTACCATTTGGATAAAATGCAATATTCTGTATTATCCAGTTAAATGTATGTGTATTTGTATATATACCTTCATACATATTTATTTCCACCCATTCATGCATATGCAAATTCATATATTCCTACAGACATATGTACATTCATATATATATATAATATATATATATATATATATATATATATATATATATATATGCCATCAGTGAATCCCCAAATTAGCTCAGAAAAGGAATTATCAGTATACCCTTCATTTGAGGACATAGGTGCCTGAGACTCACCAGGACTGTGCATAGTAGGTCACACTTTTAATTCTAGCACTTAGGAGGCAGAGGTGGGCAGATTCTCTGTGAATTTCAGGCCAGCCTGGTCTGCATAGAGAGTTTCAGGCCAAGGAGAGCTACATCGTGAGGAGTAAAACCCCGTCTACAGCAAATAAACAAGTTTCTGCAATTTTTCCACATGAGTGGTAGACCCACGCCAATGCCCACCCCATGCCAAGCCTCCATCTCACATCTGACCTGAGAGGAAAGTCAAATTGATTTCCAAGGGCCACTAAAATGAACTGAGACACAATTTACACTCTGCTGGTAAAAGAAATGAAGCTTGTGGTAAATTCCTTACTTTGAGTGTGTCTACCAGAATTGTGAATCCTTTGTTTCCATCATTGAACAAATGTATACCTCTAGTCTTTTGGGGATATTAAGTTTTTCCTTAGAAGTGAGTTTCTAATATAATGATTCTTTTTTAAAGGCAAAGTCTATACACATGGTCTATTGACCTGAGCACCTGAAGTCTACCTCTCTCTCCCATTAACACTGAATCAGCAAGTGAAGCCATTGCTCTGAACCTAATAGTATAGTGAGAAGACAAAGCATCATGGGACCTCCAGAGTCTTGCCATCCTTTAATATCCAGAGTGTGGTCTGTGTACTGGAGATCCAGTTTGAGTGTGTGTGGCTCCTATGCCTGGATAGTTTGGGAACTGGAGAAAGTTATGGAATGAAATACTCTTTGTTGGTTGTCCATCTGTATTCAGAGAAATTCTATTGGAGAGGAGATCTAGCCATAAGTATGTGCTAGAGACTCAGACGTCTCACTCAGTACTCAGGCATGTAGATTAGTTTCCACATCCTGTTGCCCTCATGAATATTTAAAAGGTAAATGTCAACCCTAAGACAATTTGAACACTGGGCTTCTCTGAGAATCATCAGTTAAAATTTAGCCTTTTGTTTGGATCTAAGGTTAATAACAGTTACTAAATTTCCTCCTGAAAATTTTATAGCATGGACGCTGCTCCAAATTCTCTCCTTGAAAGTGTGATGAAGTGGATGATTTCCTCCCTTTCTCCTACTTCTGTGTGAGGTGCTTGGAGAAACTTATGGGAAAGGAGAGGTTGTACAAGAGGCGTAGGCCCTCCACAGAGTGACCTGAAGTACAGAAACAAGGAAGTCTCCAGACTAAAGCACGAACTCCCTTAAGTATTCACATATGGTATGTCCTGGGTCTGGAAAGCAGCGAGGCTCAGTCTAGATAGTATTCAGCCATGGGCACTTCATCTATTTCATGGCAGTGTCTATTCAGAAAACTGGGACATTGGTACTCTCTCATGGTCATGCTGGCCTTAAAGGAATCCAGTTTGTTTGTAGGCATTGTAACCAAGAGTAAAGCATCACAATTTAAGTGATCATTAACTTTTAGAGATGTACATGAGTCTGGTAACCTCCTGGAGTCTACTATTGTTCATTAAAAATGTGATCCCCAAAACACAATGGCTTGCTCCAAGATGGAGTGAGGACTGGAGTGCTAGAAGTTCCTGTCCGTGCACTGGAGACTTTGGTAACGAAAGAATCAAAAAGATGAGATATCCTTGAACTTCGAATGTTTATGTAAATGTGTGTAAAGGAGAAACAAGACAGAGAGACAGAGAGAGACAGAGAGAGAGAGAGAAAGGGAAAGAGGACGAGGAGAAACAGAAAAAGGCACAGAGACCCAGACAAAGTGCTCGTGGTGGCATCCTAGACATGAGGCTATAAGGAACCTTTTCTGCTGCCTTTAACTTTTTAAAAAACTCCTTAATAACACTGAACAGAGAGTTTCAAATATAAACATAGGAATTAGGTATCCTGATACTTTGAAGGTACAATAGAGATTAAGTCAGGGAAAAGATGAGATAAAAGAACCCACAGAGTAAAAACTGTATTTTTGTATCATGAAGAGGGACTGTGAAATGTGGCGAAGACAGTAATGATCACAGCAAGAGAGTAACAGCAGCATCTTGCTCTTGGTGCTGGTGTGTCCATGGCGATGATCCTAATGGTGGTGATTGTAACAGGGCTGGTGTTGTGATGAGAGAGACAGTAGTAACGGCTGATGGCATTCATGGTGGTGATTTGTAGAAGTGGTAGTTATGGTGGAGATGCTGTTGTTGGTTCTGGCGGTGATGGTGGTATTGCTTGATGGCAGTCATTATTATGGTGATGTTCCTGGTGGTGGTTTGTTGGGATGGTGACAGTGGTAAGAGTTATTGATGGTAGTGAAAGTCATAATGATGTTATTGTTGATGGGGTTGGGACTCATAGTAATCGTGGTGCTGACAGCAATGGCAGTCACGACACTAGTACTGATGAAACCAATAGAAAAATCACTGTCCACTTGCAACAGACAACATTGTGGTAAGTGCTTGTCCTGAATCAGCTTATTCAGACCTAAACTTATTCCATGTGGTGGTTGCTTGGCAGTTGCTTTTATTCTCTTCACCTTAAAGATGAGAAAAATGAGGCGTGGAGAGTGTAATAGCTTCTCAAGGTCATTTTTTTTTTTTTTAAGTTTTGAAGCAGATATTTGAAATCAGACGATGTGACTCCAGAGTCACAGACCTTCACCATTCTGCAGTGCTTCCAGAAAAAATGCAGAGAAGCAAGAATCTGGAAGCAGAAAGATGTATTCTTTGTGTGCCAATATCTGGTGATGGGAGACCTGGGGGATATTATTGCCTAATGATGACAGGGGACTGCTTTATATACAGAAGATCGAAGTGTGAAGAATAAAAAAAAAATGGGTGGACTTAGAAATTAGAGAGGTAACTGTCCATAAAATTTGATCATTTCATTAGAATGTGACATGACAAATTGAATAATGGTGCTGGGTACCTGCAATTTACCTTCTATGTAACTTGGCTTAGAGATGAGAGTACAATGTGAGCATCAGCTCTTGATACATCCTCAGCTGACTTCCTGGTCTTTGGTGATGCTATAGAATCAGTGAGGAACATGAGAAAAGGAATGAAGTATGGCTACAAATATTCACCCTGGCAGAAAGAGCCATTAAGCATTGGTCACCAAGGGATGAAATGACTGGTACTGTATTTTAAATAGCAATAGGAGACCCAAGCACCGATAGAATAAATTCTCAGTCCTCTTAACTACCTCCTACCTCATCCTTCCCCCACTACAATCCTTCCTCCATGAGAGAGAGTGGTCCCTCGTCAAGCTGCTGCGTGGAACTTCCCCTCAGTTTTGCATTTCTCTTTCTCCACTCTGCTGAGCTTGCTCAGTCTCCATTCCGCAAACAGCCAGAAACATCTGGATCTTGCAGTTTTCAGTATTTATATTTTTGAAGTGTCCCCGTAGGTCTGTCTCTTTAGTTTGCTATGATGGAATCTTACCTCCTTATCTGTCTACACTTGTCAGCCTTTTTGTTTCCCCCATTTATTCCCCCCCCCGTCTCAAATAGACTTTAGGAACCATGAATTTAGATGTAATCACTTTCATTTATGTGCAAATAGTTTGGTACAACATAGGTACACAACATTATTTATTAAATGATTAGATCAAAAGAAATAATCCATGTATACACAAGTTAGTGCAAACTCTAGGAACACTGCCATTTCAGGAACTGGAGGAGCGTGATTCTCAGACCCAAACGTACATAGGCTAACTGAAGTGCCAGAACTCTGTGAGCAAGTAAGCTGCTCACATCAGCTTGAGTCACGGAGGCTACAGAAAGCTGGACCTGGCCATTTGTAGTCACAACTTTGAACATTATTCTGGTATTCTTTTTATTTGTGTGTGAATATACATACATACATACATACATACATACATACATATACATATACATATACATATGCATATGCATATACATATACACACATACTCATACACATACATATACATATACATATATATGTATATGTATATGTGTGTGTGTGTTTTCTATGTTTGCAGATCCATAAGTATATATGTACACGCATAGGTTTGTGTTTCTGTGTGTGTATGTGTATGTGTGCATGCATTGGTGTGCATTTGTGTCAAGAACAGATGACAACTTTAGGATCTGTCTTTTTTTCTATTTTTGAGACAAAGTTGCTGGCTAGCCTGGAATCTACCAAGCAGACGAGGCTGGACATCCAGCCAGTGAGACTCAAGGATTCCCCTGTCTCCACCTGTAATCCTTAGACTACTACCCAAGTAGTCTAGATTGCCTGGCCAGAGAAAGATCATGCCCCTTCAGTTTCCTTTTATACTCTCCGGTCCTAAGACTGCAGGCACATGTTCCCAATTTCACTTTAAAAAAATTCCTTGGGTGACAAGGATCAAACTTAGGTCCTCACGCTTTGGAGGCAGCACTTCGGCATCTAAGCCGCCTCTGTAGCCATTTTCTTTGAACATTCTTGAGACTATGGAGGCTCAATCACTAACCACCTTATTGTTGACCTTTTTATTCCTTTTTATTTATATAGCACCAAAATGAAAAGATTCATCCCTTTCCACTCCCGGCTCCTCTGGCCTCTGCTCCCCCATCTCCTATACTTATCCATTATGTATGCAGCAGGCCATACAGAGGACTTCTGCCATAAATTGTTCAAGAGAACATTAGGAGCATCTCCATGACTTAAGGGATGGTCAGCCTGGGCATCTACTGAGCATCCTGACCCCTTGGCCACACGAGCTTTATATCCTCATCCTGACACTTGCTTCCGAGTGTGGAGAGGTGTGGATGTGTCCTTCCTGATTACCACTGGCCTTTCCATGCTCACTCACTCTCTTGTTGAAATTGATTCTTTGAAGCTCCTGCCATTTATCACCGCACCTCCAGCTCCGCTTGCCGCCAGCTCCCTAACTTCCTTGTCAACCCCCATTCATCAAAGGTGTTGGGACTTCTATAAGTTACTCAGAATTCTAACTGGTGCTGGAGAGATGGCTCTGTAGGTCAGAATACTTGCTGCTTTTGCAGAGGACCTGGATATGGTTTCCAGTGACCACACTACAATTCAAAATGCCTGAAACTCCAGTTTCAGGGTGCCTGACATCCCCTTTTGGCCTCTGAGGTGCCAGGCATGTACATATACATACATGGAAACACTCATACATACAAACACATAAAAATTAAATATACATTGAAATGCCATTAGTGCCATTCATGATTGCCTCCCCCCCTTCTGATTGGTCTTTAGCACAGGAATCTCTTCAATCTTTTCTGGTGAGAGCATAGATTTTGCCATAATCTATAGTTGATTTGTTCTTGATATTACTGACTTGAGCTCCCACTTTCTTGCCATAACATCTTCACTGTCAACTTTGTGCTTCTTCCTAATGACTTGCACGAGATGCCTTCTTCAAATCATCTGATGTGCCAATCAAAAGCCCCTTCTCCTCTTTTACCACGCTTCCCTCCTGAACCACCTGGAACCCTTAGCTCACCTTGTCAATTGCAATCTTGTCATCCTCGCAAAGGATATGACTCCTCTGTCCTCTTGTATTGTTCTGGTATCTATCTGGTATCTAGAATTGGGCCATAATCTAAACATGCCTGCAATCCAGACTTGATTTTTAGCAGCTGAGTATCATGAAGTAGGGTAGATTGACCTTATGCTAATTCATCACTACTAACATCTAGTAGATCCCCCATGAGTAGATTGACTTATGCTAATTCATCACTACTAACATCTAGTAGATCCCCCATTAGTAGTGGGACCTTGCCTGTTACCTGTCTTATGCGCATTACAATATTATACTAAGATTACATCTTCTGTCATCAGCTTCCGTTACTGATATCCTTGTATAAAGCTAAAAACAAAACAAAACAAAACAAAAACAAAAACAACAACAAAAAAAAAACAAAGCAAAATAGAACTAAGTAGATTTTTCTTCATTTTGCCAGGTTCATTAGTTTCTGTCTTTTCTGTGGTTCAAAGATACTTTCTCCAGCAATTGTGTGTCCTGACCACACAGAAAAGACCACATATTTGAGGAATGTCATATCTGTGAGGGTGTCGGGAAGAAAGGAAAAAGTTGTAGGACTCTCTGTAAGTGTTGCTCAGAGAACTGCTGGTTGTCTATCACGACCATCCAACTCTTTATCTGTGAGTTGTGAAGCCTCCTGACGTGTCTTGCATGACTGAAGCTAGGGGATGAATATCAGGGAGAAATGTCCTGTGCAGGAGAAGAGTGAGCACACAGAATGCTCCCCTGAGATCTCCTGTAGTTCTTAAAGCCAACTCAAGATTATCTACCACAGCCCAAGGACCACAAGGAAATAAAGGTGAAGCGTTGTGGGTGAAGCCTCTGTGGTCTTCAATACGTTGGAGAAAGTATATAGACAATCTAGGAAAATGTTGAGAGGCCATCAGCCAAGGATCAACTAGAAGAAGTAATGGATTCCTTGTGCTGACACAACTGATATTAACTGGAGACATTATTTAGGGTTTGGGTTCCCATTTCTAGGCTCTTATATCTTTGTCTGCCTTCCCCAAGCCTGCAGAAAATAAGCTACGAAGTTAAGAATTAACAACTTACAAGGCACATGCAGTCATCTCTTTTATTTGACAGAGACTTTTATTTTATTTTATTTTATTTTATTTTACTTTATTTTATTTTGTATTTATTGCCTTCCTTTCCAGGAAAGATTAGAATATGTAATGAGTGGGCGAGGAGGTCATATTCATGGCTACAGCTATACTCCAGGCCAGTAAGATAAAATTGAAATTCTCCCAGGGAAGAAGAGTTTGAATAAAATACAAAATTTTTATTCTAAACCAAAGTACAAACATTGATTTAAAAAAAAAAAAGAAATTGATTGAAGTAGTATGGAATTAAATAGATAGTATGAATTCCTGATGGTCATGGGGAAAAGAAAAAAAATTTCAAAAAGGTTGACAATAGTTTCTAGTGTCTTAGTTAATGGCTTTACTGCTGTGAACAGACCCCATGATCAAGGCAACTCCTATAAGGGCAACATTTAATTAGGGCTGGCTTATAGGTTCAGAGGTTCAGACCATTATCATCAAGGTGGGAGCATGGCAGCATCCAGGCCATCATGGTGCAGGAAGGGCTGAGAGTTGCATCTTCATGTAAAGGCCACCAGGAAAAGACTAACTCCCATGTGGTTAGGAGGAGGATTTCAAAGCCCATCTTCACAGTGACATTCTTCCTCCATTAAGGCCACACCTACTTTCACAAGGCCACACCCCCTAATAGTGCCAAGCATATTCAAACTACCACATAGAACTAATCCTGAATTAATTGACATGTGTAAATCATACGGAAGTCTAGCACATCTTAGCAAGAGTCACTGCCCCTTCAGCTACGGGTCCCTTATTGTCTCGCTTGTCTTATTCCCTCCAGACTTACCCTGAGCTTTCCCCTCACTATTTGTATAAACAGACACTCTGACACCAACATAACACGGATAATCTCTTCTTCACAATATTTTCTTTGACTCCTTCTCTCTCTGCATCCTTAGGTTCATTTCTCTTCTCACTTTTGCATCTGATATGTCAAATGAATGGTGACTTTAAACTGCGTCCTGTTCTGTCACTGACTCCTCATATCCCACCAAGAACCACTGCCTGTGTCACTGTGGTAAGACATTAAATGTCATGCTGTATGTCAAGTGGGTGACCCTTCTGTCCCACCTCCACTCTGTATATAGTTAGCCATGGCTGTGCTTGAAGTATTTTCTTCCTCTGAGCCACATGGTCAATATTTTACCTTGCTGGTCACCATTTTTCAGTTCTCTTGCAGGTTTACTCTTTTTTTATTGTTGTTATTGTCCTCTGCAACTGGAACTTACCAAAGTACATTCTGGTCCCATTTTTCCATGATCCTCTCCCTAAGGCATTTTGTTCATGGTCATAATTTGTGAATGAATACATAGAGCAATATTCATATTTCTAGCTTAGTCCTCATATCTGAGATCCAGAATCTGCTTACTGTCTCCTGCAGGATGTTAGAAGGTCGCTCTCTATACAACCATGACTGTGGTGAAAATGCTTTTTTGCCAGATGTGACTCTGAGTTTTAAGCTGGCATATAGTTCTCAATCTTGACCTGCTGGTCTTCTAACCACTGGAATCTACCTATTGGTCCTTGTTCTAACCTTTTTCAAGGTGTTAAATAAAAGTCACTTTATCATAAAGAACATAAATACAAAAAACTATCATCACCTAGATTCACAAAGCCACTCAGTCAAGTATTTGCCCTGACTCAGTCTATACACCTTAGTGAATTTCTGTATGGGTAGAGTAGCCATTCTGAAACCATAGAACTTCACTTTAGACTTTACACTTAAACTATCAATTAATTTTTATGACTTATAGCCCAATCACACAACAACAAATATCTATGACAGAGCTCCTTGCCCTTTATTCATCTGTCTTCCCCTTGTATTCCGCTTCCTCCTTCATTACTTAATAGTACCCTTTCTTTCTCTCTTCACTCACACATACACTTACAAGACACACACACACACACACACACACACACACACACACACACACACACACACACACACACTAACTATAGGTTAAGACCCTCATATGAGGAAGAACAGATTTAAGTTTTTACTAATCATTAGCCTCTCAATGACTACCTTCTCCCTGTTGGTATGCCCCGATTTCTCACTTTTCTCTCAGGTAACTAGAGTAATCTTCCACACATCTACCCATACCTGTAAGCACGCCTACATACAACCTTCCCCAAATGAATCCCCAAAGAAATATAAACCCGGGTATTGGATCCTGAGCTCAAAATATTCGGACAAAGAAATGAGCTTCTGACATTTCATGTCTGCTTTCAGAGGCATCAAAATCTCAATTCCAGCTTTATCCATGATAGTATTAAAGTGTGTCACCCCACCAAAAGTCATACCTTAACATTCCAAGTCCGTGCATTCCTGAATGTTCACCTTACTTGGATATATATTTGTTTCGGACATAATTAAATCAATGTGTAGTCATTGTTCCTATCAGTGTAGCCTGTGCCCCCAAGGCAGCCCGACTCATGTGCTCCTGGGAAGAGATTTGGACACAGACAAACTCAAGGATGAACCAAGGGCAGGATCATAGTTGTGTGCTTAGTTTCTGTCAACTTTATATAAACTAGAGTCACCTGCAAAGACAGAATCTCCGTTGAGGAATCAACTCCATCAGACTAGCTTGTGGGCATGTCTGTGGGGCATTTTCTTAATTATTGATTGATGTAGGAAAGCCCAGCCCACAGTAAGCTGTTGTTTTGTGTTTTCTGTTGTTTTATAAAGTAACCAGCATTGCTACATTGCTTCCGCTTTGGCTCCTGCCTCAACATTCCTGTCTTGGTTGCTTCCCTTGATAATGGATGATCTAACCTGTAAGAGTGAAATGGACCTTGTCCTTCCCAGGTTCCCTTGTTCATGGTCTTTAGTACAGCAATAGAAATCAAACCCCGACAGAGGTACTACAACCACAGATCACCACAATGCTAGGAAACCACCAGGGGCCTTACAAGAGGCATGTGGCAGATGCCTTCCTGCAAACTTGAGAGGAACTAATAGACTTTATCATCATGGTGACCTCAGACTTGCGGTTGTTGAGACTGTGGGGACGTTCTGAAGTGCTAAGCCTTACCCTTTCTGAGATTTCACTATAACCTTACTTACAAGCTAATGCACGCAACATGCTCTGTACCTTTATCTGTGTTCCTCTCTCTTCTCTACCAATAAATTGGGTTCTGCTTCACAGAAGTTTGTAACATCTTTCCATCTGGGATGTATTTCTTCTGTCTGTTACTTTGCTAAAGCCTTAACAATCTCTTATTTCCTTGGTCAGTGGAAGAGCCACAGTCCAAGGAAATTCTATTTGTGATTCAGTTTGTCTTGATTTATAATTGCATATCATTCAAGCCTTTCATACACTACCATAATGTCTGTCATAGTGCGGTCATGCAAATCATATTTGTTGTTCGAAAGAATGACTTCTCACAGAAACACAGAATTCTGGGTTGATTTAAATGTGACCCCCAAGCAGAATTAATTGCCTACTATTCTATACTTTCTTCTCATGTAATGTGACCCGCTGACAGTAGGGGCTGTGACTTCTCTGAATCTTATGTTTCAAAAATATACACCATGCTGGGAACTGAGTGAGTATTCAGCCAATATTTGTGTGGCTGAATTGTGTTGCTGGTGTTGCAATGATGGACTGCAACATGCTGCACAAGTGGAAGGGATAATTACTACCGAATGGCTTGGATTATTTTCTCCTACACTAAGGACTCATTACAATTTGCCATTCCTGGTAAATACAGCTATGCTGGGTAGGTCTTTCTGTTCGCCCTCAAACCTATGTGGAGAGAAATTAAGTGTGTCTCCCTCAGATTCATTTCGAGCTCACTGCTCAGCTGATGGGCTTCACAATGCCTTTTGAGAATTCTTTTCAATTCTCTTCATCCCCTCCCCTCCCTCCTCCCTTAGATGTTTGTAACCCAGGGGAAAACAAAGCACTTAAATCCAACCAACACTATAATCATACACAGTGTTGAACAGCGAAAAGAAGAAACAGAAACTGGAGTTTTCTGTACATCCCCTCTTAGGGTTTAAATTCCTGTATTTGGATGTTTTAAATGGATACATAGGCCAAAGTAACAACTCTTTATATTTGGATGATATCTATATTGTAATAAAACTATTTTATATCCCTATTTTTCCCATTTTAAGTAACATGCATTGAAGTAATTAGAAAAAAATTCAGAGTGTTTGCAAATATGATAAAGAGGAGCTCCTTTCAAGTAACTTATAGCAATATGACTTTCTGTTTTTACATTTCTCTTTACCTTTATAAGCCTCTAATGAAACTCTTTCGCAGAAATATAAAAGTAATTGAGACACTTCTGTAAACAACTCAAAAAGTAAACTTACCTACTAGAGGTAAAGCAAATTTAACATGGGTTCTCAAGCCCTAGTCAGTCACATTTTGTTTAAATTCACCTAAATCTTTGGTTTGACTTTCACAGGAAGAATCCATAAAGCTTTCAAAGACTGGAACTATTACCAAAAGTTGTCAGGGGATAAAAACACAGATATTTAAGAAGATCAACCAGATGTTGCCAGGAGATTCTTCACTTAATCAGGGTATACTTTGCATTTTTTGTGAGCCAAGAAAGCTAGACTGCTTATCATATGGTTATTCCATACCACTAATTTTATGCTCACTTAATGATCATGGATTCTTCCCGTGAAAGACAAACCAAAGATTCTTTCTGTGAAAGAGTTTCATTAGAGGCTTATAGTTTCAGAAACTTAGTCCATGACCATCATGGTAGGGAGCATGGCATCAGGTAGGCATACATGGTTTTGAAGAGTAACTGGGAGTTTACATCTTTTTGTTTGATTGGTTGGGTTTTGTGTTTTTTTTTTTGTTTGTGTTTTTTGATTCTTCAAGATAGAGTTTCTCTGAGCAGTACTGGCTGTCCTGCAACTCTCTTTATAGACCAAGCTGGTCTCAAACTCACAGAGATCCGCCCTCTTCTAATTCCTGAGTACTGGGATTAAAGGCATATACCGCCATGCCCAGCTGAGAACTTACATCTTGATCCACAGACACAAGACAGAGAGCTAACTGGAGACTGCATAATATTTTGAAACCTCAAAGTTCTCCCTCAGTGACACATCTCCTCCAATATGGTCATACCTCCTCATCCTTCCAAAACTCTGTCACTAAATGGGGACCAAATATCCAAAACATATGATCTTATGGGGACCATTTTCACTCGAGAGAACAACAAGAAGAAAAAAATCCTTTACCAATTAATAAATAAAGAATTCTGTCATCAGGTTGTCTTGTGATTAGTGTATATCACTATACCAGTATTACATCTCACTTTCCAAGAAAAAGGTTTTTTTCTAATATTAATCTGTTGCCAATTCTATTAAATAATTTCCCCATTCTTTCATGTCTTAGTATCAAAAAAGAAAGGGAAAGGAAAAATAAAGAGAGACAGGAAGGAAGGAAGGAAGGAAGGAAGGAAGGAAGGAAGGAAGGAAGGAAGGAAGGAAGGAAGGGAGGGAGGGAGAGAGGGAGGATGGCTATATAGAGAAAGGAAAGAAAACAAAGGAAGGACAGAAGATGGAAGATAGAAGGACTGAGCAGAGTGTGATGATTGTCCTCCACCCAAATACATTCTGCCTTTTAATCTACTCACGGAGACGAGGCATTTCTCTGTGGATGTGGCTTTCCTGTCAAACCTGCTTTTATCTGGTATGCAAATCAGACTCTGAATATTGAAAACCCACCTCCATTTCTACTTTCATTTTCATAATTTTCCCTTTCTCATCTGCCTGCTCCTATAGGATACCATTGAGCCAAAGGAAAGCAATGGGCCCTTCACTCAAGTATCAGAGCACATTTGAACTCCACACAAAAGTAACAACATTCCAGTGACATGATGAAAAATGATTCATTGGAGACGTCCCTACTTCCCTTGCTTTTATCAGTTACTCATTCAAGACACTGAAACCAGCTGTTACAAAGGCTGGTATTTGCTTTACAAAAGGAAAAAAGCTCCCTCTGTACACACAGTCTTATTCTTCCTACTGATTCCAGCCTCAATAGCATTTGACAGGTTGGTAATTTGTATTTTTTTAAAAACCATAATTCATTTAGTGCCATTCTTCTTTATTGTTGCACGTTTTATACATTGGTGCATGGAAAACATCATTGCATTTTAACAATTCTATTCTTTGCAGTGATCATTCATTCAAGAGGAGCTGTATGAGGATCTTTGGGGACAGGGTGATGAATTGTGGAAGGGCCAGGAGGCCATGACAATGAGGAGAGGGGGATGGGAAAGAAGCAGGTTAGGAAGAAGTGAAAATAGAAACAAAGACAGTACACATACCTGGGATGACAAAGAGGGGACAATAGCATGAGAAAACATGGGGAGCGTGGAAGAAGAAAATGACATGGGGTATTATAGCTTTATGCACTATAGCATACAATGACTTTGGACTCACAACTTGCCTACTATCCGTAATGGGATATGCATGAACATTTTGTTATTCCTGTTAGCACTAGGCAAGAAGGGCAGCTTTACCTGGTAAAAATATACGAAGATGATGACAAGAGTCAAGGTGCAGACTCACATATTTGATTATTTGATCTATAATCATCTATGGCTGAGCCTCTGAATCCATAACTTCAAGCAACTATAGCCCAAAGCCATAAGAAGAGGGGTGGGATGTAGCTAATGGAAGATCATGTGTCATATGTACACAAGACCTTGAAGTTGATCCCCGGCGCAAAACGCGGATCACAAAAACAAACAAACAAAACACCCAACCACAAGCCCTTCCCAAACTGTTCCTGGAATGAAAGTGCACAGATTTCTCCTGTTACGATCGATTTCCAAAATAACAGAGAAGAGTTACTGACATAGCACTTGCATTATGTCAATGATTACAAGTGATCTAGAGATGATTTTTAAGTACACAAATGGCTAGGGGGTGAGGGTACAGGCCTCTTTCCTGAATCTTGATAGTTTGTGAAGAAGGATCATGAATAATGAGCCAGCCTGGGCACATGTTTGAACACGTGTGTAGCACATACACACCTCCCACACACACAATTCTCCCTCACAATGGAGGACGCTCCTAAGCTACATGTAAATATTATGGTTTATTTGTAAAAGAAACTGAACATTCCCAGACTTCGATATCCCCAGACTTTGAATGAGTCAGGGAGCCATCCTCTAGGAAATACCAAGAAATATGTCCAGTTGTACTAACCTTATCCATTTAGAAGTGGTATGCTTAGTGAAGTTTTCTAAAAGTATTCTCTTTATCTAAATTGTCTTCCATCAATGTTGTGAGAATACCACTGAGCTGCTAACCCTGACATTTAGAATCACTAGATGGGTATAGTTCTCACTTTGAAGAATTTCCCATAAAGTTGGCATATGTGCCATACATACCAAGCATGCAGAACACATTATGTTTGAAAATGACTTCATTCAGTTACTGTGTGACTACTGGATGTACATAGCTATGATAATCACTGCATGTCCACAGGTAGGATGACCACTATGTCTCTAAACCTATGACAGCACTGTGTATCCACAGATAGGATGAGCATTATATTTCCATTGTTATGATCACAACTGTCTGTCCATAGCTATGATAACTACTGTGTGTCCACAGTTATAATGACCTCTGTGTGTCCACAGCCATGATGACCACTGTGCGTCCACAGTTATGATGATCAACACAGAAACACCAACAGCACCCAAAGGAATAAACAATAATCTTTATGGAGAAAAAGAGAGATGAGAACACACACACACACACACACACACACAGTCACACACACACTTGGCTACCATTCTGATGCTACTTGGAAGCCAGAAAACACTGTTTATCAATAGACCACTGGCTTTGGTGGTCCGCTGTTAGGAGTGTCTATAGGCAGACAGAGATGTAATGGGGAAACAACAGAAGGAGACCGAAGATGGAGAGCACCGGAGGGAGAGGAGGTTCTGGGGATGTGGGAGGGAGCAGCCCTTGTTAATCTCACCAAGCTGTTGTGGTTGAATGGACTCACTTTACTCCCAAAGCAGACGCTTATGTTATTATTTCTCTCAGCGGGTTTCAAGCCGCCTGTTAGTTAATAAGAAAAGTGAGAGATGCAACAATTGCCTTTGCTTGGCTAGCTTGTAAAGGCTTTGTCACTCAAAAATGGAACAAAGGCCCTAATAACATCCCGTGCCATGAAGGCAAGTGTCAGAGAACAGACAGAAATCAATTATCTGGGTGAAATTCAGAGGCAGACGAGCGGTGTGCACGTGCACGGAGCCATTCAGACCACATAATCCCATTAACAGGGTGCTGGGCTCTCACGGGAGGGCAGAGCCACAGAGGAAAATTATAATTAAAAGTAAATAAAGGGAAATGAGTCCCCGGTGGTTTCCTGTCACAGCCCTCAACACAGACAGGGTTCCATCAGAGGGTAGCAGAGCCTTGAATGGCTTGTGCACCAGGCAGGCTTGGAAATGGAAGCCACATGCTCTTGTGGGCATGCTCACTACTCCTGCCCATTAGTGACGTTTCGTAACTGAGGAAGACATTTGAAAGGCACTTGCAGGGTACCCAAGGCCAGGAGGAATCTTCCTGACATTGGAAATGGACGACTCCAGAGACGTTGTGTGTGTGTTGCTGATGCCGACGTGGCATCTCAGGAAAAGCGTTATGGGAACGGACTGACGGACAAATGGCTATATAGTGGTGAGATAGGTGAATGACAAGTTCGTTCTCTTCTTCCCCAAATCAATATAAAGTCATTCACAGTGCGTTGTAGCCGTTCAGGTGTTCAGACACGGACCTAAACCAAGTACACTAATGTTCTGGAGGAACACCCAGGCTTGTATTGCTTGCATGGCCCCTTGAGGGACTCCAGAGCGTGGCTGGAGATAAAAGTCTTTCGACAGGGTGACTATTTGCTCTTCTTCATCCAAATACACGGGTTTGGGTAATATAGTCTTGCAGAACAGAAAGAATAGCCAGGAGACAGTAGGCACAGACAGAGTCTGATCTCGCTCCTGTCAGAAATGAGCTTCCTGACTTTGAGTAAATAAATTAAACTTTCTAAATTGCAGGGTCCTAACCAGTTGAAGAGAGAAGGAGGTGGTGTTCTTGTGATCTGGGTGTTGAACTCAGGGTCTTGAGCTTGCCAAGCAATTGTTCTTCTACTACACTCAACCTCCAGTCCCAAAGTGGAGAAATGTTAGCTCTAGACCCGGTGTTTTGAAAGTTTTGTGAACTTAACGTCCTATAACCCATAACTGATGCAGAACACATAGCATAAATGTTTTCTGAGTGCTCTGCATCTTTGGGCAGGTCAAAGATGTGCTTCCTGTAGGAGCTAGGAGGAGGCGGAGACACATTTACAGAGCCTGTTTTATTCTAAATTGATGCTGGATAGAGGGACAGACACACAACTGTCCATGGCTACTGTATTGAAGTAATAGAAACAGTGCTGTAGCAACATGCCTTTATACATTATGTCTATTCATATTTCCAGTTACTGCATGAATGAATAAATGATTGAATGGCATTGTAACGAGTGGCTGGTCTTGGAAAGTGCCTCACTGGATATAAGTTTGATGATTTCTACAATCCTAATCCTTCTACACAGGTCCAAGGATCTATCAACGAGCAGAGTCCTGACTTTAGCACCAAGAGAGATATGACTCCTCCTACAGGAAGAATAAATTTGAAATGAGGAACGTTTTAGTTTATGTGGCGGGGTGGAAATCTTTATGACTCCGTTGCAGGCTCTCTTCTAAGTGTGGTTTTTATCATTGACGAAAATCAGTAGTAACCAGAGTCTGGCTTCAGATTATGTAGCCCCAGAGTTGTGGTGTCCTGGGAAGAGATACCAGAGACACTGACAGGACAGAAAAAAAAGATTTTTTTTTTTTTTAAATTTATTCCCTAGAAGTCATCATGAATAAGCAGTGTAGCGTGAAGGTGGCTTCTGCAGCGAGGAGGGCTATTGAGCCCACTGCCCCTCGCAGACTGTGTCAGTCAATAACTGGTGGGTGCTAAAAGCTGCTAACGTGCACAGAACAGGAGTGCCGGAAGCTCCCTGTCCCCCCCCCCCCCCAAGTCCATTACCTCTGCTGGTGCCGGTGGTGAGAATTCTGTCTGGAAGAAAGTGCAGTCAGGGGATTCTCCCTTATTTACAAAGACAGTAAGTGGTACAATTCAAACCCAGCAGCAGCAGCTGGCACCAGCCCCAAGGCCTTCGCAGTTCCTGTGGGGTTAGGGAAATACTGAGCAGTCATTCAGTGTGAGCTAATGACATATGGGGCAGCAGAGAGCCTCAAGTCGGTGCAGGGGGGGGTGGTGGTAATTATTGCTAACTAAAAGAGGTGGCCAAGCCCTCCATGCTGGACAATGTGTTTTCTCTGAAAGGTAAAGCTAAAGGGATGGCAGGGAGGGACGCCAGAGAGAGAGACCTGTATCTCCTTCCCAGACAGCTCCTATGAAGATCCTACAGACCCAGGGCTTGTCGCACACAAATGCTGGGTGATGCAGGACCTAGAGATCCTCCTTCCTTGCTACTGATGTGAATGTTTGCTGAGACACAGCACAACCACGGCAGCATGGAGGAGTTTGAGGCTGGCACCTCTGCCAGGAGCTGTCATTGAGTTGCCATGCAGTGTCAAGGGTATCTCAAGGTCAGGCTTCGGGAAAAGACAGGGCAATTTGAGGGTCAGCTGCTTGTTTGCTTAAAAGCAGCACCATCTGTTTAATCATCACTTCTCCAGACTCTCTAAAGATGATTCTTAGTTTTAATGATATTCTGTTCTATGTGAAACCATCCTTAGTCTTAAAATGTCAGGTATATGCCCTGTGGTCATATAGCTTGGGGTGTAGTAGCAATGAATCAGGTACATTATTAATTCAGAAGTACAATGATGCACTTGAGTCTTTTAGGGATAAAGTGTATGCAGAGCAGCTTGGACAGGAATGTAAAACAGGGGACATTCACAGCCAGGCTTGCTTAGCCTACTGAAGTTACAATCGAAAACGCTGGACTCAGCTTAATCAAGAGTAAGAGATGGATGTCCAGGTGTTCCTGGCTTTGGCTTTGAAATCCACCCACCCCAACAGACTGGATCATAAGTCAGATGTGTTCGGAAATGGATGCTGCACCACAAGAGAAAGAAAGAAAATAGCTAACAATGTCTGAATAAATTAGAGAAAATATTTATAATTACTAAACCCTTGAAAATTCAGCCAGCTTACAAACAAAAATAAACAGGTTTAACATTTATGCCCTTTCTGTGAGCAGGACGGGTCCTGTGTGGTATGCACTGCTAGGGTTAGATCTTTGAACGAGAACACTAGGCCTGAGCCCTCAGTTGAAAGTGTCTCAAAGGACGCACAGAAATATTACTCTGGTACTGCATAGAACTGCTACCAGAGACAAAGACCTGTAAAATCCTTACCTTTATAAGTCTGTAATTTTTTTATGGCAAAAAGTAAGACAGGTAGAATTAGAATCCATTTCTGTTGTTATATGATTTAGGGGAAAGTCCCTGGGACCCACGGGCTTTAACTTGTCAACGATGGGTTAAAATAAATAAGTTTTAAATTCCTTCTCTAAATTTAATAGTCAACAAAACCCTTTTTTTCTCAGATTTTCACTACATTTACCTTAGATTTATATTAACAAAGCTTCTAAGATACGGTGTGTTTAAGAAAGGACGTATCCCAGGGCTCTTTAAAAGGTGTGGTATAAGTCTATCACTCGGTGATTAACACTCTCACAGATGGTCTGCTATCCTTCATGGCAGATAGCAGACCATCTGTACTTCCAGCTCCAGGGTATCTGCTGCCCTCTTCTGGCCTCCCTGGACATCTGCACTCATATGTGCACACACGCCCTCAATTAAAAAAATAAATCTAAAATAAATTTATCTTCTCTTTCAAGGCTTTTAAGAGAGTATCATGCTCGGTCATCAGGGGAGAGGACAGAGGAGTGTGCACTGTTGCCTTGGACCAAGCCATGCTATTTGTGAAAGCATCATGCTGATTCAAGATTGTCACTGAGATAGATGCCTTTGTTAGGAATGACTGCTCTTCTGAGGGCCACTGGGCGTTATCTGGAACACACTCTTATGCTCACCAATTTCTAGGATTTGCTGGAATTCACTCTTCTGCTCAGGCATGTCTAGGATTTGCTCGATTGCCACGTGATCTACAACTACCAATTTCCCTGCTGCTGCTTATCTTTTGTCAGTTTGAGACAAATTGGGATCATCTGGGAGGAGCAAACCCCCACGGAGCTCTTCTCTCCAGTGCTTTAGCCTGTATACTAGACCTTAGGGGTGTTTTGATGGTTTGCATGGGAGAACTCAGCCCATTGTAGGAGGTTCTGGGTCATTCCCTGCCTTAAACTCCTGCCATGACCTCCCCAGGTGATGGACTATAACCTGTAAACTAATATAGACCCTTCGCTTCCTATCCCTTCCCTTCCTTTCCCTTCTCTTCCTTTCCCTTCCTTTCCCTTCTCTTCCTTTCCCTTCCTTTTCTTTCCCTTCCTTTCCCAAGTTGCTTTTCGTCAGTGTGTTTATTACAGAACTAGAGAAGCAAACTAGAGCACTCTCTGAATGCAACATTGGGAGAAAATAGAAGTTGGCTTCCTTCTTGGGATGTTAAGAGGGAACCAAGCCTGCCTTTGGCACCAGCATCTCTCCCCAGCCCTAGGCATTTCTCCTCAGTAGACTCACCGCAGAGGCTTCAGCCCAGCCCCACTGACAGGATCTGCTCCCAACACCGCCCAGAAGGAAGCCAGATTAAAGGCAAGGCAGTTGCTTAATCCTCCCTCAAAGCTCCTTAAGCATTTCTATCAGGGTCAGCTCAGCTAGTGCTTACTCAACCTGCCAGTGGAGAATATCCTAATTTAGGCTCTTCTGCTGACTGTCAAGTTGAGAAAATGAGAGACTGGATCCTGATCAGAGGACAGGCTGGGGAGATGCAGGTGTTAGGAGGGCATTTGGTGTGTGGGGGGGTGTGTGTGTGACAGGTACGAAGCCAAATATTTCCTTTTGCATTGAAGAGATCTCAGGAAGGAAGATGATATTTCTGTATTGACCTTACTTCCCCATTCAGAAAGATTCATCACAAACCTCCAGTGCACACTGAGCACCTACTGGGCTTGCCTGGAGAAGGTGTACTGAGTACGGAAGGGGCAAAGTTCAAAGGCAGTCGCATGGAGCTGCTGGTCCGAGGGATAAAGTGCAGGGAACTATTGCCAGTGGAAATCAGGGTGGGAGCAGGACAGAAAGGGTGTAGGAGATGAAAAGATCATGAAGAGCCTTCTAAATCAAATTTGACTTGACCCTGGCAGTCACCGAGAAAGCCATGCAAGCATTTGCATTTGGAAAGCAATATGACTGCAGTTGTATTTTGAAAGGTCTGGTTAGCAAGTGGAAAACAAGATTTGAAGAAGAAACCAAGCAGGAGAAAGATCGGAATCCCTTGTGGGTGTTAGTAGTGAGGGAACCTGGCGGCAGGGGAACTGAAGAGTGCTAGAGTTAGTGTGGAGGAGGAATTAAAAGGAGGCATCACCAGGCTTTACTGAGTGATGGTTAGTGGTGATGCAGGAGAAAGGGAATCAAGAAAAAACAATCCAGTTTCTAGCCTGGAAAGTGTGTGCGGTGTACCAACACCACAGAATGAAGAGTAATGGTCGGTGCCACATCCCCAGGACTGAGGGATGTGGAGGCATACAGAACAAGTTGTAAGACGAGAAGTCATTGTAAATGTGCTCATCTCCCACTCCCCCATGGGAGCTTCTTTTCTCTAAATTGCCTAAAGACAGAGACAAGCTTAACATCGCCTTAGGATCCAGAACATTGATAGTTGTTTCATTTCAAATAAAGAGCAGTAGAGATGAGAGAAAAGCACATGACCATCTGAATCTGCATGATAGGGTTCCAGGGCTCTCATTTCCACATTGGAAGAGCGAATGTGCAAAAGAGAACCTATCGCTGTAGACTCACAGTCTGGCTCAGCAGAGAACCAGCTGGGGCGGCACCTAGGGGGAAGCTGGGGGAGGAGAGCCAGGTGCTGGCTTTCATAGCAGCTTTGTTAATGATCTGGAAGAGGAAGTAAACTGCACACTCATGAAGTTTTCAGCTGAGTAGCCAGCATGGGAAGTGCCAGGGAAGAGGGCAAAATAATTGGACTCAAACCCAAGTGGCAGCAGAGAATAGGGACCGTGCAAACCCACTTTTGCGTTGGTGATTTATTGCAAGAGGACCACATTCTTCCCGAAGAGACAGGAGAAGAGTGCTCTATTAAGGTCTCCAGGAGGCATATTAGCTATACAAAGTCACTAGGTTGTGGTTCATTCAATGCTTCATTAGGTGTTAAATGACAGATGGTCATAATAATATTAATCATACAGGGCTAACATTTATTTAGCTCTTCCTGTGGACTTAACGCTAAGCTGAGGCCTCTTTCTTCCTCCTTTGACATTCTGAGTTCTCCCGAGCAGCTCCTCTGTAAATGGAGAGCTGAGAGTGAAGGATTGAAGTGACTCACTCAAGGTCACACAACACTTAATGGGCCAAGGTGAAGACAGATCGTTGTAACCTCAAAGATTCTGGTGCTAATTATTGCCCTGCATGGTCAGTATCATTGTGTAAATAATGCCATAGCCAACATCATTTATGAAATAAGACTTTGTAGAATGAATGTAATAAGTGTAGTATCATTTTGATTTTTCTATAGGGAAATTCTGATTCTCTGTGTATATACATCATTTCCAGCAAAGCCCTTAACTTCTATATCTGCAAAATCTACTCACAGAGAACTCCTAATTACTCAAAAGCTTAGATATCTCTTCTATTGAGTGTTCCAAACATCCCTTGAAAAGGTATTTGCTAAATTCCTGTATTTCCTGTATTTGCTAAATTCCACCCATTTGTAGAGAATAATTCCAGAAGTGCTGGCAGTCATCCACCGTTCACTTGTGAGAAAGTCTTCTACTATACATCTCTCCCACTCAAATACCTAGGAGATGGCTTTGAACCAAGTATGTCCTCTACAAATGTACCTGAAGAGATGGAAAAAAGACTGAGTCGCAAAGTGTGGGTACTGTTCACTTGGGAAACAGGTACCTTAGGCTAGTAATCATCTTGTTTCTGAACCTGTGTAAGACACATCAGCCAGAGCTGAAGAACCTGGGGACCATCAGTTCTTTTTAGTGAGTGCTTAATTACAGTGAACAGCCAGAAAGGTGTGGCTTTGATGAAAACTTTTGTTATCACCAATACAGTTTCCATTATACACACTTGATCAGAACCTAGAGAAATAAGACCAACTCACTAAAGGCGAACACATACACTAGGCAAATCTACAGCACCGTAATAGCTACCAAAGAGTCTCTTGCCATGAAAAGGCCCATACTTTAAGCAGGTGTAGTGAGGTTCTTAAAGAAAATGATTTCTTAATCTGTCTTGACTGTGCCTTCTCATATGATATCTTGATTGCTTTCTCATTGTCATATGTCCTCAAGCTTGGTACAGCCTGTCTGACTATGGAAATATTCACCATGGTTTTGAGTTTTGTTTTCTCGTGTGTAACCTCACCTTTCCACTTTATGTCCTCTCACATTGTTACCTGCAGGCTTGATGTAGAGGTAAATTTTGCTGAAATGCCCCCTGTTTCTTTGACAGCTACCGCAACTCCCTTAATAGTCTTGGCATTTTCATGATACCTCCCAGGCACATATAGCGGCCACCCCTCAAGCGGTGGCATTTAGTCTTTTTTCCTCCTTTGTGTCCTGTGTTCTGACCCTAGTGCATCATTCACTCTATCCCAAATATTTAGTACAATCCATTTTCTATTTAGTTTCAAGGAGGTGGGGGAGGAGGAGGAGGA